>NW_024387040.1:5756316-6072320 GCF_900408965.1 Simochromis diagramma
CTGCAACCTTACTGTCACCAACACCAACAACCAGCTGATTTTAGCTGACAGATGGTACACAAGTAATATATACAATTTGTAACAATTTTTTGCAAAAAGATTATTATTATTATTATTAAAATGTAATCTGATATTATTATAACTCATAATTAACAAATCAGGAAAATCTGAAAGAAAACATAACCCTGTATCTATATATAATATCTATAGTAGACCTATCATGATTAACATTTTTAATTATTTTTATTCATATTATCATCAGATGTTAAACAATAGGCTGTTAGAGTATATTTTAAGCAGTATGTTGTGGGCATGGTAGTATTATCTGGTGCATGCATTCTTGCCTGGATCATTATGTGGGGTTAGATGAATGGCAAGATACGGATCAGTCAATATCTGTAACAGCAGAGTGCCTTTCTGCAGGCTCAGGTAAAGTACAAGTCAATAGCGGCTCACATTAGCAGGAAAGACTTTTTGTGGCACTTTGCAGAGTTTGTTTTTTTTGCCGTTGTTTGCTGTTTGCAGTGACCTGTTGGGTCACTGACAATGTCACAACGTGTCCAATTTGAACCTAATGGGTGGCAGGCAGAGGAAATGTAACGCTTGGGTGGCTGTGACCTCTTTGGTTCTTCTCCGTCTCCAGGTAACCTTTCGAAAACCTGCACAGAAGATGGCTGGACCGAGATGCATCCTATTGACATTGCTGTGAGCTGTGGATACAATCTCAACAGCACTAGCGATGATGTGAGTAGACTGACACAGTCTCATAGTGAATGACCAGAGCTGCACAGCGGGAAATGGTGTCCAGAGCCAGCGGTCAGGAAGAATTGAATGAGAAGCTCTTTTCTTTGCTCTGTGGGTGGGTGTTATTGGCTGTATTGGGGAAATTACTGTATTGATTGGTTGCCACTGTGTACCTCATATACGCTTTTGTTCACTCCTATGTATTGAGTTGCCTCAAGTGACTGAGTCTACAGAATATATAGAATGAAGCTATCAAAGACTACTGTTTATATTTTCATGTACAGGCTTTTTATTATTGTTGGACTAAATGTCAATATAATATAGAAATGTACAGAAATGTCAGGAAACAGCAAGATGAGGAAATTAATGAACAGCTGTTTGTTAAACTGCATTGTAAGAAATTTTCTTATAAAGCAAAAGTTAGCAGGAACACAGCAACATGCCCAACTAACTTAACAGCTTAATGCAGTATGTTCCTTACTATACCGGTAACTTGTCAATATACAGAGGAAGGTGCATTAAATTCACTGATTCATAACTGTGAAGTGCTGCATTAGAACGCGGGATACTTTGACTAGTTCAATATAAAGTGTGGAAGTAGATAACCTGCTAGTCTTTACAACGCTAAAGATAGCATTACTTAGCATTACTGCATTGCTAAAGCGTACTTATTTCTACATATTGTATTTACATAGTCGCTAACTTAAAATTGTAATCTGATGCATGCAGATTACACAGGTCTGCAAAAAAAGTTTTCCAGCTGCATGGGATAATTTTGGGTAAATTTGATGTTTTTTAGGTACTGAATCTAAAAATGATCTCCATTTCCCTCACAGTTTTTCTTTTTTACAAAACAGGAGGAGTTTACATTAAAAAAAAAAGCACAACAGCAATGAAAAAATAAATATTTTATTACAATTAACTATGCATAATTTTTCGGAGATTCCTTACCTTTTGCTATGAACAAAATAAACCTGTTGGGACATGATCATCTGAGCTCCTCACAGTGCCAAACCCACCGTGCACTCCCCCTCCTACTGACCCCCTCAATCCCTCGCATTTTCTATTTGTATTTCTCTTGAGTCTCGCTCTTAGAAATATTCAATTAATGTGAGAAATCATTAGTGGATACGATTTTTTGACTCAAGTATAGGATACCAGATTTCAGTTTAAAAGGGGAAATGAAACTAAAAACATGAGTTTTGCAAGAAAACCTGATGTGATGGAATTTTTAAAATGTTTTTCCCGGTTTCAGTAAAAATCCTAAGCAGTTTTTTGGTTGCAGACCTGTGTTATTTAAGAGGAATACATGTTTGTGTACAGATTCAACAAAGAGTAACAATGTGTTCTGATAAATGTATATTTTAACTGTAAAGATAACCAGAGTAGCTGTACCCTGTGCTAGTCATACATTGGGAGAAAGATGGGATTAGAAAGTAAATCTATGGTTATAAGGTAATTTGGTTTGATGCTGTAACAAAAACATTCGTATTGTGATTAAAATACGAATGTCTTTGAAACACACTTGACATAATTGACACAGACAGGTCAGTAATAACTCCCGCCTCCGTTATCAGGCATTATGAGTCATTAGAAGTTATTCAGAATCCTTCCAGGAGTAGGACCAGAATAAATAAATCAAATGCTGCTCTTATTTAGTTCAGTTTTACTGCAGCCAGAACTAATCTTGTCCGTGTTGACGAAGGTGGAGCAGAGTGAAGAGTGGATGTGCACTGCAGGGTGGTAAAAGCTTTCTTGGTGGGCACTTTGCTCTCTGAGTCAAAGAGGCGGCCTCATTAGTATGCCACATAGGAAGTCATGAGGGACCTGGCCCGGTGAAGTACTCTAAAAGGAATTTGATGTCCGTCTTACTGCAAACATGATATGTGTGAGTGTGCCAGAGGATGCAGGAGATCTTAATTTAATTTCCATCAAGCGCACAACATACAGTGGCATGGCAGTAACATAGCGAAGCTTCTCTGAAAGGATCCAGAAATTCAGGATGCTGTTACAGTATATCGCATGACTGGACTGATCCAGTATTTGGTAAGAGAGAGACACAAAACCATGGTTCAAGAGCTCTTCAGTTACAACACTTAAAAATGACAGGAGTGGAGCCTAAATGCTTAACAACAATAATAAAAGACATCTCTAAGCCAAAAATTGAAACAAATCAATGTTTTGAATGGTTAAATCAACTAACACAAGTGATGTCACTGTTTGAGTGCGTAAACACGCACCGGCTGTTTCCTTTTCTTTGATTTGTTCTCTGTTTTTATGTTTCTTTGTGCAGGGAAAGTTTTTTTGGCAAGTGAAGATCGGCTACACCATCGGCCACAGCGTCTCGCTCGTCTCGCTTACTACCGCCATTGTGATCCTCTGCATCTTCAGGTATGTAGATGCACAATAGCTCAGCTGTTTTATATTAAGTACTTATGCTATTTAATTGCACTCACTGTGAATTTCATTCCATCTAGATTAACTTCTTTTTATGTGGTCAGTTGTTTAGAAAAACGATGAACGGAACAGAAAGCGAGACTTTTGTGAAGAACATCAGTACGAGCTATTATCTACAAAGCACGCTGACAGTGGCATTATCCCTGCCGGCTGACGTGACATGAACATTGTGACAAATTGCACATTTCTGTGTCACGCGTCAAACACTTTTCACTGGAATTTGATCGTCTCTGATCACTGCAGCTTCACACCCGAGTATAATAGCAGGCTTAAACCAAGATGAAAGATACAAATAGCTTCCAAATGAAATAAACTGTCACTCAAACTCTGCTATCTTTTGATGGCGCATGCAGCACTTTGAAGGTTAGATGTTTGAAGTATTGCGGGATAAAAAAAGGACTGGCATTTTTGCTTGATAAGCCAGGGAACGATTGTAACCTCCTCAAGTGAGTGCAATTACAGTTCTGAGGAAGAATAAGAAGCCAGCTTTAAATTGCAACATCTTCACCCTAAAAGATAATGAATGGACATTTCAAGAGTGACTCACATAATACCGCACATTACTTTTTTTGGAAAAACTGCTGTATGCAATTTGTCTGCCTGAGTAGGACGCGAAGTGAACTTTTCTCGCTGAATGCTGCAAAGAAATAACTTTTGTGTACAAAGACTGTATGTGTAAATGGGTGGGCCACATTCGAGCACTTCTTCTTCCTGTGTGCTACACCCCCTCCAAACACTGTAAAAACTCTATACTCTATATACTGTGCAGCTGCAAAAATTCACACCTAAGTGCATGAGCTGTGAAATGATGTGTGCTGATTTTATCTCCTTCAGTTTCAGTGATGATGCAACAGGTGTTTTCATTTCTTACATGGAAGCTGCTTTCTCTCAGTGTACAGCCACCCATTTCTCTTCGTGGCCGCAGTGGTGGAGTAACATTTATTCGGAATTTTATTTTTGGTCACATTTTTCTTTTTGAGTCTTTTGCCGGTCATGTCACCGGAAAGTGCCTTATTGAATTAGTTGCTGATAAGAGGCACTTTTCATGCTTTCTGCAAAGACAAGCAATAGGTGTCAAAGTGTGTCCACCTGAGAGTTTTGCTCACCGTCACGCACCCAAAGTCACAAGGCCGGCCATGGTCAGGGAGATAAAAGGTGTGAAGGTGTGAAATCAAAACAACCCACAGATTTGAGCCAGAAAGAGAGTTATGACCGTGGGGTATTATGAGCAGTATTAGTGCTATATGGTTCACTACACGCATTTCTAAAAGGCAACATATGCAGGAACCCCAACACATTAAAAGTAGATTGGATGAACAGTTGTTGAGCTCATACAGACATTAAAAGTCAGACCATCTGTCTGACACTAAAGGCTGACCGAAACTGAATAAAGAAGAACTAGAAGAAAGTAGAAGTAGAAGAAAAATAGGGATTTAAATGAAATAGCAGTTGCTGTTTGATGTGAGTATAAAATCTGGATAACATTGGTATCATGGCAATTTACTCTCCTGGGAATGAGGTACGGTTAAATGAAACTGTTATGATGTCCAAGGGAACATTAACTGACTGGGAATGTGCTGTACTCCAGGCGAATATTTACCTGCCCAGACAACAACCATTTCTGACTTAAAAAAGTGATTGAAGCTATTAGGAACCTGTTTTCCCCAATTACCTCTAAAGTATGATAATGTAGTCAGCAGAAGAAGTGTTAAAAGAACTGATGCTTTAGGACTACTTGCTTCTACTACTGTAACTTCTTGGAAATCCACCTCTCCTGCCTATTTTCAAAGGTGTGTGAAGAACCATAAAAACCATTTATTGTGCTCTAAAACTGATCCACCCACACAGTGAAAGGGAACTAAGAAACTTAATTATGATTTAACTGTCTGTGAATTGCTGTCATTTTAAGCTATTAACTCTGAGGACATTGTGTAATTAGCATGCAGGGCCTCTTTATTGAATTCTCCGCGTGTCTTGTCGCTTTGTCTTGATCTGTTTTCTTGTATCTCTCATTCTGTGTGTCCTAGAAAACTCCACTGCACAAGGAACTACATCCACATGCATCTATTTGTTTCATTTATCCTGAAGGCCATCGCTGTCTTCATCAAAGATGTGGTTCTCTACGAGGTCGGGGAGGTGGACAACTGCTCCTCGGGCTCTGTGAGTTAATGCTGCTTGTTAATGATTGCTCTCCTAGAACTTCAGATAACTCAGCAAGACTTCAATACAGTCAGTATTACAGTACATTCAGTACAGTATTAGTACAGTATTGTAGCATCACTGATCATTATTGATAATTACTGACATTTTAAGTTCTCATATCATAGCTGATGAATAACTTAAAAGTTTTGAAAACTGCTTGTGTCAATTTTCAGTTTCAATCTCACAACAAAAGCCACATATTAGCCAAGTATGTTAATATTAAAATAGTAATAAAAACATGGACTTACAGCCCACAGTCTTTGATTGTTGTCCTTTGGCTTTCAACCATCACCCCTTCACAATGAGCCACAGTCCAAAGCCCCGTCAGGTGTGTGGCCAATAAACATGAGGTTCATGTTACAGAATTTAGCCACACAATGAGCAGAGGCTCACTCTATTTGTTAGTGAGCTTTGTGGTCGGCTGCACTACGTTAATGGACTCGCTGGGTTGACGGGAGCCAGCTGCTATCATGGCACATTTGAAAGAGACATTATAGAGACGGGTCTGGTGCTGCGGTGCTCATCGTGACCCCAACATTAGTTCCATTACAGCTGTTAGCATTGCTTCTGCTGTGTTTATCTGTATGTGTGCAGGTGTTCTGCATGCTCCATTCATTATCTCTTCTCATACAGCTGGATGTTTGCCATAGTTAAACACCCGATTAATTCAAAGCATATTTAAAAAATGCATTTTTTAAGGTACGAGCATGGATCCGTGTCTGAGCTTCCTGTTATTCCCTGTTTTTCCAGTGGCATAATATCTCACAATTTATCCTCCTTTAGCGACTAACGGCAGGCTTTTTAAAACTCAGCTCCAGCAATCAATTTGTACTGATTTGCACATATTAAACTAAGCAGCAAGGCTTAGGCAGCCCATCTGGGTCCGTTTTCTTCCCCCTCAACATGCCAAGTGGGAATCAATTTATATGGGTTACAAAATTCCTGTCAGCCCAGTAACAGCGGCTTCAATGAGCTGTCCCAAACTTTAACTCCATGCACAAGGACTAAAACAGAACAAGACATTTCTGGATTATGTGAATATTTTCAATACAGCGCATGTTTTTGGAGAAGCTAGAAGCAAGACATTTCATACATAAAGACTTCTGTCTACTCAGACGGGTTGCTCGTTTTGTCTATATTCTGCCTGTGTAGAACATAGACTGCATACAAAAGATTGCCAAGGCCACTGAAAACAGAAAAAAAGAAATCACTCACCCATACTGGAGACTTTTTAGACAGGCTGCAACATATTTTTGGTATTAAAAGTGCTGCAAACAAAGTCAAGAGACCCAGTTCTTGGATTTAAATTAACTGAGTTGATGACTAGCAGAGAGCCACCAGCACAATGTCAGCCTCGAATGCTAGTTTCTTTAAGTCTCCCAGTCATTAAAAATCCTCACGTTCAAGCCAGATTCAGATATTATCAGATAGCCATAGATTATCATGTTTATTTAGCTTTCAAAACCTATTTCCCATTGAAAATATGTTTTCTTTAAATTCTGTGCAATATAGATTTCACCTGGGCTGTTTAATCTATAATAATATATCATGTGTATAAAATCTAAATATAGAAACTGCAGCTATAAAAAAAATGCGATGGGTAAATATTGCAATATCTCCATCTAAAATGTACTACAGTAGAAAGTGGCTATAACAAAAAGCTTGTCGTGATTGCATTTTGCATTTTAGATTTTTTGCATAAGAGGTAGGTTCTGTCCAACTACACATCATGATTTGTTTGTTCTTCTTTCAACTCTATTGTCGTGACAAAGACCTGACAGCTTTTTCTGATTTTCTTTTCTTTATTGTGACTTTATTGTCTTCTTTACTGTCCACTTTTCTCTACCCATAATGCCCTTCAGCCCAGCCCTTCCTATTGTGTTGCTGTACTCCAGCTGCTAAAGTGCTCAATGTATTCATTCTTACGGAGTCTTTTTAAAGGAGCACAGTTTATTGATTTTTCTTATCCGTGTGATGTCTTCTGCGTAGGATCTCCGCGTTGCTCACTCTAAAGCTGCTTGTATACGCGCTTGTAGATCTGACCAGCAGAGTGAATTTAGAAACACTGCAGGCAAAATCAGCCTTTTTATACATGTCATTGTGTAACAATGTCAATAGCAGCCTGCCTCCCCAGCATTCAGCATCGGCAAGCTCAATTTTGAATGAACTCATCCACCCTCACGCAAACGTTGTTCAGCCAACCAGAAGAGATCTTATTGTGTTTTCCTGTGTTATGGAAATCTTGTGAATGCAGACTCAGATGTCTTACGCAGAAACATTTTATTCAGCTATCATAATATCAAGCAGAATAAGCACGCCCAAACAGGCTGTGAAGATGTATTGTTTCCCAGCGAAGAAGCTTATTCCCTATCAGGGCATCTACTACTACTACTCATAAATCTACTAATTCAGCACACTTGCCACTTCAGTCACACTCAGCTTCGGCTAATCTCAGAAGCTATGGGTCATTTTGTTCTTTGGAAAAACATTCTTTAAATCCAATCTTTCGTAAATGCTTCACGAGTGCTTCAGTGTTAATCCTGCTCACTTCCTGCATTATATTTCGGAACATTTCTGCACTTTGGCACCTTTTCTTTCACTGAATGAGGCAGAGAGCTTATAAAGTGCAGGCTGAATAGGACACAGATTTGCACTACCTTTAAAGCCATTATTTACAAAAGTTTCATAAGTAGTAACTCACTTTTTTAGTGCAATATGTCCATTGAATTTATTGATAATAAAAGAAGCATTTGAGTGAATCTCTGCTTCCAAGTTATTAATAAGGGCACAAGAAAAACCAATTGTCATTCTACTGTAGTCATAGGATTCATATTAATATAAAAGAACACAGATATATACCTGCTTTCACCAACAGGAAACAAACAACTCCAATTTATTCTTTCATTTTCTAAATGCAGTTTTTGGCCACAACTGGGAATAAATTTCACCGTATCATCTTCAACATAAGGTTGTCCCTGTTAACTAGATCATTGTATGATTCATGCTTTTGTGTCCATTGCCAGGTTGGCTGCAAAGCAGTGATTGTGTTTTTCCAGTACTGTATAATGGCCAGTTTCTTCTGGCTGCTGGTGGAAGGCCTTTATCTGCATGCATTGTTGGCCGTTTCCTTCTTCTCCGAGAGGAAGTACTTCTGGGCTTATATTCTGATCGGCTGGGGTGAGAAAGTCTTGTTTCTTGTTCTATTAGCGAGACCTTATAGAGTGTCAGCAGTACATGAACTACATGTCGAGAACCTTACAGCTGGAATCCACAGTAACTTTTGGTTGTATCCTTGTTTTTGCCCCCAGGCGGTCCAGCAATTTTCATCACAGCTTGGAGCATCGCTAAAGCCAACTATAATGATGTGGGGTGAGAGACTAGGGAACTGCTAGACCAGAATCGAGCAGAAAATACTCTTTTGTGTTGTTTTGTTTTTGTTTTTTTGTTTTTTGGGGTTTTTTTGGGGGGGGGTTGCTTTGTTTTGCTACATCTTATACATTAAAACTCTTTCACGTCTTACCAGGTGCTGGGATATAATAGAAAACACCGATGTGTTCTGGTGGATCATTAAAACTCCTATTTTGGCATCAATTCTGGTAAGTTCATGAGCTTTAAAAACGTTTTCATGGTTTACATCAGCACTAACCAGCTTGAGCTAGCTCTTTCAAAGTAAATGGCACTAAGAGTGGAAAAGTTGTCTTCATTCGTCTATTCTGACACAAAGACTGAAAAAAGCACTAGCAAACAACAAAAACCTATCTCTAGTTAAGCTGCACGCAATCCAAGATATATACAGATGTACTGGTAAAAGTATTCTCTTGCTATCCAAATCATTGAATTCAGGTGTTCCAATCACTTCCATGGCCACAAGTGTATAAAAGATCTAGTCATGCAGACTGCTTGTACAAACATTTAGGAAAGAATGGGATGCTCTCAGGAGCTTTGTGAATTCCAGCGTGGTACTTTAATAGGATGCCACCTGTGCAACAAGTCCAGTTGTGAAATCCCCTCATTACTAAATATTCCACAGTCAACTGTTAGTGGTACTATAACAAAGCCATGAAGTGGTAGGCCACGTACAAATCACAGAGCGGTGAACTGTGCACCTCAGTTCACAGAACTCGCCAACTACAGATATCCAAACTTCATGTGACCTTCCGATTATCTCAGGAACGGTGCATAAAGAGCTTGATGGAATGGGTTTCCATGACAGAGCTGCTGCATCCAAGCCTTACATCACACAGTGCAAAACAGTGTTGTATGCAGTAGTGTAAAGCACGCTGCCACTAAACTCTAGAGCAGTGGAGATGTGTTCTCTGGAGTGACAAATCAGGCTTCTCTGTTTGGGCAATCTGATGGATGAATATGGGTTTGGCAGTTGCCAGGATAACGGTACTTGTCCTATACACTGTGCCAAGTGTAAAATTTGATGGAAGGGGGATTATGGTGTGGGATGTTTTTTCAGGAGCTGGATCTGCCCCTTAGTTCCAATGAAAGGAATTCTTAATGTTTCAGCATACCAAGACATTTTGGACAATTTACAGCTCCCAACTTTGTGGGAACAGTATAGCAGTATGCCACTTCCTGTTCCAACATGACTGTGCACCAGTGCCCAAAGCAAGCTCCATAAAGACACGGATGAGAGAGTTTGGTGTGGAAGATCTTGACTGGCCTGCATAGAGTCCTGATAACAACCTAGCAGAACACTTTTGTGATGAATTAGATTGGAGACTACAAGCCAGGCCTTCTCGTCCAATATCAGTGTCTGACCTCACAGATGCACTTGTGGAAGAATGGTCAAAAATTCCCATCAACACATAAAGCCTTCCAAGAAGAGTGGAAGCTGTAATAGCTGAAAAGGGTGGGATGACATCATATTAAACCCAATGAATTAAGAATGGGATGTCACTTAAGTTCATGTCCTTGTGAAGGCAGACAAGCGAATATATTTGGCAGTATAGTGTAGAAACAAGTTATAGTATTATGCGACAAAAGGACTCCAGAAGGCAATAGTGTCCAGTCAAACCAATAATTTAATCCATCATACTCAGTAAAACCACAGATATGGACTTTTACACTGTGGTTCTGTACTCGTATTCATGTCTTTGATGAAATTCAGACAGAAATAAGCTGTTAAAAGCAGCTGCTTGCCTCATTTTTAAGTCACAGTTTCAAAGTCAAGATAACAGGCTGCTGGAAAAAAGTTTAATATTTAGCATGCAAATTTGAAAGCAGAAAGGTAATTTAAAAAATGAGTTTTTCTCCAGTGCACGGATCAAAACCCCAAAAGATAAAAATGCTAAAGTGTGACAGCTCAGATGCAGATTGAACCACATCGCTAGTAAGAAAAACAGACTCTAATCTCTGCGTGAGTGAGACTATTTCAGAGGTGTGCAAAGCGTTCAGCGGATCCCATTGAAATACTTCTTCCTTCCTTCTCTTAAATGTACTAATGTGCACCCTCATTGATGTTTTATTTTGCAGGTCTGTAATTTCCTAACCATTTTTTGTTCAAATAAAAGTTTACAACAGTGCACAAGAGAGGTGAAGAAGAGAGTGCAGGCAGGCGAAGAGACGAGTGTCAAGGGTGATTTGTGACAGAAGGATAGCAGCAACAGTGAAAGGGAAGCAGAGAGTGGGGAACAAGATGGTAGTGAGACCTGCTATGATGTATGGTTTGGAGATGTGGCAATGACAAAAAGACAGGAGGCTGAGCTGGAGGTGGCAGATCTTGAGATTTTTATTAGGAGTGACCAGGAGGGACAGGATTGGAAATGAGTACATCAGAGAGACAGCTTAGGTCTGGACATGTGCAGAGGAGGGATAGTGGATATACTGGACAAATGATGTTGGAATATGGAGCTGCCAGGCAGGAGGGAAATAGTAAGACCATAAAGAGTGTTGAGTGAAATAGAGACCGATGATCTGTGGCGATGAGCAGTTGCAGTTGCAGTAAAAATAAATGCTTAGAGACATATGCTATAGAGAAACGTTGCCAAGCTCATGTGTCCATTTGAACACAATAAACATTAAAGCTGCATGTTAGTGAACACTGTTAGCTTCACACAGTGTTAGTTAGCATTTACGCAACGCAACACATGCTAGTACTCAGGTTTTTCTTTTTGCTAATACAAACTTTGTGCTTGAATTTCATTTAAATGGTTTAACTTTACTACTTGAACACTTGTTTTGGTCTATAGTATGCTAATACTCAAAAGTGGCCCACTTTTTAGAAGCCTGCCTATAGCTTTACTCGAGCATTAAGCTAATTTAACGATACCAGAAGCATTATCAAAGTTGAAAAGAAGAACAGACTCTGGCTAACAGCATGCAAAAACCAGGCCAAAGTCCAAAAATGTACATTTTTCACTTTTAAATTAAGAAAACAGATTTATTTTCTATGATTTTTTAACTTGAAGGTTGTCTAATCTTTAAGTTGTTGTTGTTTAGTAATGATGTTGTCGCCATGGTTATGAGATTTCTAGTAACTGGCATAACATATGTGTGTTGTCACATTACCTATTTGGTCACTCGTGAAGTGACCTGAAGTGAACTTAGCATCTTATCAGCTTTCTTAATGGAAGTAATCGCTATAGTAACAAACACTGGAAATATTGTCCGGTTGCTCCTGATTACGTCATTTCTTGGCCATTTTTGTGCAGCTGGGGTCCACAGCCTACGTCTTTTTGTGTTCTGCGTCACATTTATAGAAAATCTAGCGGATGCTTTTTGAACCTTTTGCAAAGAACCAGCTGTTTTCTGTGTTTAAATATTTGTGGTTAGCTAAATCATGAGTGAGTGGTACTGATCTTCTCATGGAAGGGGGAAAAAAAAGCTTTTAATATAATTTCCAGCTATTAAAAGCTTGCTCTGGACAAAGTGTCATAGCAGACGCCTACTAGTGTCCAAATGGGTCTGTTTAGTTATTTGCTAGCAGTTGTTCCCAGAGGAGGGTCAGCTTCATTATTTAACATAAGTGTCAGCGGCCTTACTATTAGTACACTCTGTTTTTCTGTACTTAGCCAGTGACTGATAGCTGGGAGCGCATCATGATGACTGATGTGTTGCAAGTTCACACTCACAGCCCAGATCATCAGTTTAGAAATGCTCATTTTCCCACAGGCCAGCGCCACAATCCAACGCTTCTGTTTATGAGTTGAATCTCACAAACATCTCCCCATATGCATTAGATGCAGTGTGAAATGCCTCAGTGCTTTTCTCACATGACTTTTGTAATGTATTCTCCACAGATGAACTTTATTCTTTTCATCTGCATCATTCGGATACTTCGCCAGAAGATAAACTGCCCCGATATTGGAAGAAACGACTCCAACCAGTACTCGTGAGTGTAATTAAATTTCTTTTTCATGCTGGAAGTTTGTTTTATGTATCAGCTAATAAAGGATGAAATGTCACTGATACGAACGAGGGTGTTTGGAAAGAGCTCCGCCACTTCTGTCTCGGTGGACATTCTGTGAACATTAGCTGCTTTTGTAAGGATAAACAAAGATTCGTTTGAATAAACTTGCAAAGCAGCAGAGTAGCACGCACTCCTGAGTATTCTTCCTGTAACTATTGCTGCAAATGTAACTTTTTTTACGCTCAGAGCGATGCAGGGATAACTAGTCCTTTTGGATTTCAGAAAAGAAAATCTTAGCATGCACAGCACACTGTGGTTTTCCACCATCCAGCAGCTGCTTTACACAGAGATGTAGTGTATTGTATTTGTGTATGTATTTAAGTGGTTTTTCATATGATGGAGAGCATCTCATAAGCCAGTCATAATGCATGAGCTATTTTCCAACTGACACTTTTCATGGTGTTTTTTTCCCCCCCCTCCGTCTCTGGTCTGCTGAGCTGAAATTTAAAATGAAAAGTACTCCTGAGCTGCATTTCATTATTGGGGTATACAGAGACAGATTGGATGCTGGTTTGACTGGAGGGAGGGATTTGAATTTGTTTTTGCCTTATCATTTCAGGCGACTGGCAAAGTCAACGCTGCTTTTGATTCCGCTGTTTGGGATCAATTATATAGTGTTTGCATTTATCCCCGAGCAAGTGAAGACTGAGCTGCGGCTGGTTTTTGACTTGATTCTGGGATCATTTCAGGTATGAGATCAAATGTTTTTGAGGAAAAAGTGATTGTTAAAAAAATACCTGTAGATTCCTAAAATCCAGTGCCTTAAAATAAATGTAGTCTTCTAGAAGTGTGGTCACTTAAACTTTTAAAAAGTCCAAAAATAGTGATTTGGCATGCTTTCAGCCCTGAACTAGCGAGTGCTACTATTAAAGAAAACTGCATCAGGTCTCCAAGCACTTTGCTGGCTGGCTCAGTGGCACTGTCACTGTTTAAAGCTCTGATGTTATTTCAGTTCATCATTTAATGAGGAATGATGGAGAATGCAGCCAGACAGCACAGCTGCATTACAACAGCTTGGAAGATATGGAAACCTTTCCAACACAATCCTCTCCTTACTCCTTTTATTCCCCCTTCTTATTACAACTCGACTCCCATTTGTTTTGTCTGTGTAATACATTTATGACTGTCATGACTGCCACATGTTATTTTTTACAGCTTTTCCTCTGTTGCTTTGGCTTAATTAAGACAGTTAAAGCTGTAAGAAGGTATTTGGAACACAAACACAACTGTCTACAATCTTTATAACCAAGAGAGATTAAGTCTTCTTCATGAGTTAAATAGTTGTGCTCACCAACTACTTTGTTAGGTACTCGTTGCTAATACTGAACTGATCCCCCTTTTGCATTCGGAACTGACTTCGGATTCTCCGTGGCACAGAGTTCCTCAGAGATTTTGGGCAATATTGACATGACAGCATCAAACAGTTGCTGCAGATTTGTTGGCTGCACATCCATGATGTGAATCTCCAGTTCCACTACAACCCAAATTGAGATGGGGTGACTGTGGCGGCCATTTGGGTACAGTGAATTTGGCTAATAAAATATCCCCAAACACCATTACACCACCATCACCAGCAGTCTGGTCTCTCGATACAAGGTAATCCAGATTCATGCTTTCATTTTGGTAACACCAGACTACCACGTTTTTCCAATCTTCTGTTGTCCAATTTCCCTGAGCCCGTGAGAATTGTTGCCTCCTTGTCTTAGCTGACACGAGTGGCACATAATGTGGTCTTGTGCTGTTGAAGCCCAGCTGTTACAAGGTTCAGTGTGTTGTACCTGTAAGCTCCTTTTCCATTAGTATCTACTACTAGTAGTCAGATCATCAAACCCATTTCCCATTAGGTCATAGTACCTGGTACAGGTACTTTCTTAGTACCTGCTTGCCCGGGTTTCCAAGCGATCCGAGCATGTGCTAAAATGTGACATTGTCAGACTGCATGCACATCACAAAGGAGTGTGGAATTTCTCGGGACTTGGATCAGCTAATGTCACATACTGCCCAGTTAGCTAACAGCTGAGGGCCATTAGTAGGAGTGTTGTAAAACACATTTACTGAGCTTTAGCGCACCAACGTGTCACCAGTTTGAAAACAAGGAAGAGCCCACTCAGATACACCGAGGAATCGGACTGGACATTGAAGAGAGAAAGGAGTAAGGAGGTGGGAGGGGAAGACGACGTAAAAAAAAAAGTGTAGTGAATGTTTGTGGATTATACAGGGGTTTCTCGCTTCTTACACTGCA
The DNA here is from genome assembly GCF_900408965.1 of Simochromis diagramma. Classification (NCBI taxonomy): domain Eukaryota; kingdom Metazoa; phylum Chordata; class Actinopteri; order Cichliformes; family Cichlidae; genus Simochromis; species Simochromis diagramma. Next base: position 5,771,382 of record NW_024387040.1, read on the forward strand.
AGGGAGAGCATTAACCGTGAGGTGCATGAGAATCGGGAGAGCGAGGGAAGTCCAGTGAATCATACAAGTTAAAATCATGTCTTGTTGAATCTCTCAGATAATAATAATAACAGTTCCACAGAGTAGGTATTCAGATTTGCTAAAAACACGGGGAAACCATCCTTAGTGCTAAGATCTTAAAAAGGATGCCTCTGGAACTGAGAAAAACTGTAAAAATAACAAATAATTGATAAGACGAGATGATCAAAGAAGAAATTTAACCATTACATCCTCTGCTCCTGCTTTCTTATCAGTGTTTTTCTTTCCTTTTAGGGCTTTGTGGTCGCAGTCCTTTACTGCTTCCTGAACGGAGAGGTAGGTGATGTAAACACTGCTGATATAAACACACCACAGTACTTCCACACAGAGATAGCCTGCAGTCGTGCTCTCATTCTCAGAAAATGTAGTTTATCTGTAGTTTCTCCGTCGCTCCCTGTGCGCACCATTTACATTCACACACACAGTCCTGACAGGTAGATGGAGCGGCGGGTATGAGTCACCGGCGCTTGTCGTTCCAGCTCCTCTCTTGGACCTCCCCACAGCATATTTTCTGCACTTTGCCTGCAGGGTGGGAGGGCTGTAAAAAGCACACAGTCTTTTTGGCAGGGAGCAATTCAGTGATGTCTGCACAGGCTCTCTGTGGGCAGATTATTTATGTTCTCAGTGCTGGGCCAGATTGAATCACAGTGATGGGCTAGATGGCGAGGCTTCACACTATGCTGCCTGAATTTTAATCTCATGCAACTTCCAGGTGTCCTTTACTAAGTGTGGAAGATTTGTGCACTGCTGGTAAGTTATGTTAGGTTTAGTTGTTGAATTCTCGGTGCTTAAGGAATGGCAGACATGTCGATAGCAAGAAAACAAATATTGACAAGGTAGAAGTGGAAGAAAATGACTGAAGAAAAAGCTATATTGATTTTCTTTTTGCCTAAATAATGCAAAACAGTTTTTAAAGTGTCATACTCTCGTAAAATTCATGCAAAAGAAAAAACTGCTGGACTCGATTGCGAGGCAGGACTGTCTTTAAAAAAGAAGATACGTGGGTCCAAATGAGGGGTTGAGGGTTTTCTGGAGAAGCCGGTGGAGAGTGTGCAGCCAGGTTTACTTAACAAGGAGTTGGCCGAACAAAGAGACGCAAGCTGGTAGAGCACAAGGAAGGACCTAGACTCTAGGTCCTAGAGAAATAAATGTGAAGCCTAAGTGTTCTTATTGCTGCTGCCGATGAAAGCACATGATGGCGAGTGTGTGTGTGGATGACTGTGTGTGGGAGGGGCGGGTTGATTAGTCGATGAGTGTCAGGTGTGCCAGCCAGAGTCCAGTGGGAGCTGGAGCAGTGCCACATAAACAGGGAAACATATGCACACGCACATACTCAGAGAGTGAAGGGAGACCTTGGAGATGCACGCACTATTTGGGGGGAAAAATGAATGTAGTCTAATCCAGTAATAGAAGTGTACAGTGTGCAGAATAACACAAACACCTGGCACAGCCCCTTAACCTGTAATACATGACACAAAAAAGCAACAAATTTCCAAAACCTGCAACTGACTGTAGATAATGTTCCAACATAAGAAAATATCTGCAAAAAAACAACAAAAAAGGCACATTTAAAAATATTCAATCCTCCAGCAGAAGGTTTGGTTCACTTTCCTCCCTCTGACATGGTCTAAATGAAAACTAATGTCAGTGTCGGGTACTGCTTTTAATGGCGCGCCACCTCAGCGCTGGTGGTGTTTAATTCTGTGGATTTTCTCTGGGTGCTTTTCATTTTTTCCCCTCCGTCCTTGAGCTTCGTCTGCTGCTGAAAATCACGCCAACCAATTTGTTCTTCTGTTTAATTAAAATGCAGGTCACCCGCTTTTAAGAGAGCTGCAGTTTTTATAGTCGATTATTCAAAATCTTCTAAATTGTCCAAATTTGTTGTATGAAATAAATTCAAGTAAAACACTTGGAGAATGACAGAGGTGTGTAGGGAGTAACAGCAGGGCCTGTCCACATGTACACGGGTATTTTAGAAAGCATTTGGCAGCATTTTGTCCTTTTGTTAACATGTAAACTCTCTTTTTGGTCGGAGGTGTCAAAAACATTATCAGTGAATTCCCAGTAATGTTTTATGTTGGTAAAGAACATGTAGCTCTACTTACTGAATAAACATGTAATTGTCCCTTTTGCTCTAATCGGTTTCAGGTCCAAGGAGAGATCAAGAGGAAGTGGAGGAGGTGGCACCTGCAGAGATACATGGACTCAGACACCAAATACCAGCACCCGTCTATTGGCAGCAGCAACAACTTCAACACCCAGATCACCATGTTGACACGGTGCAGCCCGAAAACTCGCCGGGCTTCATTATCCTGTCACGATGACTTGTCTAGCATCTGAGTCACAGTGACACAGACACACAAAATGCTGTACAAAATGCTCTCATGCCAAACATTAGGCAGAACGTCGCAGCATATATAAGCTTTACCATAAGTACTCTTGGGTCATGTGTGTGGTGCAGAAGATGGAAAGTGATGAAAGGATTGGAAAAAGATATAAGGACACGATGTGACCATAATCAGCTTTGAAGCAGTTTGTAACTGTTCCAAAAAATACATTTAAATGAGAAGGTAAGTTGCACATTGCTTAACAAACAAAGCGTTTGCGGAGAGAGTCATTTTTGCGCAGGTCATCTGTACAGGTGAATTCAAGTCATATCATTACAGCTCTTATTTTTTAAATATCCTGTGTGCTTACGTGAGTGGGCTGGTGTAACTCTGAGCCTTGTGCACTCCTGCAGCTCCAAATAGTCAAGTTTTGTGCTAAAGCTTTGGAAGAAATTGAGGTGATGTATTTTTCTAACAGCAGCATCACAGGCTAACAAAGGTACTATACCAGAACTGGACTGTGAGGGTGTGTTTGAGTGCTGAATGTAAATAGTGCTGGAAAATTTGCTTTAAAACATACTTTAGAGTATCCAAAATAAGCATAATACTACACTTCCCCCCCTTTGCTGTGTAGGAAGACAGAAAAAAAGACAGGCTTACAGAGCAGGAAACTTTATTTCCATAAATGCCAAACAGATTAGGCTTCAGACCAAGTGATGCTGATTCACAATGATGGGTTTGGAGCACAAATGCCCTTCTCTGCACTATCATGCTCATGAGAGACCGGTTGCCCTTTGCCTTCTTTTATCAACACAGCCTTCCCTCTTGGCGGTGGGATTCTGAGCCTATGATTAGGTAGATATTTTTCATTATTTAGGGCACTGTGGCGGTTTTGTGTCGATCACTGACGAGTGCCTGGGTTTGGTTTGTTGAACCGACTTCTGCGGTCTAGTCTTTGCTGGCTGTTGGGCAGTACAGCAGCTCTGAAGAGGAGATGTCCATATGCAGCTCATTCCTTGAATGTTTACATTTACTTGGGAAGAGTTATAAAAATGATGCACAGTCAAGTGTGCAGTGTAAATAAACTTGGAATGCTTGTGCCATACACATCACATTGTGGTTATAATAATAGTAATGAATCACTAAGTGTCGTTTTTTCAAATTAAAGCATGACAGGATTCAGAATCTTCTGAATCTCCATTATGCATAATATTTTTTGAATTCTTCAGGTTCAGACTTACTTCTCCATCGGAGGAGTCTGAACTTGACAAGTCAGCAGAGAATGTTAGATCCTGTATGCAAAGCAAAGTGACAAGGATGACTGGCCCTGTCACAACGATGCTGTCTTTGTGCTTTTGAGCTCGCGTAGGTTTGAAAGTAAGGCTTGTTCATTCTAGAGGGAACAACGGGGGAATCCAGCTTTACACGGGAGGAAGGAAATCATCTCAACCCACCAGTGATTTAAAGGTTTAGATCATCAGTAAGTTTAAGAATAAAAAAAAAATCTAATGTGGTAATATGTGTCAAGGAAATATTGAATATCAATATATCGCCTTCAGATTGCTGAAAGTAATAATTATACATTTAGAGAAAAGCTAAAAAGATTGGAACCGCTTTCATATTGTGGTCAGAAGTTTACATACACTCATCGTGCTAATTTTGGCCTATTAATGACTTCTTTGAACCGTTCTCTTTCCAGGGTGGAATGATTGAACAGCATACATTTATATTTAATTAAAAATAACTGGGTAATGGTCCCCTGCAAAAGTATCCATGCAGGCTCAAATATATGCGTAAGCTGAACACTGAACACTGGCAATAAAACAGCCCCAGAGCATGATGCTACCACCATTGACATCACTTGACAGTTTGCACAGCAGTCTTAGTTTTTCACCTTTACTCCTGCAAACGTAATTCTTGCCTTTGTCAACTCAATCTTTGCGTTTGTCTAAAACCTTTCTCCTTCAAACTCGACTGAAATGTGCAGTTGCAAATTTGAGTTTGAAGGTGTCGATTTTGGAGCAGCGACTTCTTTCTTGATCAGCACTTCACTGTGGACAGTGACACTTAATCCTTGGCGGTTCCTGCCTTGTTCCTGAACATCTAACCAATTTGCTCTCATCTAAGGGTGACATTTTCGGTCTTCTTCTAGACCTTGGCAAAGTGGTAACAGAACTATTACTTATGTACAATTGTTTGAACGATTTTCCTGGAATCTGCAGTATCTGCAGTAGAAATGGCTCCAAGAGATCCAACTAGAACCTACTATGTGTAGTCAATCATGATCAGTAACAAGAAGAATAATGGGCCTTGACCTTGTCAAACTAAAAGACATCGTGAAACTTCAGCACTGTATTTATACTGTTGACCCTCTTGGGGTTTCCTACAATTGATGGTAAATTCAAAGTTGTGCACCCAATTCAGTTTTTAAATGTGTACTTTTAAAAATGGATGCTGTACAATCTTTCCATCCAACATTTCAAAAATTGCAATCACACTCATATCAAAAGCACCAGTAAGTTACTGTACACAGAAAACATTCATTACTTCATTAATTCTTGGTCTACTCACCTTCCAAGGGACAATTTCAAACAACCAGCCCAATTAAACTAGTAACACGTACGTTTGGACTTTTCATTTTAATGGGAAGTAATCATTGCAGGTTGGAATAGGTAGGTCAGTTCTCCACCATTATTCTCTACAAGTGCATTCATTAGTATTTCTGGGATGTTGTGGCATGTCTATGTTCTAATTATGCCACAGCAGTTCAGCTGGGTTAAGGTCAGGACTTTAGCAAAACATGAATTTATTGCTGATTTACTTTCTGTGCTTTGGGTCATGGTCTTGGTGCATTAATCATTCACTTTAAGCTTCATGTCATGTGCTCTGCTACCCAGACATGATCCAAATTTAAACTAATAATTTCCTCAATGATTGTTGGGAGTCAGATTTTGTTTCACACGTCTAGAGGAGATTGTCTCTGTTTAGAATAATGTTTTCCTCCATATTGTCCTTCTATTAACCCCATTCTTGTTCAGTGTTCTTAGTGGACAAGGTCTTAACAAGTTACAGGTGTTTTGTTCTCTCTCTTTCACCTCCTTTAAGATTGAATAAAATGTTCAGGACACCCACAGAGAATATCAGCAGTTCTTTAGTTTGTAAAAAATTTGTCTTATTGTGCATTTCTGAACACCAAGGTTGTTTGAAATGCTTTAGTAGTGATTTTCTGCTTCAGGCATCTCTATAACGATTCTTGTCTTTGTGGTCTCCTGAAGATGTTTGCGATCAAAGCATGGATCACACCAGCCAACCTCTTTTGAGAAAAGTCAGGCTATTTTTCACTGCACTTATAGCCTCCTTGATTGAAACACCTGACTCCAGATAGAGTTTTGGTAGAGTTATTATCACAGTGTGTGTTTGTGTTCAATCAAGGACATACAAAGAGTTATATAAAGTAATGCTGATTTTGTATTATTACACCACTCAGAAAATTTAAGGGAACACTTGATCAACACAGTGTAACACAAAGACAGTTAAACTATTATGACACATTCTGTCCATTCAGGTTTCACAGGAAGTCCAGCTCCTCCAGGGTGGCACGTCCTAACAAACTGTCAGAGCTGGACTCTGTGAAGGTGGCTAACCTTAGTAATAATAATAATAATAAACTTTATTTATAGACACGTGTTTAAAGACCCTCAAGGTCACCTTACATTAGTACAAAAAAATAAAAACATAAGGTAAATGAAAAATTAAAAACACGTATAAAAGTATAAAAGCTAAACAAGGACAAAATAGACTAAGATGGAATCATGATGAAGGATATGCAATTTTGAATAGATGGGTTTTAAGACGGGATTTAAAAGTGGAGAGAGAGTTTGTCGTCCGGAGATCTGGTGGAAGTATATTCCAAAGTCTCGCTGCAGAACAACTAAAGGCTCTGAGTCCCATAGTCAACCTTACAACAGCATGTATGGATGTGCCACCCCAGGTGAGCTGGAATGGGGTGCAGGTGATAACTCTTGTAATGAGCAGGGGTATTTGGGAGGGTGGGGGTTGTCCCGATCTTGTCTTTCACCTGTTGCACCTGTTGTAACTGTGCAAATTCACAGTGGTTTATATTTCCTAACTGGATAGATTAGTGTCCCTGAAGTTTAACTTTTTTATTTATTTATTTATTTTTTTTAACAGTGTAGTTTAGTTAGACTGCGTTTTTAGTTCTGAGTTACATGATGACCAGATCACATAATGCATGAACCCTAGGAATTCCAAATAGTTCACAAACATTACTGACTCTAGCTTCATATTTAGTGTGCACACATGAGTCAATTTAAGTCGCAGCATCAAGGCAAATAGACACATTTGCCAAAAAGCACCAAATCACAACAACAGTCACCTCAAGTTGCCTGATATTGCAACTTATAGACCATGCAGAGAAATCCCCAACAATCAAGTGACTGCCTACGACTGACCATTTGGCGACAGTGGGAAGAAAAAAAAACCCTTTTAACAGGAAGAAACCTCCGACAGAACCACACTTGGGGAGGGCCAGCCAGGACAAAAGGCACATTGCGGAAGAGAATCAGAGATTAAAATGTCATTTTTCACGTTGCTTATAAGTGTGTGCTTAAATACTCCTACATTTTTAGCGTCTGTCTTTTGTCGTCAGTAACTTTAGTGTAATTTTGTGAATTTTCCAGTATACCTCTTAAAATGGTGAATGTAAATAGATGTGTACAAAGTGGGAAAGCAATTATATTAGACAATGTTTCTCAAATTCAGTCACATATGTCTCTTGGGTTGATTGTTTTGGTTACCAAACATTAAAAAGGGATAATATATATATAAAAGAGTGCACTTAGAGTAACTATGTGCAATGTAAATCTGATTTTTTGTTAACTGGATAATGTGTTGTGCATATCTGGGTTTAAGATCATTTGTTTGGTTTGCTGTTGTGCGGTTTGTGTAAGACTGGTGTAAAGCATTACATTGTAAATCTGCAGTTGTACAATTTGCTCACATCTGTGTACACATAAAGCCATGCTTTCCTTTTAAAAACTGCTTAATGTGCTAATTAATTTTGCCATTTTAATGTGTAACTTTAAAGGTGTTATATCAGCAAAAAACTTACCTTACCAAAAAACCTTTCTCCTCGTGTATTGTATGAAATAAATTATTCAGAAACACACGAGAAAGTGGAAGTCTAGTGTCCCTTTGTAAAGTTCCTCTGTGCTTCAGTATTGTTTTAAATTCCTATACCTTTAACGTAAAATGAGCTTTTTTTGTGAAAGATATGCTACACCATGCTTTTGTTACCAAAGTCAGACTTATTTTCATAAGGGCTTTTGGCTACTCAACAAAGGCTCGGCTTTAACCTCCTAGGACCTGGCGTCCACATATGTGGACATCACATTTTGGGTTATTTAGACTAAAATACTCAATTTTGCTCTACATGGGCCTGATATCCACTTACGAGGACATTATACTGCTACGGTTCTATCAAAATTTTAAACCAATATCCTCATTTTTCTTAAAAACATAAATAATGTATAAAAAAAAAAAAAATCTGGTCATTCTTTGTTTTTTACATTCATCGGGCCCCAAAATGCCCAAATATCAAAGAGAAATTAAAAATGCATGCCGTGGAAGAGTTCAGGTCTTAGGCGGTTAAGTCACTTATTTCTTTATATATCTCTGAGGAAGACTCACTTAAAGCAAGTTTTTCATGCAAATATGCTAATGCCTGCAATAAGAACAAAAATCTGCCCTCCTTTCCTTGTATATTTAAATATTCACATTTTACACCCATTTCCTCTTTGACCAGCAATTCTGATCATGTTTAGCAAATAAAAATGTGTCTATTTCAGGACAAATTTCAGCTAATATGAGTGCGTAATATCATCACAAGGGAGTACATTCGATTCTTGTGGCAACAGCGTGTTTGTAGCAGACAACCCAATGGGTTGAAAACACTCCCTCTCTGCACCCCACACAAAAGTATTATCCCATTAAATGGCTGTAGTTTTTCCCTTCATTATGTGCCGTTACAGGTCACAGTGCCCTGAGAAGAACAAAATATCTTAAAACTTACACAATACACTTTTTTCCCCTCCCGGGGCTTCAGCTATTCAGTTAAGCAAAGAAAGAATAATCAGATTTACATAAGTGGGCGACATACAAAAAAACATAGCTTCCATGTTGAGTTAAATAAACAATCAAATGTGACAGATTTTCTAGAGCAGAACAACATATTTTCTATTGTGTGTGTGTGAAGATTTTCTTCTTCACATGATTTCTTACATATATTTAGAGAGTATCTTCCACCAAGGGCGGGCCAGTGGTTTACAATGGAAGAACTCACTGAAATCTCACAAATCTTGAACAATCCTGACAATATAAACTTCTTGACATAAAATAATCATTTATGCCAATAAGATTTGTAAAGACTTGAAGAGTTCAGTTGTTTGACATCTGCGTCATCTTTCCACTGCCTTAAAGATGACAGTAATGGTCCCATGCATTAGGAGCTAAGCAGAACAAACAGTTAATTATTGCTGTTGGGAAAATGGCTTTAAAATTCATTTTTAGCGTTTCATGTAGGAAATGTATTCATTATGTTTGTAAGATGTTGTTGCTCAATTTGGATACCCGGGTTAGTAGTACATTTCTGCACTTCACAAACATTTACACCTATTAAAGATGACAAAAACGTGAAAAATACAGGAATTTTGCAGAGGTTTGTCTTATGGATTTTGATTTTCTTAATCGAATTAAAACAGCTGATTGGCTACTGTGTCTGATTTTGTGTTTGTTACAATGTGTTGCAACATCAATGAAATAAAATGCTGCATTAAAAAATCACTACAATTTGGCCCTCAGAGATATTTTTCTTTAAGTAAAAATATACATATATGAATGAAAGTAAAGATTCCTGCACCTCAAACTGATTTTCAGTATTTGATAGATATGACTGACCCTCAGAGTTTGCTTTTGTGTATAAAACTTCAGCTATTAAAGTTCATCCTTATGTTGTCCCTCATTTTTATTTCTACAATTCACTGACTTGAGTGTGGGGCACCTCGTGCGGAGTTCAGCAACATAAAGAAAAACAACTTCAACAAAGACAAGGCTCTGTGTGCCATAAAAGATTAACAACTACACTCCTTCATGCCCTGTTCCTCTGATCAGCTGCTTTTGGGTCTCATTTTTCATTAGCTCTGTCCATGAAGGCAAATTGAGCTTGCATATAATGTGATTACCAATGCACTGGAAAGGTAGCAAATGTAAATAAATGGATTAACCGGTTTGGAGGATTCTGCATGAAATTCAATGCAGAAAATAAAAAGAAGAACCTTGAGGCTTGTGTGTGATCATCTTTGTACGTTTATGTTTATGCTATGCTGTTGAATATCGTGCAGTCAGATGAAATGTTTGGACTACTTTTGGTCTAGACTTCGAAATTTGTCAATGTAAGGTCACAGCTGTGAGATTTCATGAAGACAGCGTGGGATGCATATAAGACAGAAGACGGATGAAGTTATTTTCAGATTCCCTGTGACTCTTAAAATGCGAGACAGGTGTCTTGCCTTTGAGCATCATTCAGTATTCATAGCACTGGTTAAATATTCATGTGACAAATAAGGAGAAGCTTGGAAAGGTGAACGACTGAGCAAACAAGTGAGCTCTGTGAGGCTGTTTTGATCACATCTGCTGATTAAAAGAGACATTGTCTGCCAAATCCGACCTGATCTGTGGCTGAGAGTCAGTAATAAATACTGAAGGTTTGCCTACTTTCCACAGGTAGTGCAAATCTAAGACTGAGTTATTGTACCCCGTGTATGGGATGGCTCCAGTAACTGGCTGTAATTCACAAAAATATACCCACTAACTGATGACAAATGTTAGACTTTCTATGTCATATGAGGAGCAATAGCAGTGATTTGCATATAACAGAGAGTGTTACAATAAACTTTGATTTCTCACCTTGAACTTTATGACCATTTCACACATTAGCATGCCAACCATGACTTCCAACCAATGCATGGTGATTTTAAAGAACACAGTGGCCCTGAACTGACCTGGCTCAATGACCCCCAAAGATATTCTGCCACGTAAACTCCCCAGTAGTTTCCCTCAAGCAGCCACCTCCACACACTTGAGGCAGGACTGAGAAGACCGCCATGTGCACACACAGCAACAAAGCCACTGTGGACAAATCCATGAATTTGAATAGATTTGTTTTTATCTACAGGGTTGCGTGGAGTGTGGTCTGGGTCTCCGATGCAGAGGAGGGGTGGTGCAGTGGGTTCAGGGGCCAGTGCTGGGGAGGCTGGCTGGGGCTGATCTGGTAATCAGCCTCTCCCTATATCAGGAGGTCACTGATGAGAGAGAAATCACTGTAAATAAAATGTCACCAACCCTTCAATATTGTATACATGACGGGTCCTTTGGTCACAAACACGAAACTATATTGTCATTTTTTTCAGGTAAATCGCCTAATAAATGACTGTATAGTATTACTTTTAAACAACTTTTTGACAGACATAAAAAAAATAGTGTTATCTTATTTTTATGACAGGTAGTCTAATAAATCTGTTACAGGTAAAATACTTATGTTGTATAACTGCCCTTACATCATAAATAAAGGCAATGCCATTAGGTCACTCTTTTGAAAACTCAATCAGTGCCACCGCCTGACCCCCTCACAACCAGCTGATTCACTATTTATTTAATTAATGTAAAATAACTTTGGCATCTTTAAATAAACCATGAAAACTTACAGCACATATGGGTCAAAATTTTGCATTTTTTGAGTATTTTTGAATCCTTGTCACTTCAGAAACACAGGAGATATCCACCTGAAATTCGTAAGGAGATGTTCAGTGCTAAAATTTCTTATTTTTTTTCAGCACTGTTGCACTAACATCATAATAATGGGATATATATTAGTTTAAAGCAGGGGTCTCGAACTCCAGGCCGGGCCGGTGTCCTGCAGATTTTAGATCTCACCCTGGGTCAACACACCTGATTCAAATGATTAGTTCATTACCAGGCCTCTGGAGAACTTCAAGACATGTTGAGGAGGCAATTTAGCCTTTAAATCAGCTGTGTTGGATCAAGGACACATCTAAAACCTGCAGGACACCGGCCCTCGAGGCCTGGAGTTCGAGACCCCTGGTTTAAAGTAAACCTCCACCAGTGTGATGTCAAAATGCTGATTTAATGCTAAAAGTGCATTTTGTGTAAACTTATATCATCATGTGGGATACTAAGTGGTCGGTCAAAACAAGTTGCAGCACATGAAGGGACTCTTTTCATCTACATTTTGAAGCCAGGCTCTATAACATAGAGTAACAGAAACAAGCAGATCGATCACTGAGGTCAAAGTTCAGTTTGCAACCTCTGACACCTGTAAGGTATAGGATGTCATTTTTCCTTTCGATCTCTATGGCTGCCGAGCTGCTCTTTCATCTTGCTTTTAAAAAAATAAATGCTCAGCTATGATTAAATCACACCCCAGTTAATTAGAATGAAACACATGTGCTCATATTCAGTATACATACAGTGATTTATCACCACCAGCACATTTGCCTGGTTGGGCATGAATCATGTCTAACCAGGCAGGGTGTAAACAAGCTTGGGAAATTACACCACACATTTATACAATCACGGGAAGCTTGATCTCACGTATGAAATGAATGCACAATTCATCAATGGAAATTATTACTCACATAGCATTTAAAGTCTTGTCTGGGTCAAGTATTTGTATTGTTTGAAAGTTCTTGTGCCTTCATGTGGAATTTCTTTGCAGCTAAATCAATTTAATTAACTCTTAACGCACAACTGTATCCAAAAATAGGTTTTTCTTGCATTATCAGATTTAGATTTAAAAGCCCTGCAGCAATGTCGTGAATCCACCAAACGTCCAACTTCAAATTTAAAAAAAGAAACTAAAGAAAAAACTAAAACACCTGTTTAAAAAGCAGACTGTGTTTTGAAATAATGACTTTTCATCTGATTGCTTTTCTAATGTTCATTTGCAGCAGCTTTGTAGATTGCTCACACAGGAGCGGTTAGTGTGGGACTGATAGAAGAACCAATTTCTGTCTATCTCTGTGTTCTTATAAAAGGACAGGAGGTGGATGAAAGCAAAAAGAGTAAAGTAATGGGATTATGGGGGGTATTTTTTTAAAAGGCTTTACATCAACACCAGAAAAGGGCAAATGAAACACACAGAGCTCAACGCGTGCTCTTTACATGCATGAAAAGATGTTTAGAAAAGTGCAGACTTTCTGCTTTAATTCAAACGCTGTAGCAAAAGTATTGCAATAACCGTTTAGGCTTTACAGCCGTTTTTATTCACAGCCCCCCGTTTTCAGAGGCTCAAAACCATCAGTATGCTGAGAAAAATGTGAATAAAATGGAACGCAACCCAAGTTTTATTCACAGCAAAACATAGAAATCATATCAAATGTTTAAACTAGAAAATGCCGCATTTTAAGAAAAATATTACTTAATTTTGAATTTGATGGCAATAATGACAACTAATGACAACTGATGGTCCTTCTCCTTACTACAAAGTGATTTCAATGACAAAATCGTTCCTGCTTTTAATGCAGTGCTATCTCAGGGCCTGATAATAACGGGCTTCCAATATTATTTTCAACGTTGCGCACAGAGATTTCTCCAGATTCTCTGAATCTTTCAATGATGTTATGTGCTGTGGATAACGAGATATTTCAAGTCTTCACAATTTTTTATTATTCTGAAATAGTTCCACAATTTGTAGACGCTTTCATTGTTGTTTTTTGTGTGTTGCTTTTGTTCTTTTTGCAGATTGCTGAACCTCTGTTCATCTTTACTTCTGAGAAACCCTCTGGCTGTTTCATTTTAGCACCACTTAGTTTTCCAGCCTTTTGTAGCCCCTGTCCCAACAATTCACAAACTCATCAGGGAACAATTAATTGAACAAGAAAATTAGGATTTCAATTCACTAAACTCTATCACCATTCTGATTGCTCCAGCAACAGATAACTTGACTTTGTGGTGAAACTGGTTCTCATCCGCTGTTTCTAAAAAGTCAATAATGAACTTTGAGGCTCAGCTTTACAGAGAACATCTTAAAGTCCTTAAAAAACTGAATATTTGTCAGGTTCATGAGTTATAATATAAATCCATGGCAGACATGGATCCTTAGTCAACTCTGTCTGATAGGCTTCAAATCCAAGTGGCATAAAAATAAACTTGTATGTCTATATTATTCTGTGTAGAAATGGCCAAGCTGGATCCCTGAGCAAGGAACATCAAAGACTCAGGGCTTCTGAATTGTTGAACGCATGATAAGCATGAGGAAAATGTGGTTTTGCCTTAAGGTTTGGAGTCCCAGACTTAGATTCACCACATCACAGCTGGAACATGATGAGAATGTAAAACCTTAGCCATTATTTTTTGCAACAGTAGACATCTAAAGAGTGCAGACTGCAAAACTGAAAAGGTGTCTGGATGAAAATAATAAGTGCTTCCTTACAGAGACTCCAAAATCTAAAAACATAGGGTTTGAATTTGACAGTGTATCATGGAGGATTTAGATGATTTTGTGTGTTGATATGCCCCTAAGCAACCAAGAAATCTGTTAATTTAAAAACCTGCACTGTAGTCACAAATACAATAAGGAAAATGTAAGCTTTAAAGGTGAAGTTCATTGCTGCCCACAGCTAATGAAATAAAGAGAGAAGGAGAAAAGTTCATCATACTTTTTTACACTTTTGATATTGAAGGCCTCCACAGGGAGACTGTAACACTCATGGCACCTGGAATGAAAGATGAATGATGCGTCTGAAATTAATGGGAAAGGCCAAAGTGTAGGCTGTCAGCTGAGCAGTGAACCTGAGACAAAGATTAAAAGGATAGAAATGGCTGCCAGAGTGACTCACCTTGATTAAATCTGAGAGTAATTTCATACAGTCCTACTTCAGAAGACCGGACCCTGCAATCGCATTAAACAGGACACTTCTGAATAACGTTTTTTTTTTGGTGAGTTTCTGCGGTCACAGTCATGTTAACCCTCTCGGACTGAAAAACTAAATTTAACCAAATCATGTCAATAATACACCTTTGAATGTATTTAAATGGACGTCATTATAAAAGTGTAAATCACAATCAGAACCTCTCTAAGTAATGTTTCCAATCCCACTGCTGATGACAAGGTGGGTTTGGCCAGGTTTTAGGGGAAGTCAGATTTTACTTACTTATGTTTTACTTGTATGTTTAGAATTTATCAGTTTCAACTTATGATTCACCTATTTTCAGCAGTTTGATCAATACTTGGTACTCAAACCTTTTTTTTTTAATCTATACCTAAGAACACATACATTTTTTCAGCTTAAATAATTTAGTCAATAATTTATTTCAAATAATTATCTATAAGGGGAAAACAATTATCCATTATGTACCTTCTTCCTTTCTCTGCTTGCGATTTCTGACACTTAAGTACTCCCACAGTTCAAAGAAATGGAGTTAGTGGGGTTAGGTTAAATGATAATTCCAGATTGCCCATAGGTATGAATGGTGATCTGTCTCTCTGTGACAAACAGGTGACCTGTCCGCAGTAGCCTGCATTTCCCTCCATGACAGCTGGGATAGATTCCAGCCCCCTACGACTCTGAAATGGATACGAGGATAGATGAATGTATCTACTACTTTTGGGTTTTCTGTGTGAGCTATTTAATTGCTCTATCATTATTCTTCCTATTTTAAAATATATACATTACCTTCACAATACTGAGACAGCTTACTTCAACACTGTATCCACATTGTCCTGAAAAGTTATGCGTTTTTACTAATCTTCTATTATTTATTTGAATTTGGGGTTTTCAAACTTGTATCTATTGCCCTTAATCCTGGACAAGCCCCCATTTGTTATGCCTGGCTTATTTAGGATGTAACAAAAAAAGTAGAGTTACAGAGCAAAAATGTATTGATCATAATTCAAAAATGGTGAACAAAAGAAAACTGTCATGGTCCTGGGTCGGTGACCCAGCGCTTTTAGTTTATTATCATTTTCTAGTTTATTATGATGATGATTATTATTGTTTGAGTTCTATGTGGTATATTCGGTCTGCCTCTGAGTCTGCGTCTGTGTCTCTGTCTATCTATGGTGTCACCCCGTCTGTTTGTGAATCTGTCTGTTTAGTTCTGTGTCTTGTTTGGTTCCCCGTGTCTGAGTTTCCTGTTTTATTGTGAAGGCCTCTGTCTGATGTGAGTGTGTTCAGTTTACGTTTCCCCTGTCCCGTCAGCTCTGATTCCTCCCAGCTGTGTTGCCCTCCTGTCTCTCATCCCCTGATTACTGGTGTGTGTATTTAAGCCCTGTGTGTTCTCTTGCCTGTTGCCGGTTCGTCTGTGTTACTCTGTGGTCCACGGTGTCCTGTCCCTCGTCCGTGGCGCTCTGCCTCTCACCCCATTCTGGTACCCTCTCGGGTTTGTCATTTAGCTTTCCCAGTTTAGATCTTTAGTTTTGTCTTCCCTCTTGCCTGTTTTGCCTTCTCACCACTGTGTAAATAAAACATCACCAGCATTATCATCTACTGCCTGCGTTTTGGGTCCTTTCTCCCTTCAATACCACACGGCTCGCCTCGGCAGCCGTGACAAAAACGAATCTAAAGCTACATGTGGCTTAAACTAGGAATAACTACAACACAGTCAAGCCAAAGCAAATAAAAAAACAAGTGTTCCAGGAAGAGAGAGACACATTTCTGAAGGAAATCAGCTTGCATATGCTCCCAATCAGGTGAAGTCATTTCCTTTATTAGATGGGAGGGCTGCTAATTAGAACCTGCAGGAGAAAACAAAGGGCAGGCCTACTACTGAAGGCATAGGACAGTCAAAATACAGAAAAGCACGTAGCATGATTACCCCTGTCATTTGCAATGGAGCCTAAATGAGGCCAAGAGATAGCTTCTGATATACCCATCTTTCACACAGTGGGGAAAAAACATTTTTCTTGGTGTATATATATTTCTAATGGAGCTACTGACATGAAATTTTCAGCAGAAGCTGGTGAACCTAATTGATGACATAGAAAAAGGCAGTTATTAATTTGCACTGATAGAGGGCAGGATTGCTTTCTAAACATAGAAAGATTTCAGCTGGTTTCTTGAATTGCCCTTTTGCACATGCTTTTCTTCACATGTTCAATACTAATTCACTGTATCACTCCACTTTATCGCACATAACTTAATTTATAGAATTATTTGTTTTGATTTCTTTGCATGTGTGGATTACTCTTGTTACCAACATCTGGTGAAAAAAACAACTCAATAGCTCCCTTAGAGATACATTTACTGAAAAAATGTTTATATGTTTTGTACTTATTTTCCCCACTGTATGTGGGAAACAGGACAAGTGGGAAACCTACCAAACACTAGACATGCAAATAAAGAATAGAAAACATTAGTTTAATATTTACTTACCGTATTTTTCAGATAATAAGGTGGACTGTCGATGAACGGGTCTGTTTTCATACATAAGGCACACTGGATTATAAGGCGCATTGAGCAAAAGAAAACAGTCAGATAAGTCAAACAACTCAACTCATTCTTCTTGCTTCCTCCACTTCCGTAACATTGATTCATTAATGTTGAATTCTCTCGCAGCTGCTCTATTCCCATGTTGTTGCAGTATATTAATGACTAACCTCATATTGTGGATGGATTATCTCAGTTGTTCTCCTGACTGAAGTTTGGTCCGTTTACAGCATCCTGCCATGCGATTGCATTTGTCCCTAACCATCGGGAATCCTCACGTTAACTTTTATAGAGTGGAAAAAAGTTAGCGTTCATCCTTCAGCTTCACTGTGCTAATGTTATGCTAACGTAGCTGTGTCTCTAGTGATCACATAGCACATCATTATATACCAGCTAGTCCAACTTCAGTAACCCTATAAAAGTCACTGCTGTGCAGTTTTCTGTCTTCATTTATATTGGAAGTGATAGCAGAGCTGTAGGTTTTATTTTCAGCAATCTCTCAGTCAGAACATGCTATATCATGTTTAAGTGGAAACTAGCGAGCTAACTTTCTGCTAACTTCTAACTCCGTTAAATTTAATAAATTCTGTTTTCATGGATGCCTGGATGTTAAACTTAATTGTTACACCTGGTAAAGCAGCAACGCTGATCATTTTATTAAAGACAAAATAATTTAGACAGTTTGTAACTCTCAGTGATGCCGCAGTGCGCGTTTGACTTTGGGACCTGAAGCAGACAGAGTTTTGGACCCAGATTACTCCGTGAGGCTCCTGACTACAGTGGCCATAATGCTACGACAATCCATCGAGCGGTGCGGCTCCGTAGCTTACCAAAGTCGTACTAAAACATTTTTTGACAGATTTTTGAGCACCGTGTACCACATAAAATCGGTTCGAGGTCAGTAAGCACAACCAGAATTCGTACATAAGGCGCACTGTCGATAAGTGTGCCTTATAATCCAAAAAATATGGTACTGAATAAACTGAAACGAGTCTATTGTCGATCAAACCACTAACACCCCCAAACTTGCCTGTCTTTTATCCAAAAAACTAACCTAATAATGGAACTAGCACACACATCAGAAGGAATGTTTTTAGTGAATACTTCTGCGCTTTAGGAACCTGTGCAAAGGTTTCACAAGCCATGGTTGTTCCAACTTATTTGGAACGCTCCACTTGTGGCTCACATTTTACATGCACTCTCTCAACACATGTGTTAAACCAATTAACATTCAGATTTTTAAAATGTAATTCCATTTATATAACAATAAGGATTTTTAAGTACCCTGTGAACAAGTGCTCCTGGGATATGCAAACATACACCGTGCAGCAGCAGTACCTTCTTCAAACCACAGCTTGCCTTTTTTACTCTGTAAACTTGTTTATCACCCAAAGCGGATAAGGCAAACAGTGCTGCTGTTCTGTAAACATGTAGGAGGAGAAGTGCAAAAGAAATGTGAGCCATAAACACTTCAACAAGACCACCCAGCTGTTACGTCTATTTGTTAGGGGAAAGAGAGCTTCTCGACAGCAGTAGCCCCCGCCAATTAGGATAAAAGGGGTTAATCTCTGCTAATGAGGATAACATCTGGCACTCATTGTTTAATTTAGATGCAATGTGGCACTGCAGGATTATATGTGAGCTCCTTTCTAGGTTGCAACTTCAAATATTTCTTTCTTTATTTGATGCGAGAACACTGATAAACACTTAAAAGACTGTGCTTTACAGAGATAACACAAATATGTCAGTGCTTTTGACTTAGTGGAAACAGAGACAATCTGTCAGAGTTGTAGGATACTTTCATGGGTTCAACTCTCAGATATTAAATAGACACTTGATATAGTTTTAGGCTAAAGATCTTTAAAGACCAATGCACATTTCAATGAAACTACTTTAGCATCATTCCCATCTCTGGAGAGCCTGGCATCAAAGGCTGAATATGTTCTGGATCAAATGTTAAGATTCAGACACCAACAACAAGAGAAGAACAGATACAAGACACTTTATTTTTATTTAATAAAAGACTGACAGCTTTTCTCATTACTCTCAAGGCTGGTCCTGTACCTTCAGCTGCATAAAGATTTAAACCCCTGAAAAGCACATCAATGACTCTGAACACTGACCCTAATGTGGAATGCTTAATTTTCCCAGACACAGCAATTTACTGTAAACAGCTTCTTTTTAAAAATCAATTTACATTTAGTCAAAAAAGCCTGATTTTTTGTAATATTCTAAAATATTCATTAGAAACAAAGACTCTGAGGATTTAATATAAACATCCTATACAGTGCGTTTACACCCTAATCTTCTAAGGCTTCTTTTATGGCATAAAAAGCATATTGTTTGTTCGAGTCAGCACCAGCTAATCTGAATCGACACATTCATAAGGTCAGGCTGGAGATCCTTCTGCATCCTGAATGGCCTTTATTCCTCACTAACACGTCATTGGAAACATTCATCACATAGGTTTAGTCCATGCTAACATGATAGCATCCCAGTTTCTGCAGATTTGTTGGCTGCGCATCCATCCGTGACACAAAACACCCAAACCCAAAGGTGCTCTTTTGGATTGAGATGTGGTGATTGTGGAGGCCATTTGTGTATAGTGGATTCAGGGTCATGTTCAAGTAACCAGTCTGAGATTATTTGAGTTTTATGACATGTTGTGTTATCCTGCTGGAAGCAAGCATTACAAGATGGGTACACCGCAGTCATAAAGGGATGGACATGGTGAGGAAGGATACTTATTTATGCTGCGGTGTTTAAATGATGCTCATATTGTACTGAAGGGCCAAAGCGTGCCAAGAAAAACATCCTACACCAGTACACCACCATCAGCCTGAACAGTTTATACAAGGCAGGATGGATCCGTGCTTTCATGTTGGGGGCACGCCAAATTTAGACTGTACCATCTAAATATCACAGCAGAGATCAAAACTCATCAGAAGTTTTTCCAGTCTTCTGTTGTCCAATTTTGGTGACCTCGTGTGAACGGTGTCCTCCGTTTCCTGTTCTTTGCTGACAGGAGTGACACCCAATGTCATCTTCTGCTTCCTCTTCAAGGTTTAAAGTAATATGTGCATATCTTGGCTGTAATGATCGGTTATTTGAGCTAGTGCTGCCTTTCTATCAACGTGGTCATTCTCCTTTGACCTCTGGCATCAACAAAGGCATTTCACCCAGATAACTGTCGCTCACTGGATATTTTCAGACCATTTTCTGTAAACCCTAGAGATGGTAATGTGGGAAAATCCCAGCAAATCAGCAGTTTCTAAAGTAACCAGACCAGCCCGTCTGACCCCAACAACCATCCCACATTCAAACTCATATAAATCACCTTTCTTCTCTATTCTGACTCTCAGTTGGAACTTCAGCAGATCATCTCCAATACTAAATGCACTCATTTGCTGCAATGTGATTGGCTGATTAGATATTTGAATGAACAACAAAATCATAAAGTGGTTGGTAAGGATATATGTGGACTTTATTTAGTCCATGTTTAATGTCATAACTTTAAAGCTTCTCTATCAAGTGTGTTGTGTAACCTGTTGCAACACTAGTAGTTTTATGCACATTTTCTCCCTTCCCAACAGACTTTATTCTATCTTCGATGTTAAATACATAAATAAAACTATATTTACTATATTATCTAGTGTCACAGGGCTGTTTCACAATATTCTCCATGTGTTTAAAAGCTTCAAAACATTTTTGAGTTTCGTTTGTTTCTGTCAGTGACTGCAAGTCTCTTTGACACTGTAAGAGCTCCATCTGGTGTAATATTTGGAAAGTACACTCAGTGTGGTCAGTGTTTCAGGTGTGCTGTGGCATATTATTGGCATATTATTTCTAATTTAGTTACTTGGCCAAAATCTTTTTTGTTTTGCTTTGCATGCAATTTCAGATTTAAAATTCTGCATATAGACATATATAAAAGTTAAATGGGCCCATTAGTCAAAGTAATTAACATTTTTCATGTTGGTACTGTTCAATCACTGCTGCAGGTTTTCCTGCCATGAACTCACAAAGCAAAAATAAGGAAATGGAAAAAAAGACACTATTTATTAATGAAATGTCAGTTTTACCAGATGGGGAAAATGCCCTGTAATCAAAAGCGTTTTTGGCAGTTACAATAAATGACACAGTTCCATCATTTTCAATCATTATAAATAGAGTCACAAAACAGTAAACCCACAATTTATACAAATAACTGTTCTTCATTTTAAAAGAGAAACCGTCCAAGGATTAGAGACTCAGGCTGGTCTCGCGAACATAAAGGGTTTTCTAACCTGCAAACTTGAAAACTGTCACATTTCAGTTACAGGCTGCATTTGTACTGTATGTTTTCTTTTAAAAACAAACTTTATCCTTTGTTTTCATTTCAAGAGGAAAAAAAAAAAATGCTCCAAATGGTTTGGTTCAACATCTTAAAAACATTTTGTTACAAATCATTTGGTCAGCAGTGTATTTAAATACAGTTTCTCTACTGGAAAATGCTGAATCAGTAAAACCTCCTACATATCAAAAATATTAGCATCACCAAAATCCTACACACAAAATATCCAGTAGCGGCTGACAGGCATAGGATTTTTAAAACCAATACCGAACAATATTTTTTCTTCTGGCTTCACAAAACATAAAGTTCCCGAACATTTGTTATCTGTAATTTCTTTATGAGTCCTTACTGAGATATCATGACAGCGTACTTTAAAAATAATCTTGCTTTATTGTCACAACAAGTTGCAGATTACTCGTTTACGCTCAGCCCGACTCTACTCAGATCAGCTGGTTGTGTTTGTGGCGTTCACACTAATGCTGCCCACAGAGATGTTGCAGAGGGTCCTCTGGTTCACACACTACACCAACATCAACATTCATACCATGGATGAAGGCCGTGTTCTCCATCTCTCCTTTACTTTTTAATTTTTATTTATGATGGTTATACATAGATGCCGATATCAACAGCGAACATACCCGCCGCGCCAATATAACAGTTGGACTCAATTAATCAGTAGCATAACAATTAAAAACAAAATTATGTTGTTTGAACGGTTCACTATTCCCTAATCTTAAAATCTACTTGAAACCTCGCAGCCCCAGTGAACTTCAGTGAATCTAAAGGCTTTTCATCAAGCAAATGCCAGGAGTTCAGGATAAAACAACCTTTTTAAGAAAAAAGTCTAGCATTACTAAAGGGCACACATGTGTAAACTGAAGCTACATTACAATAAAACTAATGAGCTTTTTTGTCCCTCTCTAACAGTGCAATAAAGTTAAAGACCTTCAGATTGCTGTAAGAAATGCAGCCTTTAAAAGTCCTCGAACAAGGGATCAAACATTAAAAAAGAAAGGATGGATTTTACATAATTCCTGATGCTACATGTTTAACTAACTCTATAAAACTAACGATCTACTTCCTCTGATATTGAGTGCAACTTTTAGCCATTAAAAACGGAGTGCGTAAGAAAAACAAAAACTGACAGTAAAATTATTCTTAGTCTACTTCTTCAGCAGCACAGCAGTGATATTTATCTAGATTTCTATGTTTACATCAATGTGAGAAACAAATATTGGATCTTCTCCACTCCCTAGGAAATAGAGGCTTTTGAAACAAACCAACAGAAAACAGGAACATATTCAAAGGACAATTTCCATAACTGTCTCCATAAATAGTGCAGTTTTTCTAACAAACTGCAATATAATCAGTGCTTTTACACGCTCACATACTTTCTCATATGTGGAAACATGAAATAGGAATTACACTGGAGAAGAAGGATTACTTATTGTTGGAAACGCGTACATTCAATACAAAATATGCTGTTTAATATCCTGTTATAGGTAGTTAAAAAAACCTTTCATGTTCTTGTCTATGAATTTTAATAATACCTTTTATAAGAAGGGCTTGCTTCTTCTTTTTGCATCTTTGTGAATGCATACCAGACTCCCAAGGCCCGTACTATGAAGCTGGATTTGGTAAACACTCATCTTGCTTAATCTTGCTCCCTTGTCTTCAGTGGGTGTGTTGCTTTCAGTCTCTTTTATGTGTTTAACCTTTTCATGTTTCTCCCATTGTATTATTTTATCTTCCTTTGTAAAATCAGCTGCTATACTGCCAGCAGTTGTCCACGTTTGTGATTGGTCAGATACTGCCAACACCACCCCTTTCAATTGAAGGTCCAAAGGAGACCCTGGGTTAACTTCAGGGAGTCAATAATTAGCTTCACGTGACTGCTGAATGCCAGCGTTAGCATAAGTGAACAGGTAGCATAAAGACACCCTGGTATGTTGAACTTTCTTCATAGTACAGGCCTCAGGAAGAACAGCTAAGGCTGACCTTAGCAATAGCTTAATAAAACAAGCATATTGATATCATCACAATTTAGAGATCAACAGAAAGGATGCAAGCTTATTTTGGAGATGAGGTGAAACAACTTTCTTCTAACGAGGGGTCTAAAATGAGTCGTCGTTAAAAAAAACAAACAAACCTCAAAATCAAACCACAGCTGAACATATGATTAACACATTCCCTTTCAGAACAGACTGTGAAGTTGCTAAATAATGGAGCCCTTAAATGTGAACCTTTGCAACGAGAAGCTGAGCACTGGCTATAAAATATATAACAAAATAAACCAAACCCATCAACCATATTTGCACTGCCACACAGAAAGAAGTAGAGCAACCATAGCTTTATATTTACACATTTGATATTTTTTTTCCTTTTTAGGCTATAGAGTAATTCAGTTAAGCTACATTAAATAATTTAGTTATCATGCGCCTACCAGCGGAGGACGGACTATCTTATTTTCTGGGAAAAGTACAACTGAAATCAATTTTAACTTGATGTCACTGAGTGTAAAATGATTATGAAAAGCTAATCAGTGCTCTGTGACAGCAGAAATACTGAGCTGGGTGTGAGAACAAATGCATTCAATTATAAACCCACCAACATAACGGGAAAAACTTTGACTGAAAAAAAGCTCTTCCATCTCCTTTCAAAACTTTTCCTAAAAGTTGGGCTTGACTAGGATTCATCAGTGTTGTTCTTCATATGCATTTCTTCCTGGTTTGAGGTTAATCGGAGCATTTTAAGAATCCAAAAAATCACTGCATTTTCCGATATTCTTGTTGTACACAAATGTACAGAAAGTTCGAGTACATACTGCACATGAGAAAATATGAGCCTGTTATTGTACTTTTTCAATCTTTTGTTAAAAATCCACAAGACATCTTCGTTATCGTGGATCGAGCCGATTACGTCCTCGCTCTTTCTCATCTGCACTGAAAACTGCAGCGGTGCAACAAATTTCGCTGTCCTGCGCTCCTCAGACGCCACAGTCGCTGGTTCTGTCTTGGACTTTGCGAGTCAGGATGAGCACGGTAGACAAGGAGGCAACGGAAACGTGGAAGAGGAGCTGCCACGCGTTTCTCAAGCCGAGCAGGTGCAAGTTGCATAGGACGATCACACTTAACAGAGTGAAGCACTTCAGTTTCTTCAGAGATGAGTGGAAAAGGTAGAGGTGGCACTACGGAGCGATTCACACGGAGAAGCGTCAGAGAAAGATGGACGGCAGCATATTTCTGTTTGCAATCAAGAGTCAAGCTACTATGTGAACTACTATTTACCTGAAAAACACAGCAAGCAAATGCCAGGAGAAATGCCACAACATTCCAAATGCTTTCATAATCATCCTGCGAAAACAAAAATAATACATAAACTTTTAAAAAAGTTGATTTGTAATTCCGGTCTCAGTCGGCTTGCTGCGTTTATTTCTGATTAATTCACCCAATTTGTGCACACCTCATGATAACAACTCAGCTTTCACTGTAAAATGCTAATGCACAGCGGTCAGTTCAGCCAGCTTACCTTATCTGTAATTAAAATTAGCTTACGCAAGCCTATTTCCAAATATCCCGACTTAAACAAACAAACAAACAAACTGGTTTGCTATGCAAGAGAGAAAGTTACAACTTATGATTGTTTTTCACATCATTTAGACTCCCCAAATAAACAGCACCATTAATAATATTTGAAATGACAGTAATCAGATGCCAGCACTAATTGTACCTGGAACGTGTACTCCATGAGGTGAACCCCACGGATAACATTCAAAGACGCACACATGATATTGAGGATGAGAGAGAGGATGCCCGGGGCCGTCACTGGTTCCAGTCTTTGATTTTGACCTGTTAAACACAAGAAAGCAACAATATAAACACTTCAAAACAAGAAAACACAATGAGAAGCAAGAAAATATCCTCATTCCTGCATTACAAAGAATTCATACTGGCTGTCAAAGGCAGGAAGCAGAGTGCTCTGTTTCAAGTGCTTTTAGCCTTACCAGATCCAGGACCCTGCTCCATGTGCCCATTTGCAGTGCCATTGGTTAGCTCCACCTCATCCAGGTTTATTACTTGAGGTGGATGGATCCTCAGCTCCTCCTGGACTTCTGCCAAAGTCACCTCTAGGGCCGGGCCACCACTGTGGTTGTACTGCTGCTTCAGCTTCTGAATAATGCTGTCTGTCAGTTGGCAGCAAGATTCAGAGGTAAATTCAAAGATTTAATTTATTTAATTGTGTGTTAACACATCTTAAATTTAAAGCAAAAGAAAGAAAAAACTTTTGCAATCCCAAAAGACACTATCAAATCTATATGAGGCAATTTCGCTCCCCTCACCAAATTCCAAAAATGGATATGGCCTGGCTGCCAAGGCAACAACAGTGCTTTTGAAGCATGCTGTGAACTCCCAGCGCAGATCTTCCAGGAAGCAGAAGGCTTTAGCAACAGGGAGGCTGCAGTGACACACAGTCATGTAGGATACACCCTCTGAAGAGACGAAGCTGAACAGGTGAGAGGAGAAAAGGTGTTTAGTAAACAAACAGCCTGAAGCAGCGTGACGTGGATGCCCCTCTGTTCACATGGACAACACTGCGTATGTCGACCGTACCACAAAACCAAATACGTGCCGATTTGCTTTAAGGCTGTGTGTTGTGCATTTTTGCAGTTAGACAGGTTCTTATGAATCTGTGTGCTTCTGCTGCTGCTGCTGCTTTTCGTTTGTTGCGTGCTTACTATATATTGAGCTCCTGGCCCTTAATGGTCCCTCTGTCGGGGAAGCGGGCCAGCGCCTTGCTGATGGTCTTAATCTGCTGCTTCCTCTGCTGGAGCTCTCGGTTGTGTTCAAAGTCTGTGGAGGCTGACAGGGGGAGTCCATCCCTGACCCGAACCACAAAGGCAAACAGGATCACAGACATTATCCACTCGGTCCATGAAGCACACACTGCCTACGCGGAGCACAAAGCAAGATCAGATTACTGTTATCATATTGATTGGAATAGCACATTTAAGTTGGGGATATAGTGCTGATGATAGCTGTTATATAAACTGTCAGTAGTATAAATAAATACAGCTAGTA
This sequence comes from Simochromis diagramma, assembly GCF_900408965.1. Lineage (NCBI taxonomy): Eukaryota > Metazoa > Chordata > Actinopteri > Cichliformes > Cichlidae > Simochromis > Simochromis diagramma. Next base: position 5,797,720 of record NW_024387040.1, read on the forward strand.
TCATGCTAATAACACATATAAAATAAACTGAGCTGTTAGTCTTACACTCAAATTTAGTATTCTATATTTTTTACACTACATTTTCCTTTCTTATCAAATTGTGTGTTATTATTCTATTAGAATAAAATACTTCATGTAGAATATTTTGGTCACAATATTTCTTCTTCTTCTTCTTTCAGCTGCTTCTGCCCCCATCGGACCCTATCCTCAGAATTGTCCTCTGGCACACCAACTCTCCGCATGTCCTCTTTCACTATACATCAACAAAGCTCCTCTATGGTCTTCCTCTTTTCCTACTGCCTGGCAGCTCTGTATCCATCCACTACTCCTGCTTTCCACATATCCAAAGCATTTCAGCCTTGCCTCTCTAACTCTCTAGCTCTAAACCTAAACAAAATAAACCTAAACCTAAACCTAAATAAACCTCTAAACCTAAATAAAATCTTAACATTCTCACCTCTGGCACCTCCAGCTGTGCCTCCTGTTTTTTTGTTTGTTTGTTTTTTGTCAGTGCCACCGTCTCCAAACCATAAATGAAAGGAGGTCTAACTTGCAAACCATCTAGTAAAACTTCCCTTTCACTCTTGCTGGTATCCTTCTGCCACTAATCGCCCCTGACATTCGTAACACTCCACCCTACCTGCCTTGTTTTGGATGGTTGAATCCAGGTATGTAGCCCATCGACAATCATTACCTTTCCTCTCCCTCTTAGTTTACTAACTTCCATTCCTCTTTTCTCCGGACAATACCTGCACCTTTTCAGGTTCTCTCCCACTTGCTCTTTCCTCTAAGTACAAATCCCAACGTTGTCTGCAAACATCATATACCAGAGAGACTCCTGTCTGACCTCACCTGTCAATTTGTCCATCACCATTGGTAACGATATTTGTCTACGTGAAATGTGATATTGTTTTCATTAATTCTCCTTACATTAACTAACTAAATAAATAACTTTTCGAAAAAAAACTAAACACTGCATTTCAGACTGCATTAGGTTCAGTTGGTGTGAATAGATGGTAACTGAACAGGGAAACTGCGTAGGTTTAAAATCTCTGTAGTCTCTGTAGTTAAACACCACTTAGAAATCTTTGAGCTAAGACAATTTAAACACTCGTGACAACATCTCGTTGCAGCTTACCTCATTATCATGGGTTTCATGCTGCACCTTGTCCCTAAGCTATTGTAGTTTAGCTGACTAATGCATCTTATCACAAACAAAAACACGCCATAAGCAGGCAGGAAACCCGCCCCAGCTTCGCGATGCAAAAGGCAATCAATGATCGATAAAGAGAGCCGTCCTTAATAACGACTTATAATAGCGAAGTAAGACCTTAAATCAAAATTAGTCCAGCGAGCTAACTTCAAATGTGCTTCCTGATACAACAAAACCACAACAAATCTTCTACGGCAAGCCGAAAGGGACAAAACTACTAAACTGCCCACCCACCAGTCGGCTTTCTAACCAGCACTCGTCACTCAAAAAAGGGAACTCAAATGCTAAGTGGCGACCGTCAGTGACTAGCTGATTCTTGGCTAGCTACTGTACAGAGGTAAGTTACATAAATCAAAGCTTTTAATAACCTTTGGTAGGATTTTCAGCGTTGAAATAAATGCTAACAGTCTCTGCAAACGAGTGATTTTTTTTTATGTAAGCTGCTTAGCTAACTTTAGCCAGCTCCTAGCTGTTAGCTCCGCCGCTTTGGAAAAGCGCCTAACATTTGTGTGAACAGTGTTCTCGTTGTAGCCTGGGGAGATTTCACACCGTTTTAATACTCGCAGCATGGCTTAAACCCTCAGTAACCTTAGGTCGTTTTCAGATAAACCCGAGCTACAAGGTGTGCCGTGCTGGCTGCTAACGTTGTACAAGAAATGCAAAAGGACATTCTCGGTTTCTGGGTTTACAGCATTGTTTTAGGGTTTTGTGTTTTGTTTTGTTTTGTTTTTTGTTTTGTTTTGGGGGGGAGTCCGCTTTAGTGGTTACTGTAGTCTGCATGACATGCAAGGTAAATATCTAAAGAGCTCAGTGGAGGAGGGACTTCTCCAGAAGTTGGTTATTGTTTTCTATTCGTAGCAGCCACGATCTAACTGTTCATGCAGATGCCATTCCTCGTTAACCAAACATAGTCAAGGCTAGTAATATGACACGAGTTCTGCTGTAAATGCAATGCAGCTCTGCTTATCTGAAAAGACAGGCCTCTTAGGCGGCTATGTATAGATTCAGTATTATCATCTTGACACCTTGATATACTTCCTCCTGTGCAGTAATGCCAGAAAACACTCCAACTTAACACCAAGCTCACTTCTCTTCTTGTGTTCTGGGGGAAAGCTAAAGTTAAACTATAGCTAATAACACAAAACACTGCAGCTCATGTTCACTCACATCTCTGCACAGTTAAAAAAAGAAAAGAAATATTGAGCACATACCATGGACATGAAAAGAAGAGAATTTGATGAATGCACATTGCTGAGAAGTTGTTGTGATTTCTTTTTCTTTTTCCCCCCCTCTTCCGTACTGTGTTGCACTTTCATTACTCGTAAAGCTCTTTGGCAGTTCAGTCTGCTCACCCACACAAATTCCAGATAGACCAAACATTTCCTTGTACTGTAGCTGTGATTAAAACTGCATTGCTCAGACTAAAAACATTGTGGTTTTCCAACTCATGGCTCAGCAGTAAAGCTCTTCAACAAGTTGGTGCATGGTTTTGAACAGATTTCTTTTTAGTATATATATATATATATATATATATATATATATATATATTAGTCACATGATGAAGGTAGAGCTGGGCGATAGAACGATAACGATATGTATCGCGATATAACTTTTTCTCGATAGAAAAATTAAACTATCGCGATAGACCTCGCCGCTCTTGTCCTCTTAAAAAAAAAAAAAAAAAAAAAAAAAAAAAAAAAAAAAAAAAGAACAGCCAATCCAAATTAAGTAGCGCAGAGCCGAACCAATCACAGCCGCAGCGTCACGTCACGTACAGCACAAGTGCCAAGCCGCACGTGTGTATTTGTTTGGGAAGCAGCCGGCCACCGTACCGCCCGGGTAATGGAGGAAATGAGTGTGCCGACTAGAAAAATCAACAGAGCGTGACCGAAGGTTACCGAAGAGAGAAAACAGATGATGGTTCCAATGCCGGAGAGATTGTCGAACGGAAGAGCCATAGAAGTTCCGTAGTGTGAAGGTATTTCGGCTATTTCAAGTCTGACAAAAAACAGAGTAGCTGCACTGTAAATTGTGCCGAAAGCAAGTCTGGAAATACAATAAACTGGTGCATGCACTACGTCCACACGTACCCGGGTATTTTTGAAAACGCAGATTTTTCTATGCGTTTGCACCTTTCGTCCACACGTAAACGGCATTTTTGGTCACTGAAAACGAAGATTTTTTAAAAACTCCGGCCAGGGTGGATATTTTTGAAAACTCCGTTTTTGCATTTACATGTGGACTAGAAAAACGGAGAAAACGCAGCGTCAAAGGTGTGCGCATTTTTTGACGTCACACTGTGCGCCACGTTATTGTTTCGGTGAAATGAATTTCTACAATACTGTTACTGTTAATTCTACTCTCTGCAGTGTTTAAATGCTTACATATACACACAGTTACTGTCCCTCCACACATAGGACTCGGTTCTGCTTCTATGCCCCAGCTTTGTTTACTTTTTCCCACCGAGGCTTCTAGACTTCTGATTGGCCAACATTTCTGCACGGTTAGGAATCTAGCGCCACCTGCTGCTTTGGCATGTTCATAGCATCGTTTTCCTTCATTTCTTCCTTTATGTGTGGACGGGATTATTTTTTTAAAACGAAAACGGAAAATCTCCGTTTTCAAAAATACCCGTGTACGTGTGGACGTAGCCTCAGTCTCTGACTGGAAGCGCTAATTCGTCATTCGGCTTTTGTCAGACTAAAGTAACTGTTAAAACTGTTTGAAAAGCTAAGCTATACAACAAGGAGAGATTGAGAATTTCCTTTTAGTTCTCAGTTTATTTGATATTGACAAAAGTTAGTCAATTTTGTCTGTTCTTCTGTAAAACAAACTAAGATTTATTTTTAGAATTAATAATTTGTTTCTAAGTGGAATTGACAATTTAGTAGTCTGTTTCGTTTGTTCTATTTTGAAACTTAAACGCTTTAGCGGCTGCCTTTTGTGTAGTTTGCAATATTTGCCTTTATTTATCTGAAAAAGTCTCATGTTCCTTAAGTACATCTACCCTGTTGAACTTATTATGGGAAATAAATATTTAAATAAAAACAAGCTGCTGATTATTTCACATTTTACTTGTGAGCAACGGCACATTTAAATCTTACAAATATAGTTATTTGGCTTATATCGTGATAGATATCGTTATCGCCTGAAATGAAAAAAAAAACATATCGTGATATGAAAAAAATCTTATATCGCCCAGCTCTAGATGAAGGTAAACATTGGGATCTATTGATGGTGCTTGCTTTAATTGTCTGCTGGGTGCTTGTCCATATATAAATCAAACATGCTCAAACTAAAAGCTGTAGATACACTTCCAGGTTATTGTTAATGTTACAAAGCAGGCTCAGCCAGAGTGGTGACATTTCAGTGTTTGTCACAGAGCAATAAATATACAGTAAGGAGTCTGGTGCGCTCTGCTTGGATTTGCATAGCCTCTGTATGTCCCCACAGACTTCTCTCTCTGTCTCTCCCCTACCATTGCTCTCTCCTCCCCTTTCTGTTTCTTCCTCCTTTGCTGTCATTTAGTCTCTCCGTTGTATACAGCCTCTTTCCAATGTGCTGTGTCTCTGTTGGCTTAAACATACGTATAAAAAAAGGTGGGGGGGAAGCATTGTTTTTTTTTTTTTATGCTTAGCTTCTTTTGTTTTTGCATTTTAGGTCATCTGGACTTTGATCACAATGGGGGTGAAAGACCGCCCTCAGTGTTACTTTGATGTGGAGCTCAACCGGGAGCCAAGTAAGGGAAATCTTTATCAGTTTACAGGTGGAGGGAATAGTTAGTTAGAGCCTACCTTAACTTCCATACTTTGAACTGATATGTAAAAAAAAGGATTTTTAAATTAATGTTATGTATAGATTTTGTTTTTGGTGTTCAAGCTTTTCATTGATATTCATTTACAAAATGAAAGTGGCTCACTCAGTGGTGAATAAACTTGATAGACTGGTTTAGCGTCAGCTGTATCTGTGCTGAGAGGTTATATTTCTATATAACCCCTGATAGCTGCTGAGAATGGAAATATTGACCAGACTGTTTTAGTGACTTTATCCTGGAAGATGTAGCTGATGCTCTTCTTCCACAGCTGTCCCTCACATAGTATCAGACTTGCCATTAGCTACAGAGAGGTTTCTGTAATAGAAACTTGTAGCTTGTAATAGAAAATGTAGCTGTGAACTATTAAAGATTGTTTTCAGTTGTTTACATGTTGTTGTTTATATGTGATTTATTTTGACTTTGTTTAAAGATGATACTTTTAGTGACTCTTCTTTCCCCCTTGTGTGTCTTGTAGTTGGGCGTATAGTCTTTCAGCTTTTTTCGGATATTTGTCCCAAGACCAGCAAAAACTTCCTCTGTTTGTGCACTGGTGAGTAATCCTCATTCAGAGATATCTTCCAGTCAAATGTCATGACCTTACAGCATTTCGTTAATCGCATATTTGAATAATTCTGCTTAAAAATGTGATTCAACATGGCAAAAACCAGACTAAAGTGCAAGATTTTCACTACTTTAACTCTAAAATTTCAAAACTACTTGATTAACATGGAAAAACAGATTTCATTTATGTAGCTTTCTTTTCTGTGTATTTGTTTAAATTCATTTTTATCAAATGTCAAATTGTCCCCAGTGGTTTCATAACGATGCAGGTAAATAGTGAATTGTAGCAGGTTTTTAAATCGCCAAATAAATAATCCACCAGATAAATAATCCACTTTGTTGACAAAAGGCTGTTTATCGATCAAAGTCTGCACAGCATTATCACCACAGGCTAAAGACTGAAGAGTCGGCAGGATCGCTGATGTGGGAATTATTGTCCAGCGGTAGTAGTGCATCAGCACTCGTTGGTAGTCCATTGATCTACCTGCACAGATTGTCCGTTGTCAGATAGGGGCAGTGTCAAAAATCTCTGGGGTACTCCGAAGCTGCAGAGAAGAGTGATGGCACTATTGCCATTGCCATTCATGGCAGATTGCACAGTGTTTTAGTTTCATTTAGTTTCGTTTCTGCAACACTGAGTTGAAGACACGTATGAAGTGTATGATTTGCAGTTTTAATGATATATCCATACACAAGCTCATAGATTGACACACTACACATGGAGGGAAGCTACAGCAGTTTGAAAAGATTAGACTTTCTTTAATAAACACACATGGCAATGTCTTTGCTTCCAGTTTTGACATCTTTCCTTTATCAGCACTGACGTGGCGACACCTAACCTTCAGGAGAATACTGCACACGCTACCTGCGCTTTAACAGTGAGCGTAAACAGAAGTGGTTCTGTGACAGTGATAATATCAGCGTGCAAAGCGACTAATGCAGTGGTTATACCGGGATCATTGTAACTAAAAGCTGAAGTGAGGGGAAAACAAAGTTTAAAAACAACAAAACTCATTTACTGCACCACACCAGTCCGTAGTTTTCACGCTGTATCTTTTCATCTGTGATGGATTTTTTTGGGGGGTGCTTAACTTCCTGTTGAACTTTGAAGGAATTTACAGAAACATATTTGCAGTGGTTTAAACCTCTTTCCAAAGGCTCGTCTGCTTGTACAAATGACCATAAATAAAGTGTTAAAGGGGCAAATTTCACTCGCTGACTGATCGAGTCACAGCTTTAGAGAAGAGGTTTTCTCTCACAGTCGAGAAGTTTGCTGAAGTTTAAGCGTCAGAAACTGTTCAATAAAATTAAATTTTCTGACATAATTTTGAGAGATAACGTCCTGTGATGTGCTGCATCACAGATGTTGTCAACCTCATCTGTTTGGCCTTACAGAAGTGCAACTTAACAAGGTTTATCCAAGCACTGCAATACAATAGCAATGAGAACGTTATTAAATAAGTGAAATAAAATGACAATAACGTAATAAAAAACATATACCATTTTATGACTTATGTTGTGGCTGCTCTGTTTTCTAGATATTTCATCCCACAGAGCAGTGTAGTGTACTGTAGAGGCAGTGGTTTGCCTAGAGAAAGTCATAAATCTGCAGACACATAGCCGAGCAATCCCCCCCGTCTCATTTTTCACCCTACCTGGCCAACGGGAATGCGATGGCAGCAAAGGCAGACATGGGAAAAGGCTCGTTAGTCTGTTCCTGAACCAACACATGCACAGACAGCACACCAGTGAAGCAGTAATACACACCCGCATTCAGCTGGTGCAGTTTGCTGACTTTCTCAAAGTTTCTAATGTGTCCTTTTAGAATTGGATCAGCTCACTCCAAAGGAAACCAAACCCCTGGAACAGTGCCGAAGCCAAAGAAGTAAAATACTAAACCCTTAGCTTAGCTTTTCAATAGGACACACAGCCTCTTTCTGCTGAAAGCCACCTTCAACACATCACCACATCTAATTAAATCCTGCCTTCACGTCATTTCACCCCAGGAGTAAGGGGACTCTGGAGGGTAATAGCTTTGGGCCAGTATTGTGTCCCTGGTTAGTATTGGTCCAGTGGAAGATTTATTAATGAATTTGGCAGTCCTCCAAGGGAGTACCAGCAGGATGCCAGACTAAAGGCATATAGCTTACTGAAAGCCACCACCCAAATGTGGTTTTCATGCCTTTGTGGCAATATTAAAAGCCTTTGTTTCTTAAAACCATCTAGTAAACACAGAAGCACTTTGTGTATTAGCAGGTTGAGTGTTTTTGTTTTTTGGTGAGAGCTCAGTTAACATGAATGTCATTGCAGGTGAAAGAGGAACTGGGAAAGTCACAAGGAAAAAGCTGTGCTACAAAGGCTCCACGTTTCACCGAGTTGTAAAAAACTTTATGATTCAGGGAGGCGACTTTACTGAAGGTAATGTTATAATCCCCCGTTTACCTAAGAACGTGTTCACAGTGCTCCACCTTTTTCTAATTTGCTAGTTTGTTCGTTTCAGTCCAAAATCTAATGAAAGCCAACAGAGCGTAACACAGCTTATGTGAGCGGGGCGAAAAAACCTCTCATTTGGGTTGTTTTAAAGATGGATTAAATGCTCTCCAGGTGGGAAATGTTTTTCAATAATAACATTAATTACAGGCCAAATTAAAATGGGTAAAAACTGATCAAAGCTGTTAATCTCATCAAAGTGCCAACATACCGTAAACATGCTCTGCGGCTTTGTTGTGGGTGTTCATGGCAGGAATCCAGGAGACTACAGTTTCCTGAACATGGCAGCCACTTCAGAAATGAGCCCAATAAACATGAATCACTGCTGCCTTTGCTGATGAGGCAGCATCTTTTTCTGCGGCTACACACAGTTACACTGCTGCAATATAAAGAAGCTGCTGTGAATTTATTTGACTTTATTAATCTTTGCAGGAAATGGAAGAGGAGGGGAATCCATATATGGAGGCTACTTTGAAGGTATTTGGAATATCAAGTTATCTAATAATCTAATAATAGTGATGCATATCTATACTAAAAACACAAAGCATGCATATAAAGTTGCATAGATGGTTAATGGGTTTTGTGTGCGAATTGTTCTATGTTTGACTGCGCTGACCTTCACTTTTCCATTGTGTAGTTCTTCTATGTAGTAACAGCAGTAGGCTTTATCAAATCAAGATGGAGAGTAGGCATTCTCTTTACTGAAAGCTACAATCTTCCTGCCTAAAATTTTCAACATATTCTCTTATTTATAGAGTGGTCTTTTGCAAAATGAAAAGGTAAGAGATGTACACAGCTCCGTAACACCATGCCAACATCGTCCCCACCACCTTCCTCAGTCAGTGAAAGCAGTGCAAATGCTCGCAGCGTCACAGATCCACATTTGTACTGAAAGGTCCCCCCCCCGCTCAGATTAGGGTTTTTATGTTAAATAGGTGGAACTAGCAGGACATGGAGCCAGAACCAGACGGGTGGTTTTGCTCATTAGTAAGAAGATATTCCACTTTTATATTGTATATCATCTCTTTGTTAAAACTGTACATTACGGGGACTATTTTGTTTTTGCAAAGCACTCATTAATCTCCAGCTTTGAAAAACCCCTTGAAACTTGAAGTGATCCAACAGCGTCGCACCGCCTTATGTTACTGTTACAGCCGTAACTGCTTTTTCTAAGCAGGGCCCTCAAAGTAAGCACTGTCAGTGATGGTGCTTACTTTTGAGATGGACCAGACCCTCGTTGAGAATCTCCTAAATCAGTGGTTTGGACATTTTTCTCTAACTTTTTAAAGCTTTTAGAAACAAAGCTTATGTCACCCTGCTAAACCCAAGGGTGAACTCCAGAGCAATATGTAAACCAGACTTCTAAACACAACTTGCAAAGTTCATTCCTGGTAGCTGTGCAAGCAAAAGATAATGGTTCCTTTTATAAATTCGACTGAGTGTGTTTTCTGGAACTCCTACAGCGGATTAACCCTCGAATATATCAGAATGCAGCTCTGACTTGAAGACTGTGATGTAAGGTTGACTTTGAGAAATGCACGTAACATATTGCACACATCAGCAAGCAGATCTGCTTGTAGCTATGATGTGAACAGAAACCAGTGTGGTACCTTTTCATCTGAAAAGTGCAAGTTGTTGAAAGTCATTACTGGTTTGGTACTTTATAAACAGACTGCAGTAATATTTGGCCCAACAGAAACCTTTTGTTAGAGCTGACTTTATGGAAGGATAGGTTGGTGAGACAGCGAAAAGCTTTAATGAATTAATAAACCTTTTGTTTTGTTTTTTTAAATGATTATTTTTGTTAACACTTGAATCCTCTGCATCTGCCCCCGACAGATGAGAACTTCACTCTCAAACACGACAGAGCCTTCCTGCTGTCGATGGCCAATCGTGGGAAGGACACCAACGGCTCACAGTTTTTTATGTGAGTAACTTTTAAATTAAAACATTGCTTTTAAGAACTTACCCCCCAACCACCACTATTTTACTGTCATTCTTAAGAAAGTTTCTTATTAGTTTTTGCTTTCTATCCCTTTTTTTTTTTTTCTGTTTTGAGATTTTAGAGTAGAATTTGTCATTAAGTGTGACCATCAGCAGTCCCTTCTTCTGTGTGCAGTTAGTTTCAAAGTGCAGAGAAACATTGGATTCATTCTTTTTCACCTACAATTGTTACATTTTTTCTCTTGCCGTTTTTGTGTAAAATTTACAGAAACTCTAGCATCCTGCTCTTCCAAGGTAATGTGTCTCAAAGGCTGTGTTTCTCTCTCTCCTGACTGTATTTATCATTGAGTAGTTTGTCTTTGCAATTGTTGGACTTGCTTAAATATTTCACAAATGGCTTGAGGTGACTCAAAATGTTATTTTGGCTTCCGTTGTCACAAAAGCAGGTTCTGAACATACGATTGACATTTTCCTCCATGATTACAAATTCTCGAAGGAGGAAATGTAGATATGTAGTCTTTGTGCAAATTGATTTTTATAACAGGAAAAAATGATAATGTAATTTACCACACTCTGCTGTTGAGTGTTTTCTTAATTGAGTTGCAATCAGGTGTCATTAAAGAAAGGTTTGTTGCACAATTCCTTTTGAGATTTTCCCTGTGGTACAGTAGCATCCCCGCTTTGATCGAGGTATTTGTTTATTGTTATTCTTTTCTCTTTTTTCCCCACTTTCATGGCCCGGCTTCCACCTTTGGTTGACTCCCCACCTCACTTACTGCTGGATTATCCATAATCAGCACAACTAAGATGGCGCCTCATCTTGATGGGTAGGTACATCTGATATTATTATTTCACATTGTAATTCTATATAGAAATCTGAAAATGAGACTTTCAGTGTATTGATATGAAACTTTTTGGGGGAAAAAAATCCCAACATCCCAACAACTATTGTTAGGTTTCTATGTTACTAAACTGATTATAGCTTGTTTGGCGTTAGTCACACAGGCTGGCAATCACTCAGCAAGCACCTGTTGCTTAGGAAAGATGTGTATTCCTTGACCGGTTGCTGAATATTTGCTGGCTGTCACCAAGTGAAATGGGTTGCAAATAGGTTGGTTCACCAAAAACCCTCCTGGTGGTTCCTTTGGTCTTTAGCAGATTGCCTCGGTCACTCGTAGTTTGCATGGAAGACGCTGTGCAAACAACGTAAACGGACAATTTTACCGAGCATCAGGAAGCAACCTCCAGCAACCACTCGCAGTTGCTAGCTGTTACGCAGGCCTGTGTGAGTGGGATTTTAATAGATTAGAACCCTTTTGGTAGTTTTCAAACTTTAGCTCAATGTACTGTGCTAATGTAGGATATTCTGTCATAGGAAGTTGATTGAGGCAAAACCTAAATGCTCTCCAGGGCTTAAAACTAACATAATAGTACATTTAATGTTGGTTTTAGTTTCAAGTCTGTCTTGCGTCTATGCAGAGTCCACGTCGTCTTTGGTCTGGTCATCTCCGGATTTGAAGTGATAAAGAAGATTGAGGGGCTGAAGACTGATTCTGCCAGCAGACCGTACGCTGACGTGAGAGTGATCGACTGTGGTCAGCTGATCACCAAGTCTGCAAACGATGGTACGTTCAGTAACCTTCTTAATTGGAAGGATTAGCTTTGTTGTATTTATTCATTTATTTTTGATAAGTAAATCTGATGAAAAGGTCCCATGCATCCTGGGTACTGTAGTTTTTGGAGAATTGTATCCAAATTTTTTCTTTGATCTTTGAGAAGATACTATTAGACAATACCCTTAGACCCACCGTATGAAATCTTTGGGTTTGTTTAGATTAGATGTGTTGCCACTCAGCCAGTGTAGTGTGACTGTAAGTTTTGTTATAATACAAAAGCTTTAATAGAATATCTGTAGTGAAAGTGACACATTTTATGCTCATTTGTTTTTGTTTCCAGTGAGGGATAACGTGTGTTGCCTGTGATTATAACTGGCTCGTATTTCATGCTCATGTTCATTTTGTTGGCGTTTGGATGCCAGCGTCTCCCCCCGCCACTGGCATTAACACGGGGCGTGTAACTGGATCTTCTGTTTAATGAGGATCAGCGAGGTGATCTCTGTGGAGTTCAGTTGGCTTCAGCCCACCTGACTCTGCCAGGGCTGCTTTCATTGCCTTGAACATACCAGGAAAGAACAGACAAAGCTTTTCTTGTACTTGTACCATCATGAAAATGACTCCTGGCGTCTGAGCTTTCCCTCTTCTTTTACTAACTATACGAGTCAAGTATTCTTCAGAATTAGCACATTTTAATTTATTTCCACACGTTCTGTTGTATTTCTTCCTGCAGTGCTAGAAGGCAAGCGGAAAAGAACTTCCCATTCTGCTGACTCGTCCCTGAGCTCCCATGACTCGTTCTCCCAGTTCTCCTCAGTGGAGTCTGAAAGTGAACTTGATGAAAAGCACAGGCGTTACAAGCAAAAGAGACATTCGAAAAGTAAACGGCCTAAAAAGAAAAGGAGACTGTCAAGGAAGGACAAAGATGCAGATAGTCTGCCTTCCAAGCAAAGGTGATTTTCATTTATTTTATTATGTAAGTTCTTGTTCATGATCACATTATAACGTTTTTTAATAAATACTTACACATATCTTGTGTGTTGTCAGTTTTCACCAATTGACTGTATAGACTTCAGTACTGACATCTGTAGGAGCTTTTTGTTGTTTTCTTAATAAAAATATAACTGCTGTCACAGCCCTGTGGGAAGAGAGCTACGAGAGGGAGAGAACGAGGTGGAAGAAGAGAGGGAGCTGGGTGGGAAGAGAGAGAAGCCCGTTGTTCGGCCAGAGGAAATACCACCTGTGCCAGAAAACCGCTTCCTGCTGCGACGGGACATGCCATCTCAGGAAGATAAAGCAGAAATGTCAGTTCAAAGTTGTGCTTCATGTATATACTTTTTTTTTTTTTTTTTTTTAATGAGCAACCAAAACACTAATCTAAGTAAACACAGCAAGTGCTGCAATTTGATTTCAATTTCAAATTAATTTTCAGAGTTGAAAAAGAAGAAGCAACTCTTCCAGCTGACCCGAAACCAGCTGTGTCCAAGTCTGGACGGAAGATCAGAGGCAGAGGAACGATAGTAAGCTCACCTCAACTAAGATCAGAGATTGCTAACATAATGTATATGTAAATATTCAAATTTTCGGATTTCTTTTTGAGTCACAGGAGTGAATTTTGTAAAACGTGTTTATCTAGTCTAACTCTTATGCAGAATTAGTTTTAATGAATTGTTTGCAAATGCACAGTTTTTACTTTTTTTTGTCTTTCGCAGCGGTATCACACGCCTACGAGGTCTAAATCACGCTCTGCATCTGTAGAGGAGCGTGGAAGCAGTGAAACTCCACCGCACTGGAAAGAAGAAATGAAGAGAACCAAAATTTATCAACCCCCAAGCATCGAGCGGTGGAGCAAAGGAGACAAGTATGACCAATTGTTTTCCTTCCTAACTTTAAACACTAGTTTTCCTTCTATTTGCTTTCATGCGTCTTTTGGCTTAACAGATTGAATGACCATTCCTCAAGCAGATGGGACAACAGAAGCGACTCTGCGTGGTCCCAGTCTGCAGAGCACTCCTCAGACCACAGCTCGGAGAGGTCCAGCCAGCGCTGCCAACAGAAGAAGGCGAAGAAGAAATCTAAACACAAGAAAAAGGCCAAAAAGCGGAAACATAACAAGAAGAAGAGTTCCAAGAGCAAACATCAAAACCAGTCAGATGGAGAAAGGTCTGTGTCTTCAGAGAAAGGGCGCAGAAAATCTCGTTCGCTAACTCGTTCTTCTTCGAGTCAACACCACTCATCAAACAGAAGGAGACGCCGATCCTCGGGGTCATACGGAGATTCCCGATCCTACTCGAAGTCATACACATCCAGTCGATCCAGATCTCAAGGAAGGTCCCTGTCTTACTCAAGATCTAGAAGCCGGTCTGGATCTAGAGGGCGATCTTTCTCTAGATCTAGGTCTTGGTCCCATTCTCACTCGCGGTCTAAATCAAGGTACAGATCCAGATCGAGATCTTTGACGCCACCCAGAAAAAGGAGTTTTTCCAGATCTCCGAGAAAGAAAAAAACAAGCAAACCAGACACCATGATCCCTGTGAGTGAGAAGCTTCAAGAGAGCAAAGTCGCACCTGTCCCCAGACTGCCAGCTGTCCCGGCTCCTGAAAGTGTCCCTGTGATCCCACTGAGCGACAGTCCACCTCCCTCTCGCTGGAAACCGGGTCAGAAACCATGGAAACCCTCCTACATCCATATTCAGGAAATTAAAGCTAAAGTAGCTCCCAGCAACATTTCCTCCACTGGGCAAGCAGTCGATAGCGCAGCAGATAAAGCTCAGACTTCAGCTACGCCAAAGTCTCTACCAGGTGACTCTGAAGACAACACAGCACAAAAACCTTCACGGCGCTCACGCAGCAGGTCATCCAAGAGTAGATCTTACAGCCGTTCTTATAGTCGCTCACGGAGTCGGAGTTACAGTAGGTCCAGGTCCAGGTCCGCTCACCGGCACAAGAGCAGGTCATCGTCCTACAGCAGATCAGAGTCTGAAAAGTCCCCAAAAACAAGTAACGCAAAGAAGGAGTTACTAGACAAGGAGTGGAAGGAGTACTACAGTTCTCTGAGCAGAGTAAAGAATTTGGATAAGTTAATTTCAGTAAGCCTTAGTCAAGATGGTCACTCAGGATCGGAGAACAGGACAGACAGTGAGCGCAGCCCTGGTGTCATTGGCTCTGTGGAGCAAATAAAAGACAAGGGAAGCTCAGAGGATCTGGAGACGAAGCATTGCAGTTCAGTACCAGCAGAGACTTTTAATAACAGGTCTGAATGGGACAGTGACAGTGATAAGGTGAGCCAGAGCAACAGCGCTATCCCATTGAAAATGCAGATAAGGGTGGCTCAGTATGCCGAGTCTCTGGAAAAGAAGTTATCTTCTATCTCTGGATGGAATTCAGAAAGTGACTCTGAAAATTTAGCAGCCAGGACATTAGCTATTTCTGAAAAAGAGGAAGGGGAAGCTAGTTCAGAATCGGATTATGAGATTTCCAGAAAAACATCTGATGGAGGGAATGCTCCGGCAGCTTCTGGTCAGTCAGAGGAAAGCCCAGAGAAAGCGGCAGAGCCAGAGAAGCACAAGAGCAAGAAGAAAGCTAAACGTAAGCATAAACATAAGAGGAGAAGTGAGAATAAAGGCAGTTCCCACCACAGTAAGGACAAGGCCAAGAAGACTAAGCGAAAACATCAGAAGCTGAAAGAGACTTTTCACTGGCAACCACCTTTAGAGTTTGAAGAGGAGGAAGAAGAAGACGAATCCAAAAGGGAAAGACATAGTCCTGGAAGAGTTGTTAAAAAAAGTGCTGATGTTAATAACCTCAATGCAAAGGACCAAACTGCAAGCTGTAATCCTACTAAAGAAGAAGAAAGGGGGCAACAGAGGACAAAAGAAAGTATCAACAAAAATGCAAAACACACTGAACCTCATCTAGAGTCATCCAACAGGAATAGCGCCAGCGATTCTCACTGGCCAAGTGTCCAGGAGCCGGAGACATTAGATGACATGGACATTTGTACTCCGGAGCATGATGCTGAAATTGTTGAACCTTCAGTCTCATGTCATCCTCACAACAGCGTTCCTAAAATAACCCTAAAATCTACCTCAGACTCTTCTGAGATGGAAAACAATGACACTGCTTTATCTCATAGCAAAGAACAGTTTGCCGTTAGTTCCACAACAACAGCTGGCGGATCGCAAGACAGAGGAACCGCTGGCAAGCCTGCTGCCACTGTAATCAATTTAAAATGGAGGCCACTGAAAGGAACGTCAGCTGTACAGACTGTGAATGCTCCCCCTGTCACTGTGAAAAATGTCCAGGCTCAAGAGAACCAGACCGGCAACATGCAGGGAGTGAGAATGGAGATAAAAAGCAAAAGCCGGGTCCGACCGGGATCTCTGTTCGATGAGGTCCGTAAGACCGCGCGGCTCAACCAGAGGCCGAGAAACCAGGAGAGCTCCAGTGAAGAGAGATCCCCCTCTGTGGGAAATGCAAAGGGAACACGGTCTCCAAAGACGTCCAGGTCCTTGTCTAGAAAATCCCGCTCTGTTTCCAGTCACCGGTCACGCTCCCGGGGGTGGTCCCACTCCTACAGCAGGTCCAGGAGCAGATCCCGCAGCTCCAGATACTCCTCCAGGTAAGTGAGAATAAAGCATTTACAGACGCCACCTTTGAATCCTAATAAATTGTTTGATGTGAGTAGGAATGGTAATCAAGAACCGTTTTTTGTAGAAAACCAATTCCCAGTAGTCCAATTCCTTGGGACTATTAGTCTGGCTGCTTATCGATCAATCTTGCACTCACGCTACAATCAGCTGACTTTAATTCACGTGACAGAGGAAAATACCAACTTAGTCTAGAGCGTGGTTATGTACGAGATCAATGGTAAAGTGGAAAACTGCATCCAGGACAGAAACAACCGTATTATGCTGCTAACACAACTTCAGTTCTTTGCAAACAGCATAGTATAACAAATTACTTGTCCCAGTAGTAATTAAGTAACATGCTGCATGACTTTTAAGAAAAGTGTTGTGTGTAACAATGACTTTTTGAGTAACGACTCTAACACTGATCACAACAAAGAGGGGAAATCTCAACACGCACAAACATTTGACCCACAGCATGCTTTTCATTTAGATGAATGTAATTTCTTTACTGCTGTTTAACAATGGCATTGACTCTCAAAACTGAGCCAGTGAGAACCCAATAACAATTGATAAGAGAATCGAATGGATAAGTGATGCTGATAATGGAATCGCTAAATTCTTTTCAATTTCCATCCCTGAATGTGAGTGAGATGTAAGTTACAGCATCGTTGCTGTTTTAGGAGCCGTAGCCGGAGTTGGAGGAGACGTGGGAGAGGACGATCTCGCTCTCGCAGCACCACGTACCGCAGTTACAGGAGTCACAGGTACACTATGAAACACTCATGGAACAAGTGCAAGATCTGATAGGGAATATTCTGTAGTTGGCATTTTAGATTTCTGTGTTGATTCCTAAGAAGAAAACTCAAAAATGTCTTTATAAATGTGCCCACAATGTTTTAACAGTTACTAATCTATGATGTTGAAGTTAAACCTCTGATTTTTGGTGTTTTCCGTTGTTCCCGTCAGCCGGACGTACAATAGAAGTCATTCCAGAAGCCGCTCATATATTCGCCGGAGAAGATCCAGGTCTGTGAGGACACTTAAGTCACATTTAGAAATGTGGAATTGTTCATAGAAACGCAATGAAGTATGTTGAGCTTAAAAAATGGCAATATAATTGTAACTGAGAACACGCATAGAAACGATGCGTATACGTTTGTAAGAGATCAGTTGATTTTTTTTTTTTTACAGCCCTCATAATTTTGGCCGAATATCGCTGAGGTTGTGAATATTTTCTGCTTCGTCTTATTAAGCAGCAGGTTTACCAGCAGGACTGTTGGTCAGACAAAGAAACGTTTAGACTTTTGATAAATAGTATAGATATTTCAAAACCTAAAAGCATGTGCAGATCCATCAGTATTTTCAATAACATTTATTGTGGCACCAGAGAAGATGATTGCTTGAAACTGGAAAAACAAAACTCGGTACAGTCAGATTGACGGGATTGTTGTAATGATCAGACTTTAGACCAAAAACAGGATCCATATGTCTTAAGATGGACACAAAACTTTGAGCTGAAGGTCTTTAAACAGAGCTTGAAAGGTTTTACAGTAGGGCTGTGCGATATGACCAAAACCTCATATCCTGATATAAGACATCTATCGTCCCGATAACGATAAAAATCACAAAATCTTCTGTAAATTCTGTGAACCTCGGGCAGCTCGACTTGCGTGAAGTGTTTCCAGCTGGGCGTCGTGTACCTGGAGTCGAGTGTTTTAACTGACGCGTGAAACTATATATTTTTAGACAAGTTGTAACGGCCGCCGTTTTCTTTGTGAGTATTTATTACACGGCGTGCTGCGGGGAAAAGCCTGTTCTAACGTTTGAGTCTAAGGTTTATTTATTTTTTTTTAGCACCCGACGGCTCTTTTTTGCTTCTCATCCCTAAATACTCTACATACTATTTCACGTGATTCAGTTTATTTTGAAAAGGCTCAACAGGATCTTGAGCTTTATTGTGAAAGGTTTATGTGGAAAATAAACAAGCAGACACGCGATGCTGTTACCGTCGTTGTTGCTAACGACAACGCATAAAAACAGGCGCTTGTCCGTTCGTCGTGTGGTTATATTAAATATAAGAGAAAGAGAGAACTTTAAGAAATTAATATAGCCACTACAGTGACCATCAAAACAATGAAAAAAATATTGCTGTAAACAGTATTTTTTGCGACACCACGAAACAAACGATAGCGTAAACTGAAACGATAGACATTTTTATATCGTCATCCGATATATATCGTTATATCGAACAGCCCTATTTTACAGGGTAGTAAAATTAGTACTGAAAAGTCTACTGTTGGCACTAAATGTCACCTTTTAAAATACAGTGTGTCAAAGAGAATCATCAGAATTTAAAAATATATTATATTTTATAGTAATGGACTTAAAATCTTGAAGTAAATGGCTTAATATAAAATTTTACACACAAAATTTAAAATATCCACAAGTGCTCAATGTTAACACACGGCATCCATACGATAGTCAAACTAGTCCAGGACTTTTGCGATCACATCTGGAGCCACTGCTGTTGTTACGTATCAGAAACCACATGAAACTCACCAGTCCGCTCTTTCTAACAGCCGATTCCCTGACACATTGTGTTCCCTTATACCGTGATCGGTTTACCATTGTTGAGCTTGTTTTTCACCGATTACAACTATTAAAATATTTAAATTCTCAGTGATGTTGTTCTTCTATTATTTTTGGACTGCATGTCCTTTTAAAATGATAAGTAACCCACTTTTTGCTGCTTAAAAATAGTTAAAGTTAAGCTTATGAAGCCCTGATAATTACTTTTGAGCTGTATTTGTAACCAGTGTCAGAAATGGGTCTTAAAGCTCTACATGTCATCACTGAATTCGGTGTCATTCTGTTGCTATTCCCAAAATAATATCTGTGTTGTCACCTGGCTGGATGTTAATGCAGGTCAGACTCCTATGACAGCTATTCCAGTCGGAGTCGGAGTGTGAGCAGGAGACGAGGGCGCAGGCGAAGTGACAGCTACAGGAGCTCAGACCGCCGATCGCGGTAAGACTGAGTTCCCAGGTGAACTCTGACAGACACTAACGATGTGGCCGGTCTCACTTCAACCTTTTCGCCCTCTCAAATCTTTCTGTCCTGTTGAAAATCATTGTTTTTTCACATGTGTTTTGGTGTCTTTAAGATAAAAGAAGCCAAAACACCCCACTAAATGTTCTCCACGCGTCTGTGCATTGTAAACACCTCTGCAGTGCCTCAAAGGTGAAACGTTTTCTTTTGTCTGCAGGTCGTATGGCTCGTCCAGTCGCAGTTCTTCTAGGCGCAGGAGCCACAGTCGCAGCAGTCGGTACAGCTGAGCTGCGCCTTAAGGCAGCCTGCTGGTTTACACCCGATGACAAGGATCAGAACCACAAAGTCTGGACAATGTCATATAGTCAAAGATCAGCTCCTAAAGCTCTAAGAGGAAGAATTAAATCCAGTCTTATGGTCAGTTTAACATGGTTGTGTATGTCCACCTGGCACAAGCTGGCATTATAATTACTGAGGAAATGAATGTAAATTTATAAACCACTTTACAAGCTGATACAAAGGCCTCCTTTTTGGGGCTGTCACAACAAGTGGCTGAAAATCTGCCAACACAGTCCATCAAACAGAAAGTTTGAAAGTGAAATATACTCTATACTTAATACTAATATTATGACAAATATACTCTAAATAATTAAATAATTTTATATTCATGGATTGTGTTTTCTACTTCTTTTATACACTGAAGTTGTTACAGTTTAAGAGTCTAATCGTCTCAGTCTTGATGTGTTTTTGAGGTTTTGCATTAAGCTTTGAAAGTTTTCCTAAAGTCATCACTGAATGGAATAAATTTGTTTTTATAACTATTTTTTTTCAGTGCTTTTATTTTATTGTATCATGAATGTTCAAACTAAACTCAAAGTATGGTACCACAGATGTAGGTTTATTCAGTTCTAAATGTTTACATTTAATAAATACCAACACATCTTGAACTCTGGTCTGGTATTTTGTGTTTTTCTTTGCTTTCTCAGGATCTCTGAATTATTTGTACCTCAGCAATGGTGCCATCTACCTTCAGTTTATATCTGTAGTGTGTTTAACTATGTGTGCTTAAGAGAACAAAACGGTAAGCCCCACCATGAAGTGCTAACTGTGCCATATTCAGTCAAACGGATGATGTGGATTCCAGTTTTCTTTCATTACAAATAGAGCAATGATTCCAATCATGTGTTACTTGTTCTAAGAACTGTCCATGAGCTACATGTTATGCTCAATAACCACTGTATTAGGTAGTGCTCCAGTTTGCCTTTAGGACTGCTAAATTCCTGTAAACATTCCTCAGAGATTTGTCCATATTGACATGACATCATCACACAGTTGTCGGCTGCACATCCGGGATGAATCTCCCGTTTCACCACATCCCAAAGGTGCTCTATTGGATTGAGATCTGATGACTGTGGAGGTCATTTGAATACAGCGAACCCACTGTCATGTTCAAGATTGTGCTCAAAACAGCCTGGAGAATGTAGCTACACTGTGGTCATAAACGGAAGGATGTGGCGTTTAAACTATGTACAGTCGGTTGGTACTAATGAGCCCAAAGTGTGCCAAAAAAATATCCATCACACATCACAGCACCACCACCAGTGGCTTGAACTGTTATTATGATGCAGGATGGATCCATGCTGTTTATGACAAATTCGACTCAATCATTTAAAAAAAAAAAAAAAAAATCAATCTTGTCCAATTTTGGTGAGTCTGTGTCAACTGTAGCTTCAGTTTCCTGTTCTTTGAGTGGTGCTGGGTGTGGTCCTCTGCTGCTTCAAGGTTCAGTGTGTTTTCAGAGATGCTCTTCTGCATACTTTGGTTGCGATGAGGGGTTATTTGAGTCACTGTTGCCTTTGCCTTTACATAAAAAAGGTCATTTTTCAATGTTATAGAAAAGCTAAGACATCTCCCAGATTAAAAGGCGTTAAAGAACAAAAGGAAAATAATATATTAAGCTATATCGCTTGTTCTTTTCTCTTGTTTTGTCTAAAACGTTGAATTCCTGGTTTACCTGAGCAACCTAAACAGCATAATGTGTTTGTTTATGCCTCCTGAACATGAATTAATACAGGTATGGGACTTTCTCCAGGTTGTAATTCTTCCCACCTTGCTATGATTCTACAGACAGGATATTCAAGGGAGGTGCTGTGGTGCAGGAATCTCACAGGGGGCCTCGAGACAAGCATGATTTACCAGAGGAAACCTAGCTCAGCCCAGGACTCCAGGGATGTCAGGAAGTTCCAGTGAGTCAAACATGAGAAAATACAACTTTTGTTGGACAAAACATGAAAGGTGAAATCTTGTCTTGTATAAGAAAATGTGTTTAGTCACTCCTTTCTGACCACTCAGTGTGGTAAAGTCGCCCTGTACCCTTAGCAAAAACACAGCCCAAAGCATGTTTCCACCTCCGTGCTGGACTGTGTGGATAGTGTTCTTTGGATCATACTCAACATTTCTCTTCCTCCAAACATCAGGTTGAGTTCGTGCCAAAGAGCTCGATATTGGTTTCATCTGACCATAACATTTTCTCCTAAACCTTCTCTTATTCATTTAGATGTTTACTGGCAAACTTCAGATGGGGCTTCTTGAGCAGGGGGAGCTGCAGGATTTCAATATATAGTCTGTTACTAATGGTGTTCTTGGGACCACAGGAGGAGCTTGTGGGTGGCTGTGGCTCAGGTGGTAAAGCAGATCAGCTACTGATTAGGAGGTTGGTAGTTCGATCCTTGGCTTCTCTAGTCAAATATCCTTGGGCAAGGATACTAATCCCAAGTTAGCCTCTGATGTGTTCATCCGAGTGTGAATGTTGGTTAGTTTGCACTTGACTTTATCCATGTTGTATACAGCGCTTTGAGTACTCTGGGAGATTAGAAAAGTGCTATATAAGAATCAGTCCGGTCCGTTTTGGTCTGATCCGCCACCTTTCTCATGATCATCCTCACTTGATGGGGAAAGATCTTGCATGGAGCTCCAGAGTGAGGGTTTGGAGCCCATTCCAGCCTTGTGCAGCTCCACAGTCGTGCCTGGATGGAATTGAAACTAGCATGAAAATGAGAGACTGTTTATTTCCTTTGAAGTGAGCAGACCACTGGGTTCTTCTTGTATATAAAAGATGGGCGGTGTGGTTCCTTTAAGTGTTTCAAAGCCATTCTTGGCCCCCAGTAGCAGGTAATGGGGCCCTTATGTAAAGGGGGAATTGCAGTGCGGATTTTTATTTGAAATTTTGCACATTTTGTGGATTATCTCTTAGTTACCATTTTGCACAATGTGCATAACATAACCATATTTCTGCGCTCTTAGCACGCACTCAAAAAAAAGAAAGTTACGATAGCGCAGATGTGTGGCGCCAAATGAAGTTAGGATGACTTCTGTAATATGGGAAACCGGTGAACTCGCTGACCTCCGCATCTGTCTGCCCGCCCTGACGTCACACCGTTACAGGAGCGCACAGTGAGAGAAAGCGCACCCGGGGCTTTGCGCCATCTACGCCTGCGTCTGTATTCCTCCTCCTAGCTTTAAAACGCTCACGTGCAGTACAAAAGGAGGAGAGAGAGAGAGAAGCGCCTGTCTCGCAACTCCAGCGTTAAACAGTACCGTGTCCCTTTAAAAACGTCTGACAAAAAAGCCCATATGATCCCTGAGCTCCAATCACCAATTCCTTCTGCAAAAGCAGCCTCTGCATTTTTGTCTGTCTGAATGCTACAGCAGCACGGGGGGGAAAAAAGATTCAGGATAAGGCAAAAAAAAAAAAAAAAAACTGGAGAAATGTGACAATCCAACGGTCATTTTCATGGCGAGGGGGAAACTGGTGCGAAAGGAGTTATTCTGGGACTCCTTTGAGCCTCGAAACGCTGGATCAAAATGGTAGGCTACAGAGCAGAGCTGCATTTTTGTTTATTTTTTTCCCTCTCTCCCTCTCTCTCTGTCCCTTCTTGATCTCTTGCAAATTTGAGCTACTTAGCAGGCCGATCAAACTTGCCACACTTGCGCGTCGTCGCGATCCCCTACAGCTGGCTGTCACACGCGTGTTTCGTGCTTTGTATCGTTTGCGGTGAAGTTTGTAACTTGCCGACATGGCACAAGTTGAGGGGGCTGGTGGTGGCGGTGTGGGGGGTGGATCGAAGCAGACCCCCTCTGAAAGAATGCGATGGCTACAATAGCCACATTGATGCGGAGAAGGAGTTAAATTCCTTCATATCGGACGCTTCTGCAAAGCACTCAGGTCGTGACTGGTGCGAGTGAAAGTGCCACCTTTCCCTTCCTTCTCCAAGCGAGCCAGACAGCCGGTGCAGGACAAGTTAGCGAGGCTTTCATGAGAGATGCCGCTCTTCTCGTCTCCATAACTTTATTTTGATTGCGGCTGACACTCAAGTAGAGGTGAAAAGAGGTGGAGATGGAAAACATCACCAGTGAGATCTGATAGAAGAAGCTGCCTGGTTATAAATAAATAAATAACGCAAACAAAGTCCAGCTGAAGCAGAAAATGTGCAATATTTTATTGGCTTGTGACGAGTTTTCTAGGCTGCTGCATGAGGTCAGTCGCTTTAGGGAGACGACTGATTCGTATTTGTACTGACTAATGCTCTCCTCATCCTCTTGTCAGCGTGGATAAGTTGTGTTTTCCTCCACGCGTTAGCAGATCGGAGGGTGATTGTGACGGAGAGGCTGAGTTGTGGGAATAGAGGCCGACAGTACAGAGGCAGACAGTCCGCTCTGTCTCCAGGGTCATTTTAGGATGCCTCATTAGGAAAGCATGTGGAGCTTGATGCAGCGGTGGAGTAATCCCAGTACGCGTTCACATCTGGAGGCTTGGGTTAATATCTGGGTCAGGTCAGCGGGGTTAGCCCTGGTGCTCGCTGGGTGGCTTCTGGTGGGAGCAAAGAGGGTGAGGGAGGTCTGATTGATGTTGTATTTATGTTCTACTTATTTATTTTATTTTTTTCTGGGTTTTTTTTTTTTGCAAGTGCAGAAGAATAAACTGAGGTCAAGTGCACAGTGTGCATGGCGAATGCAATGCACCAGAGATCAGACAGAGTGAATCTTTTAACTGTTTTGGTGATTATTTCATAAATTAGATTGTTGATATATCCAAGGTGGGTTAATCTGGGCTTATGTTGATTTTAATCAATACCGAATGGCTGGATTACACAAAGGGTTTAGCAGCAAAGACAACAGGTGCCCACGGTATCATGGGGCCCATGGACCAGATCCTCACTATGCAAGTGTCTCTTAACATTATTATAAAGTCGCTCAGATGACCAGAAATAGAAAAATAACTCAGTGGAAGGGGCAAAAAGTGAAAACGACAATAACAAAAGCTACACCTATGGGACAAAATGTGTAAGGTGACACATGACAGATGGAAACAATCAACAGGGACTTTCAAAATTAGTACAGAGACACAGTAATAAATAAAAAGATTGAAAGTGACCACAAAGATTAGTTGAAAGGGGAAAAAAAAGAGACAGAAATCAACCACAGAGGGACATAAAACATCCTAAAAAAAAGATGCAAAATACAAATATGAATGGGCGCAAGAGGTGCAAAGCTACCGCAAAGTGATCTTTAACCTGTTGAGGTGCAGTGGTTAGTGCTGTCACCTCACAGCAAGAGGCTTCTGGGTACTATCCTGCTCGTTTGGCTTGGCTGCGATGCTTCTGAGTGCAGCTTGCATGCTCTCCTTGTGCCTGCGCTGAGTTTTGTTTGGTTCTGCTTCTTTTTCTCCCACAGTTCAAAGGCGTGCATGTCAGACTAGCTGCTGATTGTTAATTTGCGTGTCCAGCGTGCACTCTTGCTCTCTTCCCATCTCAGCCTAGTTAGACTTCAGCTCCACCCCGACAGGTTTACTGTTGAAAATGAATGGCTGGAGTCTTTTTTTTTTTTCCCCATATACTTTGCACTGAAGAGGGCGTTTGCATGGAGATCCTCCTATTCAAATGAAAAGACTTTATTTGGCTTTTTTGTCTTCATTTATTGTGAAAATGTAAATTTGCCTTAGTTTCGCACACACTAAAGACACTTATACTGTACGTTTCTGGCCCTGTGATACAGTTTGGCCTCAGTCAGCATTGTGAGGTCCTAAGCAGCTCCTTCTCTATCCTCCCAGGGTGCTGTGAGTTTTTACGTAACTGCCTATTCAGGGCATTCTTGCCCACCCTTGACTTTGAGGCTTCACTGTCTCTGGGTGCTGAGTGAGAGAGCTGTCTTTAGTCTTTGTGACAAGTGCAGTCATTCCCCGAGACCCAGCAACAAACTACCGCGGACTTCTCCGCTCTCTTGGAAACTCGGAGCATGCTGTAGGTGCTGCTAATTTATGCCCCTGAGATTAAGAACAGTGGACAAGGCTGCACAGACAGCAAGGTCAAACTCACTGGGCTTATGTAAGGTTTCCTTTGTTCTCGTTGGTTCAAGTGGCACCAGCTTGCTTGAAGTACACTCAGGTTGTTGTTTTATTTTTTTTACGTTTTCAAATAAAGATGTGGATTTATTCATTCTCAGCAGTGCCACCCAGTATTGTTGTCTTTGTATCCAAGGGGGGGAAGTTACTCTAATTTAACACTATGGCATTAAAAAGAAAAAGAAAGACATTGAACTCCATTATCAAAGAAGCCAGACAGCTTTTTATTTTCCTAATGCTCGATATGAGGATTTCTATTAGCCTTTCATTGTCAGGCATTTAAAGATATTAAGAGAGTTTAAAACGGAGCGGGCTTCTAAAGTGTTCTTATAGCTTTTAGCAAAATTCAGGTCAGCGAGAGAGACTTAGGAGAAGCTTTAGTGCAGATGAGTTTTTGTGCTGTTTTCAGACACTTGCCAAGCAGAGAAGAAGGGATCCTTGATCTAGCAGTCATAAAAATGTGTCATAGACATAGATTAATGTTTGGATTTTGAATGGGAATGACATCATTATCCGTTTTAGCTGCTTATCTGTATTAAGAGTAGTATAAATAATGAAAATAATAATGCACAGAACTGATTTGAAACAAAAAAGGTCAAGTTAAATTAAAAACCTTGTGCCGCGTTAATCTAATATTTATTTATTCAGGATTAAGTCTTAAAGGAACAATTTGATGCATAAATGCATCTAGAAAAAGATAGAACTTGATTAAAGTATGAGCCATGAGATGGTGAGCTGAAGTTAGGCCAAAAGTATGAACTTTTACCGGCATCATCAGGGAATCGCACCATTGTTCTCACCGGTGGCCTCACAAATCCATGTTTGAGACCCTGAACTAACTTCATGCTAGATGTAGCTTTATATAAAAACAAGCGTATGTTTTCTTATCTCACAAAGCAAATGTGTACATTTGCAAAATGCGTTAACTGTACTGCTGCTGGTGTTCCTTTAAGATTGCATTCATTATTTCCCTGCTGTCCACTTATTGGTTGCAGCTATAGAAAGCTGATGCTCCTACTCTACCTTTTTTTCCCCCTCCTTCTCTGTCCTCTCTGACCTTCTCATCAAACACATCAACGCCCAATGCGAACACACACACACACACGCACACGCACGCACGCGCATTTTGCCACAGCAGAGAGATTCCTGTGATAAGGAGCTCTTTAGAGGCTTGTGTTTGCCTCCTCTCTTTTTGTGTCATGCTATGAAAGGGATAATGAAGATATCAGAGTCTCAGCCTGTGTAATAACCCTCGGGTATGTCTGCACCTGCTCTCTGCTGCACATCAGAGTTATCTGTTGTCTCTAATAGATCACTTCAAAGGTGCATCTTTCAGCCAGTGTATCATTCACATGGACAAATTTAAATTTAGTCTCTTCGGACCTGATTTTCTTTATTTCTTTTTTTAGAAATTAAAATATCTCTGCAGTTTTTTGGGGTTATTTGGTGCCACAGGTATTTGGCGTCACATCCCTGCGTGTATACACGCATGTGCACCCGTGTTGTGCACATGCGTGCGCGGTGCTGGCTTGGGAACAGCGTGTTATGACTCCAGTGGGGCGGTGGTGTGCGAACCATTGTAACGTGTGTGCGAGGAGGAGATGCCAGCACCACAGGCCCCTCTCTTGGCCGGGGTTCCTGACTCAGCGCTTCCTCTCCCAGCTCATTGGCCCAGACACAAACTTCCTGGCAGAGCTTCAGTGCGGACACTCTAACCTCATCACCCCACCTCCCCCCCCTTTCACCCAGCTCCTTTGATTATCCCAACCGCTCGTCATCTCAGTTCCAAGCCACCGGCGGTTGATGTCTTCTTTCAGCGTCGCTTCTGATTGGGCGATGCAAGCACTGTCTCCAGCCTCCCCCAAACTGATAAAACCCGTCATCGACCAGTTCTCAAAGGACTGGACGCTAAAAGGACTTTGCAAATCGTGCGGCCGAGGCAATCCCGCTCACGCTGTCAAATTTTAATGTACTGTACGTCGCCAAGATGCTGCTCATGCCGTGTTCTCATCCTTATTTTTGTTTGTGCTCCCCAATTTCATGCTCGGGTAAACGCATATCAGTTGTAGATTGGCTTGTCACCTGTGGTTGCATTAACATATAGATGGAAATGTATTTAAATCCAATCAAGGAAGCTGGTGGAGATCCACCAGGGCAAAGCTGGGGCAAGTCCAAACTGCTAGATTAGGATGAGGGAGGGAGGGTTGGGGGGGCAACAGTGTGAAGGGGAGATTGGATGTCTAGGATTAGAGCAGCGTTAATGCTGATAATATTGTCTTTATTAATTGCAGCCAGCAGTGAATGCTGTGGTTAAGAAAGTTAAATGTTTTAATAGGCTAAAGGGAATAAAATAATTAGCTAAAGTGGTGGAAAGAGAAACTGAATAACCAGCAGCAAACTGTAAAGTAATTTGGAATTTTCCTCATCCTATATCTGAAATCGTCTCGCTGTACATTTTACCTGAAATCTCATTTAGCTTTCAGGTTGTTGATGAAAGTCATATAGAGTTCATTTGACTTTTTCCTCTTTGGATTTGAGGCTTCGTGCCTGAAACTAACAGTGATTCTAATTACTGAGCTTTGCACTTGGACTTTTCCAACAGAAGATCTGCTGTTCCCGCATCAGTTTGACAGAAGACATTATCCTAAAGCTAGAAATGTAAAAATACAATCATTTGTGTCTTTAATGACAAGTAAGTGAACCACTGGATAATCCATCCATCCACTTTCTGTTGCTTATGCAGGGCCATGTCACGGGGGCAACAGCCTAAGCAGAGAAGCCCAGTCCTCTCCCTCCTCCAGCTCATCCGGGGAATACCAAAGCATTCCTTGGCCTGCCGAAAAATTTAATCCCTCCGGCCTACCCCTGGGCGCCTTTCTCATACTAAAACATGCCCAGCACACCTCACCAAGAAGGCATCCTCGTCAGACCCACGGTTATTAAAGTGAACTAAAACTAAACGAAAAACTACAACTAGATGTGAAAAACCTAAAATAAACTAAAATTAAAACCAGGTTTTTGAATAAAAACTGAAATGATTTCATGAACTTGTAAAACTACCTAAACTAATTATTAAAAATATAGAGAAAAATAGATTTAGTTTTGTTACAGCTTGCCTGTTGAGGCATTGATGAACATGTTTATTGAGACTGGAAGTCTCCAAGACTGTGATTCATCTGCTTTCAACAAGTTTTTCTTGTAATACCTGTGGCTGAGACACATGCAAAAACAATTAAAAGACTAAAACTAACGCTGAGACTAATAAAGACTAAACTAAAAACTAAACTGAACTACAACATGCACAGATGCAAGCAAATATTTAATAAAAGGTAAGCCGAGGAGCTGGCTGAGGAAGGCTGTTCCACAGGTTGGTCGCAACAACCTCAGGAGAACGATCATGTGGTTTTAAAATCAGAGCGAGGGGAAGTCAGGAGACCCTGGTTAGATCGGAGAGACTGTCTGTAATGATAAGGTCTTAAAGGCCTGTCTGTGTAGAGCTTTATCTTTAGTAACAGGATTTTAAAGTGGATTTTGAATTTCACTGGAAGTCAGTGAAGGGATGCAGGAGTATGTGTAACTTCCAGATGACTGAATAACAGAAAAGGTTTGTTTTTTTTGCAATATTTCCTAAATGAAGGAAACAAAAGTGGGCGAGCCAAAGGCGTAGGCCCTGCTGGTCCAATCCCCGGCTATTTAGTTTGACTCCTCCACCCATGGATGAATATTCTAATAACCTCAAATCACTGCAGGATCTGCTGATGAGACCTACCACACAGTTCAGGTGAATGTTGAGCCATTCATCTGCCTCAGCTCAGACGTGTTATTTGGATGTCTGGTGTGAATAACTCTCCTGGGGTCATTCCACAGCATCTCTATTAGGTTAAAGTCTTGGCTCTGACTGGGCCTCTCCAAAAGGTAGATTTTTAATTTGGTATATTAACTCGTGTGCCTCATCCATCTTCTGTTGAGCTTCAGTGGGCAGGCAGCCACCCTGATATTATTATGCAAGATACCTTGATAGACTTGGCGGCCCTGAAAACCTCTATGCTCCCTCCATCGTAGTTCACTCTGGGACTGTGTTCATGTTTGTAATTAAGCTGTATCCGGCGCTGGATGTTCTTCACGAACAGCTCGTTTCATTAGCCCTCAAAACATTTTCTCAGCAGAGTTTAGGAAAGAGCTGCAGCTTTTTCTGTGGTGTCCTGCCACGGACAGCGTGCCTGTTCGGTGATTTTCTCATGACATATTTACAAACAGTGTTAACTACCTCCAGTGGTTCATTTAAGTCGTTAGCTGCTTCTCTGGTCTTCTAATTCACCTCAATGAGCAATCTGCAGTATGTGTCAGTCATCTCAGCGGAGTGCCTGCTCTTAGGGAAGCTCACCCTAGAACTAAACTGATAGGATTTCTAGACACTTTGGCTGTGGTTCTGTCAATAGTTAAACTGTTCATGTGTGACCTTTACCAGCTGTATGCAAATGAGGAGTTTTTGATTGGAGCTCTTCTCGTTCAACGTTCACAGATGCTTCTTATGAGAGCTTTACCTCACACCTCCGCTATCGTCTTGATTGTACTCCAGGTTGCTCACTCCTGACTCCAATTAGCTTGAGTTGATGTCGTTAACCTCAATGATCGCATGTTTTTCAAACCCGCGCTGTGAGTCTTTTTCGGTGTGGGCGAGAAAGTTGAAACATACTAGGGTTTGCTTTTGTTTTTTTTAAGTACTGTAACTTTATAAAAATCTGAACATGTTTTTGAAAAAAGCCCCAAATTATATGTCACTGGTGTTGTTTACAACTGATGTACTCACCTTTTCCTGCCATTGCCTAGTGCGGTAACTAATGGCATCATCCAGAAGTCATAATATGCTGACTGAGGAAAGTGTTCCAGAAATTACATGCGTACTGAACAATTTTGCACCATGCAATTACCTTGAAACACCAACCATCAGTGCCAGTACAGCCTTGCATATCAAAGCAAGAAGCAACACTTCCAAAAAAATAAGCATGTCTTAATTTATGATCCTTATAAACCATAGAAAAAAATAAGCTTATACATAGGTTCAATAAGGAGATCTGTAATCACTCATCTTCCTGCTTTCCTGGGTTTTAAGCTTCTGTTCTTTACATCAATACCTCAATGCTGACATCATTACTCTTGTTATTACTCTGGAAATTTGGTTCTGCCATGATGGGTCATCAGAGTCTAATTACCAAATACACTGTTTAATTTCTCCATACCAACAAATCATATATAATCAGATATTCACTGGCAAGCAAGTCTTCTGTCCAGACCCTACACCCCTGCTGGACTATATATATATATATAAAACTCTTGTGTTATTGCCCGTCTAGTCTGGACAGATGTGGGCAGACACTTTTGCACTTATTCTGTTTTAGCTGCACAGTGAGTCAGTAGCTCTCCATTGATAAATTCCGACATTATGGCCCTCATCTTCTATGTTGAAGCCTCTGGGCTTAACATTTCTTCTGGTGGACACCCTGCACTGTGAGTAATCTTACACATTTGGATGTCTTTGTAAGCTGTTGCTACATTTGGAGCTTTGGTCCTACCAGAAGAAACTTTGCAAGTTAAACATCATGCTCACCCTTCATTCCTTAAATCTCCAAGAGTTGTCTTCAGCAGTGGAGCGCTACTCCAATGCTTTCTCTTGCTTTCTTTTCTACGAGTTAATGCTGATGTTTTTATCTTCCTGTCATGTTGGACTTGGGGCCAGCTCGATGCTACTTTGACTTTGCGCACCGTCTTGTGTTGCACAAAAGTATGGCTGGGCCCCATTTTAACTTCCACTGATATCTCAGTGCCCAGCTCGGTACCTTAGTGTTTTGGAGACAAAGTCATAGTGGTTTGTTCTTCTTCTTTTGAAAGCTTTACTTAAGTTAGAAAAGTTGTAGCTATTTTTAGTTTCCAGTAAGTTCTCTTAAGGCCCTTCCATAACCAGGTTTCATAAGCAGCCTGTGGTTCATAGTTGTAGTGTTACCATTAAGTGTCAGAGTTTTCATTGGAGGACAATTATATTTGTATTTTTTAAGGATTGCCCTGCAGTTTGGTAGAATGGTTGGAATCGTTTTTGGCTTTGAGTTTGTAAAATCGCAATTTAACACCTTCATCTTCTATTGTTCTTTAAATGTGGTTGGAAAATAGCTTATAGGTGCATTACTAACACTACCAGTCTTTCCTTAGATTTGACAGTTTCTGTAGTTTCCATGCGCAGGTATCATAAAAAGCTTTAAAAAAAAGTTTGCATTGCATCTTAATTAGTATGTTGTCTAAAGACTGTTTTTTTTGTTTTTGTTTTATATATTGCGTACCGAGAGTAGTTTTTAATATTCTGATATTTCTGACCACACAGCTGTTTGATTGTTTATGATGGCTGATTTTGACTTTTTCCCAATCTGCCTACACTCACAACTAGTTTTCTGCATTATATACATAATCCCTTAGTCTACTATCACAAGGTGTAACTGTCAGCCTTAATACCATTATTATCCGATAAACAGTGTCTGCCTGGAGAGTATTAAACTCCACTTTAATGTGGCTGTGCATGTGACCGTGCCATATGTGTGACCTTAGCAATGAGCTACCCGCTGCTGTGGCTTTCCCCTTTAGTCATTGAACACTGATTTTTATTTGCATTTTTTATCATAGTACTGTAACGATCACCACAGGGCTTGTTAAACGCAAGACCTTGTCACTTGTGCTATTATCAGTCTGGCTCATTTGTGCAAGAGCAACATGTCTGATGAAGGGATAGCGGGAGTCCGGTTATAGTCGAGCCTCACCTTTATTTCTGCAGTGTCGTCACCTATGCCAAATTTCTTTACTTCCTGTTTACTGAGGTAGGAGCAAATGCATGTTTACAATGAAGGAATGCATGCATAGAGTTGCGGGCTCATGGTTGGATGTGCTCATGCATCTGCTACTGTATATTCTTCTGTCTCAAGGTCAGCGGCAGGTCGCTGTGCTGATTGGATTTAGAGAGCAGAGGAGGGAGAGCAGACTGCAGACAGACGTGATATCTTCTACTCGACACAAGGATGAATTACAAGACAGCAGGCCCACGGCACAGACATGTAAAAGGCCCAAACCACTCTCAAAGAGCCGTACACCAGAGAATAACATTCATTTTTGTGCGTCTTTGTGATTCATTGGTGGTTTGCAGCTATTTTGTTGGCTGATCATTTTAATCATTTGGCTTCCCATATGGTTATTTTGCATCAGTAGTTGTTCTGTGCCCCTTTGTTGTTGTTTGAAGTATATTTATTAACAAAAAGACACAGCTTTAAAGTTTTAGGCTTCAGATAAGGTCCACAACTTCAGGTCTTAGGGGGCCTAACAGTGGACTGCGCCTTGGGGTCTGAAAAAAAAGCCAATACTAAAATGGCGTAAACCTGAATTCTTTCTCGTGGTCAGTAGGGGGCATTCTCTGTTGAAGCTTGTTTTCTGCCACTGAGACAAAATAAGGAAAGCGCAATCAATAACTCGAAATTTCAAGTTGGGTATCTCAAACTTTTGAGTTAATAAGCTCTGCCAATCAGAGCTTCCTGATTGGCAGAGCTTATTATCCTTGCTAACAAGTAAAGCTTCCAGGAAAGCTTCCAGCCAACTAGGATTTCCTTGTTGGCTGGAAGCAGAAGGCGCAGATGCAGGCACACTCAAAATCGGTAGTGGCAGCACCAGTGAGCTACCAGTGTAGTGCAAACATGAACAAATTGGCGCCAGATTCTCCAGCTTTGAGTGCCTTCTAGCAAAGGATAACTTCACAAAAGATGTGAAATCATTGTGTTCATGTCGAACTGTTGGACTGCTAAAGTCTTCTGCCTTCTGCTTCAGAGTAACAACAAAATGTGTAACTTCACAGTTTCCTGATTGATAGAGTTAAAGGAGCTAACTTGATTTCAAAAATCTGATTGCAAACATAAGCGTCGTATTGAAATCTCTGGGAAAATTACTCTCACCTAAGTTGGTACACATCCACACTAAAAAGTCTCCCAGTAAATTGGCTCACTTGCTTGTTTTAAGTCTTATTGATTACAATGCGATATTTTTTTTGTTAAATCGTGGTTCTTGGTGGCAGTCATAAGACAATAAGACAAGCAGGGTTTGCTATAGGGTGGGGCAACTTGTAAATAAAAAGCAACTGTACGAGCGAGCGGTTTCTCTCGTTTTATCGACTCCACGCTTGTGCAGAAACAGGAACTCATGAATGAATGGGTGATACAGTGGCTACTTCCATCTTTTTTATACAGTTTGTGTTGGTGTTGCTACAATAATCTATCCACAAGCTGACAGTTTTGTGGCAACTTTCTGTCCGTACTTTCCACGTATCACGAGCAGATTTCACCAGAGGATTAAGCCCTGCCAGGATATTCGCCCAGAGAGTCAGAATTCACCTCTCCTGATCAACATCTCTGGGACTAAACCTGTTGTTTGGCATCAGCAGCAGGGACCGGTCTGGTGAGCACACAGAGGACACAGTGTCAGTCATTACCCTGATGACTTTTTAATGGCTGTCTGATTGGACTCTGCCAGAAATGACATGCCCTTGTCCCGTTCTGTTTGGTTTTGTTTACTCGTGAGCTGATTATTTTCCCGCCACGTACAAGCGCTCTGACGTTACTGGGAGACTGAACTTGCTGCTAAAAAGTGGGTGATCCGTCTGTGGGGAGTTTATAATCAGGCCTGTCATGCTATGCTCCCAACTGACGATGACTCAGGGATAAGAGTGTAGGGGGTGGGCACTGCTCTCCTGCCATCTCCGTGCCAGTGAGTGAGATCTGCCCTGACACTGTGCCCACTCTCCTTCCTCTGGGTGTCAGTCACGTCGAGTCGTGCGCCGGACCCCTCAGCAGGAAGCCTGGCTGTGAAGAGGGCTGCTGAGTGTGCTTTTTAGTGCAGGTTGATGTGCTCTGCGGGTGGAAGTGGCATGTCAGACCCCACAGCCGTCTATCGTCCTAGTGGGCGACAAAGGAGCCGGGAATGAGCTCATGGGATTGCTGTCGTCATGCACGCGGATGGCTGGCAGATCTCCTGCATCCCTGATGCTCATGTACAAGTGGAGAGACTTCACCGTGCATATGGAGAGTTTAGCATGCACTTGTTTGTAGATCCCTTCAATGAGCTTTTTGTGAGATTTGTAGTGAAATCCTGCTGAGATTAGCAGAAACACTCTAAATCATTGTCATTGGCAGCAGCTTTGTGATCTGATGAATTATATCTCTGTTATTTGAATTAGGGCCACGTTAAAATGTCAAAAACATCAAAAACATCAAAAACACAATCACATTTCACATAGTTTTTTTGATTTGTTTGTTTTTTGTTCTTTTAGGTCAAGATAAAATCCAAAACTGATATATTCAGGTGGCCAGGATCACATTTTGCATATGGACGCTTGTGTTTTTGTAGCAGTAATTTCTGTTGTTCAACAGTTGTTTGTGGCCCGGCTCACACTTGATCTGTTTGTCTCAGTCACTGTTATTTGAAGTACATGAATCATGCAATACAGTGTCAAAGAGATGCCAGATAGCTTTGTCGAGGCGTTACTGCAGAGTGAGACAAAGTGAGAGTGCAGTTAACTTTGATTTTGGATTTTATTTCTACAAAGAAGGTCTGTGCCGCAACCTGGAGCTCTCTATTTTGTGTGTGAGTCAGACTGGAAAAACGTCCTCTGGCACTTTCTCCAAGTCTGCAGATTAAAGTTATTTAGCATTTTAATATGAATATGATTTTAATGTTGTACTGGGACAAAAACCGCAAGTAATCATCTATTGTGTCAATTATGGTTCTTAAAAAGAGACAAATTGCACAAAAAATTGCGATCCAGCATCCAGCTGCACATGAGATGATGTAGTATCATCACATTTAAAATGCTGGAACATCAAGTTTTTCCCTTTTTTTATGCTGTGAAAATTCTCAAACAGTCAGTTATTATTTCTTTGCTGTTGATCAATTTTCTGTTGATCTCTTTTCTTCCAATTCGTGTCTGAAACACTGACAAAAAGTAATGACCATCTACAAATAGATGGTCTAAGGCAACAGTAATATTCCCATTGAAAATAAATGCTCAATAATATCCTTTGCTAATACAGTCACCAGCCACTTCAGCTCCTTGTAAACACAAATATCTAATCTGCCAGGGACATGGCAGCATCCTTGTGTCTTTAGGCGTGCAGACATGGTCAGGACGACCTGCTGACGTTCAAACTGAGCATGAGAATGAGGAGGAAAGGTGATTAAAGTGACTCTGAATGTGACACAGCTGTTGTTGGTCTGAGTATTTCAGAAACTGCTGATTGGCTGGGATTTTCCCACACGGCCATCTCTATTGTTTGCAGAGAATTGCCTAAAAAAGACAAAATATCCAGTGAGGCACAGTTAACTGCTAATATCTAATCAGCCAATCACATGGCAGCAGCCCAGCATATTTAGGCATGCAGACATGGACAACATGAGCTTTAAACTAAGAAGTTTGGACAGAAAAATTCCAAAAATTAGGAAATATTCTGGGAGCGGCGGCTCTCTTGGAGAAAACGCCTTGTTGAGACAGAGGTCAGAGGAGACTCCTTCGAGCTGATAGGGAGGCAACAGTAACTCAAATAACCGCTTGTTACAAACAAGGTACACAGAAGAGCATCTCTGAACACACAACCTTGAAGCTGCAGCACACTGGAGCACTCCTGTCAGCTGAGAACAGGAAACTAGAATTTGCAAGGGTTTCACTAAAATTGGTGATTTGGTGGCCCAAACCAGTACCAGTAAGGTGTACCTAATAAAGAGTCCAGAGACTACATGTATTGAATTGTATGTAATTTTGCAAAGCTAGCTTTACATGCTTATTACTAATGTGAGCCACAGCGCTCAGACACGGTTGTGATTTAACTGGTGAAGCAGGTATTCAGTGAGATAGTACAATAACAGATACACAGTAGTGGTCATTTTTGCTCTAGCCAGACTAGTCCCTTTTGAAACGATGAAGAAGCTGATGTAAGAGGACACTGAGTTCAGTCGAAGCAGTCTGTGGGCAGACTGAGAGAAAGCTTTAACCCCCTGCAGTGTTTTCCCCCTGGGACTCCCTCCTGCCTGAATACAACCTGCCCTCCCTCGCACTATTGATGCATCCGTGACTCGGTGCTATGCTCTGACATTGGCCCCTGCTAATGGCTCACCGGTCAGCAAGCAAACAAGACAGCCAGGGTAGATGTTGTTTGCCTCTCTCCTCGTAATTCAAGGTGTGTGTGCAAAACACTGACTGAATTATGTAGGTTTCTGGAGGAAAGCACACGTCTCTGCTTTGTTTTAACACAACCAAAAATGTTAAAAGGGGTGAACAACACTGAGTTTTACTGTGGATACGGATTAAGACATGCATGCGCTCCCCCTGCTAGTGGCCTCGCGATCGTTTTTAACAGATAAACATCATCTGCATTGCCCGAATCGGACTGGGGAACCTTTAAAATGGCAGCTCTGCAGAGGTCACGGAGCAGTCGCAGCCTGTAGTCAGACCGCGCAGTGATCGAGACTTTATAGAGCAGTAAATCCACCCAGACTATCCGTGAAAAGGTGTGGGAGAGAAGGAGCATTCTCACCAGAGAAAGTCAGATTAGAAAGAAGGGTTTCATCCTCACGCTCAGCTCTGTCTGGCTCAGGTCCAGCTGCCGAGGCGCTGCCAAGAGCAGGCCATCGGCTCTGACGTGGCTGAGCCGGGTGAGGATTCAACACTTCTGATTTTTTTTAATCACTTTGACTGACATATTAACTGTGGGCTTGACTTGCACCTTCGAGTCTGACTTCTGTATGAAGATAATTAAAGCAACACTAATTCGACAACAATAATTGGTTTTTAAAACAATGCTCTCATGAAAGATGCAGGCACCTTTTGGTCCAACGTGACCCAGTTCCTATTCCATCACCTCTTTATCAAAATTAAATTAATAATAAAGATGTTTAAAACCACCAGTTTCTATTAAAGCATTGCTACTGGCAGTTTGACACATGCACACATACTTGGGTGAATTATTTTTTCTTTAATACAGCATCCCATTATGACCATTAAACAGTAGCTGGCTGTGGATTTGTATAATCTGTTGCCTTTCAGATTTTGACATTTACAGTCATTCTAAATCCTCCATCAGGTCAATTAGTGTAATCTTTAAATGGGAAGT
The DNA here is from genome assembly GCF_900408965.1 of Simochromis diagramma. NCBI lineage: Eukaryota > Metazoa > Chordata > Actinopteri > Cichliformes > Cichlidae > Simochromis > Simochromis diagramma. Next base: position 5,835,615 of record NW_024387040.1, read on the forward strand.
ACTGTGAAATAATAGGTGTACAATAACAGTACAGCTGTGGTTGAGTTAAATATCCCAAGTAAGTCTTCAGTGGATGGAGTGTTACCTTATTAACCTATGCCAACAACAAAAAACATGCTTTATTGCTTCTATGGGGCTAAAATGCATCAGCCCTGAGAGCAACCTTGCAAAAGACAGACCTGCTAAGCCATGGGTGGGATAATAATTTTTCCAAGGGGCCACATGTTGTGGAGGTGTGCATCAATGAGCTAAACTCATTATTAATACTATCTTTATAAGCTTATTGATGCGGCCCTCCACAACAGTGCCGGTTTCTCATGTGGCCCCCGGGGAACATGAAAAGTCCACCCCTGTGCAAAGACCTCTACAGTGCAAAAGGATCCTCTCAGATTGTTGTGTTTGGCAGAAGATGAAATAAGCTGCGTGTAAAGGGTGCGCAGAGCTTTGATTGAAGCCGGTTTAAATGACGCCTCGTGTTGGGCGCGTCAGTAAATCCCCCTGGCGGTGTGTTTTTCGCAGGTCAGGCCACATATGAATAATGTATTGGGAGACATCTGACTGAGAGGCTGGTTAAAGGTGGCTCTCTCTCTAATGACAGCAAACAAGCTCTCTCGCTGACATTTCCAAGGAAAGGAGTGAGACGGAGAGAAAAGGGGGGTGAGCGAGGGAGCTAATGGCAGACAGGGATCAGGGGAGTCAGATGAGTCTTTCAATTCAAAGCACTCAGTGAATTTGTTTGGATACAGTGTGTTGAAATGTGACAGATAACTTTGTCTTTGACACACGGTGTGACATCCACGGCAGCCGTGTCGTAACTACAGCTATTGGCAGATAGATTAAATAATTTAAAAGCATCTGTCAAGATGAAAATAATGGATTTGTTCACTGATTTAAACCTCTCTGTCATCTAGGAACTTTTAATAAAACATGTAGACATCCACCTGCAGAATGATGAAGTTATGCACAACCAGTTACTACAGATGAAAGACTTTATCACTAGTAGCTAGCTAGGTAAATTATACCAACTCCTTGAGTTGGCTAGGATCCCTTTTTGACTTTCTAGTGTTTTGTTTTGGGATTAACGGTTATGAAAGCGGTGAAACAAATCTCCATGGTGCTTTGTTACCTCCCACCTGGGCTGACCTGCTGCCATAATTACTGCTGTTAAGGTTTCCTTTTATTACTAATAGAAGTATGATAGGAAGTTAAGGAGGTGTTGTAAACGTAGAGCGGCTCAGTGCTTAAAGAAAACAGAGATGGTGAATCAACATCTGGTCAGACCACCTTTATTCTTCAACACAGCCTGAACTCTGTTAGGGAATCTTTGTTGTCATTTCTTTAAGGAGTTCCAGGAATGAACTCAGATTTTTACTGACAGCTTTCTAAGCTCTTCTTCTTCTGTTGGCTGCCTTTTCTCCTGATTCCTGTCAAAATGATCCTACACTGCTTCAATAATGTTGAGATCAGAGCTCTGGGGAGGTCAATCCATGCCTGATCATGTTGCATTGTGTGTTTTTTATTGCACTGGCAGTACAATCAAACCTTAAATGTACATTTGGAGGCTACTTAAAGATGGACCACAGACCTTAAAAGAGTAGCTTGGTCTTCTGCTATACTGACGGCCACATTTTTAGCCAGATGAGTGTAAGTATAAATAAAATCCACACATTAGTCCATAATATCTCATTCAACATTTTAAAGCAAGTTCACATTCTAGGTAACAAACCTAAGCGGTCGTACGCTCACTTTTTGTGAGTCAATGTGGAAAACGGTATGTTCTGCCTTATAATTCAAAATATAGTTATAGAGAATAAACGCAATCTTTAAATTAAAAGATGCTGTTGGTTCTTTTATTTTCAGTCGTGGATGTATTTGAATGTATTGGTGCTCCTCTTCTAGAATTTAATCTTTGACCACATTGTCCTGTTTGAATCCCAGAAGAAGAAGCCGATCGTTATCACCATAGGAACATAACTTCCAGTCTGCAACTTATACTTGATCTGATTAAGGCTGCTGCGTTTTGCCCTTGGGCGATGTCTGTAGCCTTGCATGGAGAGAGATAACCCGATCTCCTCTCCTCTAGCTCAGAGTCCAATTTAGCAGCTCAAAACTATGAATAAATCTAACACTCCATAATTGAATTCTTCAAACAGAGCAGATTTTCAAGGTTAGGCCCCAATGCAAATCCATTTTTCAGGCTGCACAATGAAAAGTCATTTTCAATGATCTTAGGAATAAAATATGTCGTGAAGCAAGGAAAACAAAGTACTTTTACAATAAAGGAGACGCACAAACATTGTAGGAGACATGAAGTGTGATTCATGCCCATTAAAAGTCTGTCTGTTACTTAAATACCATAGTTGTTATTGTCTGACAATGAAATGCATTATGAATAAAATGTATTTCCTTCTTTTCTTTGTTACATGTTTCGCTCTGCACATGCAGCTGAAAATACTCAAAAATGAGAGGTGTAGAAGTGTAATTAGGGCTTGCTGCTGTATCGTCTCTGGCAGTGTGTTAACCAAAACAAGGCTTGTATCAATACTTATCCTATTCTACCTTCAAAAGGTGCCCTGAATTATAATTTCCATTAATTGTTTGGAGGGTTAGTTAGTATTTATTCAGCATGGTTTCCCTAATTATTTCTCCGGACGTGTTTTGTCGTGTGCATAATTCGTCATTCCTCTGGGACAGTGTTGTGAGTGGGTGTGCTGAGAGAGCCGGCTAATAGGGGGGAAATGGCATTGAATACCAATGCACAGAGCAGTCAGTCCTTGCAGAAGAGGCCAGACACTCTGTTTGTGTTTGTTGTGTTCGGCTGTGTGTGCGCGCGCATTTCTGCTGTCTTTGCATGGATGCACATCACATATCCGTGTGTGTTAGAGTGTGTGCGCGGTGTTTGCTGTTCTGTCCCCACTCACATCCCGTCTGGATCGAAACCCTGCCCTTCCTGTGCTAAAATAAACCCACCTTGGGAAGTTGAGGACCTTGCACAGAGCGCTGAGTGTTACACCTTTTGATTTTTCACTGACTTGTGTCTTGCTTCTTAGATGCGGCGGGTGAATTTGTGCCATACGTCACAGTAAAAACATAAAAGTTTATTTCAGCATAATTGTAGCTCTTGTTACATTTCTTCTTATTTTGAGAGAGATCATTTGGCCAAAAACGTCCATTTATTATGGTTTATCTACATTTAAAACATCTACCAGTACCAAATACAAGAGCATTTATCTGCTCAGATCATTTGCCCTCTGTGTTTGTATATGTTTTTACAACTCAATAAGAAAATACACCCAATGAACTGATGAAGTGACCTATAGCTACATTTCAAAAACTGTCTCAACCTTGAGTTTTAAACGATCCCATTAATGATTGACTTTGAGTTCTGCGGGTGAGGAGATGCTCGTATTGATCCTCTAAAAGGAGAAACCGTCTGTCAAAGGAGGTTTTATGAAAACACAAATCCCTATTGAGCCAGCCTAAGTTACAGAGGCCTCACGGGGTTTCTCCACACCACTGAGCAATCCAGCAGCCTTTCTAAAGTTACCTTAGCAAACACAACTCAGCATATTTGCATAAGGAAACCTGGGCACTTAAAGGACTTGTCCTTCTGGGCTTAAATCCACAATTGTATGTTAACTGAGCAGACTCACTCAGATTAAGGTAATGTATTATGATGAAAAGCTCCAGAACAGTAACTGAAGGGGACACTATCGTGGTAGTTTTGATGGTGAAGTTTAAAGAGCTTCTTTACTATAATATTTATTGGCTTTTGAATGATTATGACACATTTTTCTGTCTCACTTCTTCCTTTCACTTTCTCTTACAGCTCATAGTGGAGAAAACAACAGACTTCCCCTCTGCTGAGTTCTCTCTAGTGGAGGATGTGGCTCTGCACTTTACCTGTTTGATGGACAGGCTGAATGAGCAGCGCCTCTTCCAGCCTGACCTGTGTGACGTTGACATTGTTCTTGTGCGTCAGCACAGCACCTTTCCGGCCCACAAGGGTGTGCTGGCAGCTTACAGCCCTTTCTTCCACTCGCTTTTTGCCCAAAGCAAACAGCTGCGGCGGGTGGACCTGTCGCTGGATGCCCTGACCTCTCAGGGCCTTCAGCAAATCCTCAACTTCATTTACACCTCCAAACTGCTGGTGAGCAGCCGCACTGTCCGCGACGTGCTCAACGCCGCTACCCTGCTTCAGATGAGCGACATCGCAGCCTCCTGTCACGACCTTATCAGCAGCCACTCGCTGAGAACCACCTGCACAGATATGGCCAATCAAGAAGGGCATGCCAGCAGTGAGCCGGCTTCTGTAGCGATGCCCCCCAGCCAGATGTACCGTGAGATCAAACAGGAGTCAGAGCTCGGCAGGGTGTACACGAGAGAAGGAAACAGCCCTTTTTCTGTCAGAGTAGAAGAGACAGGCAAGACGGCTTCTCAGGCAAAGCAGTACTACCAGAAGGAAGAAGGCTCGGGAAGCGGGGCCGGCACAGGTGTGGCTAGTTTGTGTAAAGTGGAAGGAAATGGAGAGGAGTCAAAGACAGCAGATGGCCACGCCTCCTTCAACAGAGATCAGATCATCGTCGAAGTCAACCTTAATAACCAGACTCTTAACGTCTCAAAGGGATCAGAGGGCAAATCGGCCACTTCTACAGAGACTTCCACCATGTTTGGCCGCTGCCGTAACAACCAGCAAGATTCAGAGGGCGATGAGGATAATGAAGTGGAGAACGATGATACAGATGGAGAAGAGGATGTGGAAGATTTGAAGAGGGGTGACATATTGGGGCAAAGTAGTGAAGAGGAAGATGAGGAGGAGGATGAAGAAGAAGAGGAAAACACCCTCAACATTCCAGGCTTGGAGCAGCCAGCTATGATGGATCGACCTCGTCGGGGCACCAGAGCCTTGGCTATGGCTGGTACCACTGCCTCTCTGCGGCAGACGCTTGCAGAGGCCACGCTGGCCAACCAGCGGCAGGGTGGGAAGAGGGCGTTGGACCTGGAGGGCCTGGGCCAAAAAGTGAGGCTGGAGGAGAAGCAACATTACCCATGTAAAAAGTGTCCTCGCATCTTCAACAATCGCTGGTATCTAGAAAAACACATGAATGTCACTCACAACCGCATGCAAATCTGCAATAACTGCGGAAAACGCTTCCTGCTAGAGAGCGAGCTGCTGCTGCATCAACAGACTGACTGTGAGAAAAGCATCCAGGTACGATTAAACCATAATCATTGTATAACTTATATGCTTGGGGACTATGTCTTTCAGCTAACATAATATAGATCTATGAGAATTGTTTTGGGCAGTCCAGATGTCCGATCCTGGACAAGCCCCCATTATTATGCTAGGTCTAGCTCAAATACATTAAAGTTAATTGAAAAGATAAGTCAATAGGATGAATGTGGCGTGAATAAGGCACGGCGGGACCACGGAGTAACGTTCAGAGCCATCTTTATTTAATTCACGTCACACCACAACACACCCAAACCCCTGAATCCCCGTGTTTTTAACTAGGCGGGCGTGATTAAGGATGCCGTGCAGGTGCGTCCGCCCTCCCTGCACGGCACCGTAGACCACGCCCCACCACATACCCCCATCGCCCGATTGAGGCCGGGGAGCCATCCGGTCGAACCTACTCCCCCAACGGGAGAGGGAATCAGCCCGGGCAGCTGGCGCCCCCAGGCCCCGGCCAAGCGACGGGGAGGTGCGAGTTCAGGTGGCCGCCCGCGAATCCAGCGGCGCAGGCCAAGCTGGTTCGGAGGTCGGACGCGTGGCAGGTGCACCCGGCGCGGCCGGCACAGTAGTGAGCCCCAGCTCACAGGTGGCTGGGCAGAGGTGTGGCGTGTACTGGCCTCTGGTGGTGGTGGTGGTGAGGCCGGTCTGGCGAGCACGGCGATCTCAAGCATGGCGCACGCCTCGCTCGCCCGTTCCACTCGAGCAGGCTCCCCTGGCACGGGGACCTCCAGCTCCTTGCGCGGCCCCTCCGTCACCGCCGTCGCTCCCCGCCGGAGCAGCCCATCCTCCGTCAGTGACTCCTCCGTCACTGCTACTCCCCCCGCCGCTGCTGCTTCCGGCTCGAGCAGCCCCTCGCGCAGCTCCTCCTCCGCCGCTGCTGCTGCTGCTGCTGCTCCTGCTTCCGGCTCGAGCAGCCCCTCGCGCAGCTCCTCCGCCTCCAGCCGGCGCAGACCCTCGCGCGCCTCGTCTGCCGCCTCCGGTTGGAGCGGCTCATCCACCGCTCCCGGCAGGAGCAGCCTTTCACCCGGCTGTTCCCCCTCCTCCGGCAGGCGCAGATCCCCGCGCGCCTCGTCTGCCACTTCCGGCTGCTGAGGTGCCTCACGCGGCTCCTCCACCGCTTCACTGTCCTCGGGACACACCTGTGGGGGTGGCGCCCAGGCCCAGAGCAGCGCCGCCAGCTCCCCAATCCTTTCCAGGTAGCGCTCGGACTGGTCCTGCAGCTCTTCCTGCTGGCGACGCACCTCCGCCGCCTGCTTCTGCTGGGTGGCCGCTATTTTGGCCACCATCTCGGCCAGCTCTTCCCTTCCCTGGCTCTGGTCAGTACCCGCCATGCCGCCTCCTGGGTTTCGGCACCAATGTAAACATACACGGCAGACCCAGTGGCATTTTGATGCTTTTTATTAAAGCTTTGACGGTTGCTGTCCACAATACTCACAGAGCTGCAGCTCTCCCGCTGCCCGCTCAACACTATCACAACAACCCAACCACAGGACCCAGTACAATATTTAATTCGGCGGGGCGTGATTGCGGACGCCGTGCAGGTGCGTCCGCCTCCTCTGCACGGCACCGCAGGCCACGCCCCGCCACAATGAAAAAGTGGTACAAGTGACCTCAGAGGTGCTGCAGAGTGGACAGAGAAAAAGGCAGGGAAGGACACATAAACAAGGAAGGAACCTATATAAGCTCAGCCAACAAGATAGCAAAGGTGCTTGCCCATCAGATTGGAGCTTGGAAAACTAAACACGTAAATAAAGCAGGATGTAACACCAATAACTAACCTTAAAACTTGTTACTTCCTGGCAGTGCTAGCTACAGTTGTCAAGTTATATGTTTTGCAAACACTACATGGGTAAAAAAAAAAAAAACCCTAAAAAACACTATTTTTGATAAATTAAGGTTTAGCTAAAGGTGTGAAGCCAAACCTATGTGTTGTTTGAATCAGTTAAACTAAACAGGAATTTTGTTTGTGGTTATTATACCTGATTTTTGTCAGTCTTTTTTGTAAGACAGCCCTCACTTCACACCAGAACTGTTCCTTTAAGTCCTAGCAGTGCTACCTGTTCTGACATCAGTTTTATTTTAGGAAGTTGTTTTATAGAAAATAAAATAAAATGTTTTTTTAATGCATAATTGTTATTTTGTTTCTAATTAATATATGCATAATTGCAATCACTAAAACCAGTTGGAGTCAGTAACTCAGTCAAATGGCAGTCAGTAATAATCAGTTCTGATATGTCTCACTACCTCCACTATTACCCCTCGGCACCGAGCAGCTGGACTCCTGCTGTGGTTTTGAAGATCATTTGCTTCTTTAATCTAGTGACTCTAATTGCTTTTTTGCTACAGTGCATGCTCAAGTGTCTGTATAAACACACACACACCTGGATTGTATTTGTAAAGACTGTTCCAGATCACAATCTGTTTAATATCTCATCCCCAAGTAAATTCCAGTAATCATTCCATGCTTGCTCTCTTGTTTCTTCAAGTGTGTGACCTGTGGCAAAGCCTTCAAGAAGCTGTGGTCGTTGCACGAGCACAACAAGATCGTCCATGGCTACGCCGAGAAGAAGTTCTCCTGCGAGATCTGTGAGAAGAAGTTTTACACGATGGCCCATGTCAGGAAGCACATGGTCGGTGAGTGACAGTAAAATCAACTATCCTGGTTGATCACTTTGTTCCCGTGTGTTTCTTTAGGCTTCCTTTTTCCACATCCTACTGATTGTTTGGCAGGATTTGTTTTGGGTGTTGCTTTCCTTTTCCATTTTCTGGAGAGATAAGCATCTTACTTCCCAGATGGGCTTACCTCACTCTATGCTACTGCAATTTAAGGAGTTCCTATTATCGAAGGACTATTAATAATATGGTCCTAATTAGCCACTTTCTAGTATGGGAGAGATTGGATAGTCATATTCAGACTTAAGATGGAAGAAAAAGATGAAATGGACCCTTTGCCCTCAGCATTTATTTAGTGAAAAATAACCTCAGTGTTGTTCCTTAAATGCTTAGTTTAATTTCAGTCATGAGTGGCTCAGTATTGAATCACACAAACTAAGCATGCTCTGTGTTTGTGCCTTTGTGTAGCCCATACGAAGGACATGCCATTCACCTGTGAAACGTGTGGGAAATCATTCAAGCGCAGCATGTCCCTGAAGGTTCACTCTCTACAGCACTCAGGAGAGAAACCCTTCAAGTGTGAGGTTTGAGCTCCTTTTATACACTGCAGCTCTCCACTTTACTTGAGTGATGAGGTAGATTTAAAGATATTTAAAATTATTGGCGCTGGGAGTGTCATTTAAATCTGAGAAATTCACAGGTTGAGATCAAGTAAACCAGAGTCAGATGTCCAGATGTGCCGGTCTCGATTAAAAAACACTGATCGTTTAAAAAAAAAAACCCACATAGATCTAGTCAAAGCCTCTCTTAAGAAATGAGAAGTATAGATGAAATTATTTCAGTGAAAGAATGTCTGTTCAAGTTCAATTTGGGAGGTTTTTTTTTTTTAAACAAGACTGTGACAAAAGACCACCAGCAGGTAGTTATTCAATACTGAAGCGTTTCGCTGGGTGCTTATAGTGACATCATAAATTAGTTTAGGTTGGCTGAGCATAAAGACAGAAAATGGGGAAAATGCTACTCGATTAGATCAGTCCTTGATGATAGACGTCCCAGCTGGCTGCTGATTATGTCTAAGGTTCACCATACAGGCGTGAGAGTGGCATTAAAATCTACTTGTTTAACCCTTTGCAAGAAAGCCTATTTTTAAAAAATATCCACTTTTTTTATGAATGAAAACTGAGCGCCATGTCTAATAGGTTCACAGGAAGGTAAAAAAAAAGGGCAGTTTTGATTTAGTAGTACATTTTACAGCCTTGCTTAAGTCAGTCCCAGTGTGTTTTGTTGAAAACACCATACACGACTTCTGCTTTTTCTCCACAATGACTGAAGTACAACCTGTCGAGTCCATCTTTGACAACCAGCTGTAAAACGACTTTGCGTAAAACTGTTTCCTGTGCGCCGTTTCAGAACTGCAGCGAGCGCTTCCAGTACAAATACCAGCTCCGCTCCCATATGAGCATCCACATCGGACACAAGCAGTTCATGTGCCAGTGGTGCGGAAAGGACTTCAACATGAAACAGTACTTCGATGAACACATGAAAACACACACTGGTGAGTCCCTTTCTTTTGGTTGTGTTCATGTTGCTTCAGAGCAGAGCAACATTTATTTTAAAGGAGCATTTAAAAAAGAAAATATTGCAGAGCTGCAAACACTGACACCTTTGTGTCTTTGCAAAGCTTATTTGCACACCCAGCAGATGTGAAGCACTATTATCGTTCATGTTGGAGTTTTTGTGGCCTCCTTGTATTCTTTTGATTTAACTCAGCTTTGCTCTTTAACAAAACTGCTGAGAGAAACACGTGACTCTTTAGCTGCTTGATTGTTTTTATCTTTTATCCGTTTGTTGCCGTGCAGGTAACACCAATTGGACTGTTAGAGTTCTTTTACTGGAAACAGCTGCCTGCCACAGCTGGAAGAGATTCTGGTGGAGAGCATTCAGAGTGAATTAAAACAGTCAAGTCACAGGCCACAAATCAAAACTCTGTTCTGAAAGATACTGAAAAGGTCAGAGGAGAACTGCAGAGTTACTGCAACCAGCCGCCCTCCACGTCAGAATCATTTGATGTATGGCGAATATAAAAACACTGATTCTGTGGCATTAAACTTGAAAACGTATCGAGCAGGCGTCTTTTGTGTCTCCCGTTTTGCAGGAGAAAAGCCGTACATCTGTGAAATCTGTGGGAAGAGCTTCACAAGCCGGCCCAACATGAAGCGCCACCGCCGCACCCACACCGGAGAAAAGCCATACCCGTGTGAGGTGTGCGGCCAGCGTTTCCGCTTCTCAAACATGCTCAAGGCCCACAGGGAGAAGTGCTTCCGCGTCACCAACCCCATGGTTCCCGACGGCAACGGTGACCCCCTGGGCCTCGACCGGCCCTTGGCGCCACCCGCTGCGGACTCTTCCGGTCAGGCCCAGCTGGGCACGGCACTCCCTGCCACGTCCATGACTACACCCGCTGCTGCCTCTAGCCCCCACTCCCTCCACAGCACCCAGCTGTCCCTCCCCCTGCTGCACTCCATGGGGGGGCTGCCTCCTACCCCGCATTTACCCCCGCCGCCTCCACTGTTTTCTGCTGGTAGGATGAACTCCAACAACTAACAAATCTCTGTAGCATTGAAAGCACTTTGTTACTTTTTGTTTTATTGTTTTTCTTTGAGCTTTTAAGAGGACTCCTGCAGAGGGAGAGTGATGCGCCTCAGTGACATTTACACAGAGGGGAAGAACAGAAAAAAATGCTACATGGAGGCCTCGTCAAAAAAAGAAAAAAAAAAAGGAGAAAAAAAAGAACAAAGAACACACACACATAGTAATAAATAATAATTTTTTACTCTGTTGAATACAATAGATAACCTCAGAGTCCAGTAGGACGTTTCACCGTTACTTTTCGACTCATAAATTTCACAGATGTGTCCTGGTTTCATTTGGGATTTTTTTTCTGACAACTCGCCTCTCTCCTGAGCCTTGCACAATGTATTGATTGTAGCATCTTTTACGAAATGGTAGGAAGCGCTTCCTAAATCTCCACTCATACTGGGATCATGAGTAGAGGGAGAACCACGTGGTAACGAGAAGAAATGATTTATTTTTTGTTCTCGGCCAAGATGTAGCGAGCGGTTCTGGTCAGACCCAGCAATAACCAAATGCTGATTTGTCTTTGAGCGTATACATGTATATGGCGTTGCCAATAACCAAATCCTGTTAGCTCACCTGCTATAGTTAAGTAATGTAATTCAGCATTTATAATCGATCCTGCACCTTACATTTAACTCCAGTGATATTTAAAGTGTACTCCTAACCGTCTTCGTTTTTATTATTGTGAATAGTGTGTAATTCGTGGCACGTTACGTCATTTCTTTTAATTTTTTTCTAAGGACTTAAGGAGAAGTCGGCCGTGCAATGCAGCGTGTGGCGTTCGTGATGGTGTGTGTGCGTGTTTGAGATGTGAGGCAGAGACTTGAGATAACAATCGTCAGATCAACGTTTAGCTAATCAACATGCGAGCTTTCCCGAGTCAGGAGATGGAGTAATTTGTCGACTCTAATCTTTTTTTTGTTTTTTGCTTTTTTTTGGCTTACATTAAGCAGGCGTGCATCGTCTCCTGCGAGATCTGGCTATGAGATGTTATGGCACTTTTCTGTGACTTGTTAGTAAAACCTGATGTACTCTGACCTACAATATACGTGTAGGATGAAATTCAGTGTTACTGCTATTGTTATTTACTGCTTATTTTCCCAACTAAACACTGTCTGTGTGTTAGATGAGTGTAGGGAGAGCAATGTTCACAAAAACGTGCTTACGTAGCCGAATCAAATGGCCACATTTCATTGCAATCTGATGTAATCCGTGTTGTGAAGTGATAAATACTAAATTATAATCTAACAATTAAAATTCTTAAAGAGTACTGGCAGAGATACATTTTTGGCACATCAGATGTGGCCACTAAAAGGAGCCCTTAGTGTTGAATTATATTATAACAGAGTGATTTATTTTTGTTAAAACAGTAACGTGTAGCAGCTAATTAAAACTGGGGAAGCACAGCGTAATACCCCTGAAAAAAGGCTTTGGCTCTGTGTACACTTTTGGCTATTGTGTGTCATAACCATAGTAGATCTGGAAAAAAAAAATCATGATCCGAGTATAAACTGCTTAAAGGAATAGGTTGGAATTATCTTTATTTGCGTTCTTGTTGAGAGCTGAACAAGAAAATTGGTACCACTCAAATATCTTGACTATTTCTTAACCTGCACACCATAGTGACCAGAAATTGTAATTTTTTTGTACAAATTTAAGATATTTTACTTGTGATTTTTGCGTCGAATTTCACCGACCACTTCATTAGCTACACCCGTAAATTGGTCATTCATGCAAAGAGCTAATCAGCCCGTCACATGGCATGTAGACATGGTCAAGACAACATGCTCAAGTTCAAACTGAGCATCACAAAGCTGATTTGAGTGACTTTGAACATGGTATGGTTGTTGGATTCAGACGGACTGGTCATAGTATTTCAGTCTGAAAAAGACTATAACATAAAAATATCAAGTGAGCAGCAATTCGAGCAGATAGCACTCAAATAAGCACTTGCTGCTAACAAGTTGTGCAGAAGAGCATCTTTAACATATTAGCAGCAGAAGACCACACTGGGCGGCACTCCTGTCAGCTAAGAACAGGAAACTGTGGATACACGGGCTCACCTTTGCCATTTGGATAGCAAGGAAGAATTAGGGATAAGGAACATGAAAGCATGGATCCATTCTACCTTTGGTGCTGGTGATGTAATGGGATGGTGGATATTTTCTTGGCACACTTTAGGCTCCTTAGTAGGAACTGAGCATTATTTAAACACCACACCCTACCTGAGTATTGCTCCTAAGCATGTCCATTGCTTCCAGCAGAATAACATGCTGGTTCGAATGATCTCAGACTGGTTTCTTTAACGTGACATTGAGTTTACTGTAGTCAAATCCACAGTCACCATATCTTAACAGAGGTCCAATAGAACACGTTTGGGGTGTGGTGCAACAAGAGACTCATATCATGGATGTAGAGCGAACAAATCTCCAGCAACTGTGTGATGCTGTCATGTCAACGTTGAATCTGTGCCATGAAGAATTAAGGCGGTTCTGAAGGCAAATGGGGTCCAACAACAACTAGCAGGGTGTAACTAAAGAAGTGGCTCGTTAAAGTATTTGCACAGAAAATGCAGAATCTGTAGGCAAGTGACGAGGCTTTCGGTACCAGAATCATTCTGGTTTTCTTCCAGTAGTCATCAATTCCCAGGAAAGAAAGCATATGCCAAAATGCAGTTTCGGAACCTTTGTCTTTTATCATTTAGTCAACCTTTAGGAAGCCGTCGCCTAGATGTGCTGGAAGCGTCAAAATACTGTCAGTTTTCCCCAAAGGTTAAGTTAGCAGGTTAGTTTTTGGTTTTCCTGACTGGGAGAGTGTCACTATCCTCGGTTTTATATCAAATCAATTTAAGAGTGGTGCCAATCACGTCATGTAACTCCTATTTGAAAATTAAAATAAGAACTCTTGTTTGACACTTCAGTCGATTTTGCATTCGTATCGGTCTCTGAATACGCACTATCATTCTGCTCCCGCTCACTTTATCTACTTATAGCCTAACTGTAGTATGGCATTAACCTGTAAATATTGTTAAGATGTGCTTCTTCCTTGTGATTTATTCCTCATGTTTACATTCGGAGAGTCAGTTGAATGTGCCCCAAAATGTGTCCTGGCTGGTACTACGGAAAGTTGGAATTTGTGGACATGCTTTTGTAAATGTAATAAGCTGTTTTATATTTAAAAAAAAAAAATTAAGCACCTTCATGTAGTCTTATGTCTAAGCTCACCCCCTATGTATTTCTTCAATTTCCACGGTTAAACCGTTAGGGCCACGTCAGACGTAATTTAATAATGGTACACTTTGTGTTTTTCTTCATGTGTCCGATACCTGTTTTGTATTTTGGTTTGCTGCTTTTGTACAGAGTCCTGTTTGAGACTGCCCTTTAAATGATTTAAAAGTGTAGAGTTCTTGAATTTAATGTAACTGAACAATATCCTGGCTGTGATTACAGTGAACTCCAGGATTGGAAGTGAGCTAAAAATGAGACATTTGGAGCACTGTGAGGAGGTAATGGCCAACACTGTCAAAGTCAAATGAAACTTTATTGTCATTCGTGACCATACAGTGAATAAAACTCCTCGATTAATGTGCAGAAGAATCTAAAGACATAATAAGACATATAGACATATATGAAACATGCCAGTTAAGCTTTAATCTGGTAGGCTGATTGTTTAGTGCTGTTGCTCTCTTGTGGCAACTCGGTAAACTGCACTCCAACCCTTAGATCTACATTAATGTTCATAGTATGTGTCTCGTTATCGTCGAAGAAGCATGTAAAAGCTCAAAATTGAGATTTTTCCCACTTCCCTGTTTTAAGAAGCACTAGCCCAAGAGACAACATTGAGATACCGTGGTTACAGGTTGTGTGTTTGCCTTACATATGGAGGGATTTGAATGTTTTTGCGTTATGGATAGTGACAGTAGCTGACAGTAAAGGAGGAAGTATAGTAGTTTATACTACTGATTTATGCACTTTTGTTTTGTGTTTCCAGATACAAGGTGAAAATGGGTAGCAGACATGTATAAATTGAAGTAAATTCCAGCATTAAATTCCTTTTAGGTTTTTTTTAAGGGTTTTTTGTTCAGTGTTGGTCTGAGTTTGTGGTTAGTAAGTTGCACAGGTGTCAGCCCAGAGGCTGACCTTAGTTTTGTTTCCCTGAATAACTTTACTTGCTTGTGGTGTGGCATGTGGCACACCGAGGATGACTCTGTGTTATGCGTCAATCTGCTGGTGTTTCTGCATTCTGGTCAGTCTCTTTAATACTGTCCCACTGTTTAACAAGTATCCGTGACTCTTCCTTGAGGGCGCAATCAGTGCAGGCGGTTTCTGACTGGTTTGCTCACTTCCATTATCAAGAGAAATTACTCTTAGGTGTTTCCACTTTGCCTCTGTTGAAGGGACTTAATATGTGACTATTCTTTTTCATTGCATGAGAAAACATAAGGGAAGGACGGAGTTGCCAAATTCAATTACGAGAAAAACTTTTAGTGCACTTTATCCTTCAATCTAGTGGAGATACAGATATATTAGCAGTTTCCTTGATCCTTCCTTTCCTTAAAATACTTCCTTGCCTTAAAATGGGAAATTATCAAAATGCAGTTATTGACTAAATGTGTCCTTGGCAATGTTCAGTCCTCTGAAGTGAAATTTAAAGAGAAAAGGGACATCAAAAGTGTACCTGTGTGGAATCAGACCAAGAAACCGGCTGTAAATAAAGGCTTCCAAGCATGCATAGGATAGGAAATCAAAATTCATAATACTGCTCATATTTGAAATGATTTGATGATATTTAAAGCTCAAAATAGTGTATTTGTGCTAAGAATATATTTCTTTTATAACACTTGCACATTGTATCAAATATAGTATAAAGTGGGGGACACAGTAACCAGAGGAATTTGGGTATAAAACTCTAAATTGACTTGTTAATCCTCCTTTGTTTGTTTTTGTGAACTAGTCTTCCTTCAATCCAGCTGCAAAGATAAAGCCCATCTGTGACATCAGAACAAGACTTCAATGAGTTGTAAAGAGGAAATGTATCAGATATGGACATTTATTATCCCAGATATTACCTAAATTGTGAAAAATGAATTAAACAGGCTGTTTTATTATTTTTTTTAAGTGTTTTACAGTGAAACGGCAGTAAAGCTACGATTGTTAGACATGAAAAGGGAAATGTTGCACAGTGTGAAGGAGTCCTGTATTCCAGGCAGGTTGACTCTATGTATTTTGATTAGCCAAATTCTAATTTACTAAGGCTAGCAGCCAAAGGCTTGTATTAGATTAGGCAAAGGTGGACCTGTCCTTGTCCTTAAATGAAGGTTTGTCAGTGATTAAGTGGGTGCCTAGACACCACGGTGACTGTGCATTCTGCAGTGCACCCAAGGTTGCCACATAGCAAACTGTGAGAGTGGCACTTCGGAGAGTGCTCATGGGATTACTAAGTTAGGTCTCTCTCTCTTTATTTTCTTTTGAAAGCTGCTAATGATGAAGTGTGTATCCAAAAGAATTTTATTCTGTGGCCTTCACCTTCAAGAAAAGTGTTGGAAATATTGCTGTCTTATTTTAGAAACTGAAACTCATGATGGATATTGGAGAGAAAGTATTGTATTTCTTTTTGTTCTTGAGTAAAGAGTTGATTTTTTTTCTGTTAAATCTGTTAGTGTTTGGGTAAACACATGGAGCCCCAAAACTGACAAGTCTAATGATACCAAAAAGTAGCATTGTTAGTGCAATACAAATGAGATTTTAAGAGGTTTCACTTGTTCGAAACCACTCGAATATGGACAAAAGTAATTGACCACACACAAGGTGTAATGTGTAGGTTGCCCAGTACTTCTGTCCCAACAGTCTATATTTGGTTGGGTTCTTAAATTTTTTGATTGAGATGAAGCTAATTACCTCCTGGTTTTCACTAATGCCGCACACATTTCCACTAATTGTGGACAAGAAATTGTGTCAAATTTGATTACATTTATAGACAAAGGATTCATCTATTGTGGAAAAAAATGACAAGATCTAAAGCTTTTTATAAAACTTCAATTTACTTGGTTAAACTTTGAAAAGCTAACATAACAGTCTAAATGCTAGCACAAAAATAGTCTTTTGCGGTCTGTCGTGATGTCAAATGGCAAACTGTAGATTGACTATTACTAAGAAACTTTGTTTTTGAATACCTGTTGGCAAAAGAATAGATTGATTAACACTACTGTATGTAATGCTGGCTGGCATAGTTTCATGATAGCTGCCTAGCTAGCCAACAATCCTTGTGGGCACTGTTTTCAGCTAAGCTAGCCACAAAGCGCTCTAAGTTACTCCACAAGTATCACATGAATTTCAAATTAGTCACTGCCATTAACAAATACTCATCCATATTTATTATATATGCATTAGGAGAATTTAACACATGGTGAGGAAAATGAAACATCAATAGGTCAAAAAGCCTGAGTGAAGAAAAACGAGCACATGATTTGGCGAATAGTAACTGCAATAGTAAAATGAGAAAACCACAGAATACCTGACTGAATTAAATAACTTTGTGTTTGTTTTACTGAAAGTTTTATATGTGTGTGTGTGTGTGTGTGTGTGTGTGTGTGTGTGTGTGTGTGTGTGTGTGTGTGTGTGTGTGTGTGTGATATTCCTCAATTCAAGTTAAAATGAATCTTTTGCTACCTTTTGGCAGTTTGAGGGCTCCATATGAACTAAAAGTGGGAAACAAGTGTAATTTTTGCATGAGAAAGTTTAGTTGTTGTTGATTTTTTTAAATATATGTTTTATGGTGGCTTTCCCCTGTTTTTGAGTGAAGCTACATGTGATGGTAACCATAAGCATCAATGCCATAGTCTATTCAAAGCTGTATTATTCACATTCGCATCACATTGCATTTCCCTTACTCATACTGCAGCGGTGTTAAAGAAACCATAATGTGTACTGTTATTTGCTGACTCTCTATAATGTTAACACTACAACTTAGTTAACTCTGGTGTACAAAGCCCATGTGTAGGCAGTAGTCGTCACGTTCAGCTATGATAAAATACTAAAAACAGTACAAGGACAGTAGTGTCTAGAGGTGCTAATAACATTAGACTGTATTTTCTGTCTTTTATTGTATTATTGACTAGTGTTTACTGTCTGTAACACAACAGAGCGTAATGAAATCATTTCAATATTAAACAGTATAGATATATTATTGCAAATTCAGATGTGTCTTTGTGTTTTGTTTTTTATATTACAGTAGTGCTTTTTTTTGGCAACTTTGCTGCCATCTGTTGGGAAATGCTTATATTTTCCAGTCGGATTTAGACACTTAAATATTTTGATTTATTCCACACAGTGCAACAGGTGTCTTTAGGTTACTGACTCTGTAGTTTTAGTCTGAATCAGATTTAAACTTGTAGAAAGACATATATAAAATTATTATAGATCAAAAAGAAACAAAAAAACAAATCCACAGTATTAATTTGTTATAATTAGAAAAGCTACAACAAAAAATCAAATGCGTAAAATAAAACAGAAGAGAACAATGAACACATTGAGCTGAATATTGATGTCTGTGGCCCTGAACCGTTCTTTGGACTCTGGTACAACAACTGTGAACTAAACAGGTTCATGTTCATAAACGGGGACTGGAGGGGGTTTTACATCTTGGTGAGACGCAAGGTATTCAGTCGCACCCCCAAAACTGAAGCCCCTGAGGCGTACTTGATTTCTTTCAGGATCCCATTCCACTTCTTCTCCATCTCATTATACCTGAGGAGGTTAAGAGACAGTCGTCATAGTTTTTCCCAGGGCTCCTATCTCCCTCATTTGCGTTTAAACTTAAGTAATTATATATCCACTATGAACTGAAGCAGGACGGTGGCATCTTATGTTGGGTTCACTGAGTAACATTTTAAATACTAACACAATTGAGTAAATACTAAATATAATTAAGATTACAGTTGTGCAAAGACAATTTAACAGTTGAAATAACTTTTTTTTAAAAGTCTGTTACGATCTACCTCCAGATGTCGTTCATCTCTTTAGGAAGAACCTCTTCGCTGTCCTCTAAAGGCATCATGGCAAAACCTCCAACAGCGTAGAGGGAACCAGCCAACGACACGAGATTCAGGGAGCTACGTTCCTGAGGAAACGGCACAAAGTCGGACCACCTGCACCACGTTAACACACACACAGAAAAATGTTCAGTTAGATAAACCATTTAGCCACAGTTTTATTACATTTATTATGATGTGTTGTAACTTTACACTGACTGTGTGCTTTACAACAGATAATTAGAAACAAACTAAACTAAAAAATAAAGTAAAAGAAAAGAAATATAAATATAAATATAGGAAACTCACTTGTTGGTAGCAATATCATACACCTCCATAGTGTCTGTCAGGCCGTTGTCAGTGACGCCTCCTGCCACGTATATTTTGTTTTCATGAACGGTGGCTCCACATAAGGAGCGTGCGTGCTTCATGGGCGCGAGCTCCTTCCATTCAAAACGCTTGGCGTCGTAGGCACACATCTTCTTTAGACAGCTCCTTTTTACAATAGGGACAAAGACTCACAATAGTGACCTCTGAGATAAAGAAAACCCTCCTTTAAATCCTGAAGCCTTTTAGGGTCACACTTTTAATATGAACATTAATATTTTGCTTGAAGCATGTACTCACTTGTTGTCTCCCTTTCCTCCAATCACGTATACAGTGTCATTATGAGATAATGTTGTATGGCCGTAAACTGGGTATGGAATTGGCTCTGACTCGCCCCATTTAAAGGATCTGTGAATGACAAAACACATTATGTAGTTAATTATTAAGGATGACAAACTGAGTGCTTTTCCCCAAAAATTTCATACATGAACTCAAGGCTGTACTCACTGTCTGTCGTATACCAAGACTGAATCCAGCATGTGCTCCTGCTCCTTCAGCTCCTTTCCTCCCAAAACAAAGATGGAGTTCTCAGCCTCGCCCATTCCAAACAGAAAACGGGGAGAAGGCAGGGGAGGCATGCCGAGCCAGTCGGCACTGACCGGGTCGTACTGTGGTCACAGGAGTCAAACATTTGTAAATGTTTACAGTGTACAGAACTACAGTGTAGAAAAATATTTGCACTGAACTATATTTGTATGTGTACCGCATGTAATTGGAAGTTTTTCATCTTCTCTTTTCTTTCTACAAACTTTGTCTTGACGTTCTCCTACCTGCAGGAAGTATGAGCACAGTGGATCATCCTTGTTCTGTTCATCAAAGAATAATCCTCCGGCCACAAAGATCTGGTTCTCCTTGGTCACCAGGCTGGCGTGGTTTTTGGGAATCTGTGTGGAAAGTGATGCCAGAAAGCAGTCGTTCCCCGTTGGGTCGTAGGCCACAGCGCCAGCATCATTAACCATCAGGATCAAGTCTCTGACAAACATCCCAAATCGAAGATTATCATTCAGGATGCTTGGGAGAAGGCCCTCTTCATCATCTTTATCTTCACTCTCTCCATCATTCCCTGCTCCACCATCCTCCTCCTCCTTGCTTTTTCTTTTTTTAACTTCTGGCATTTTCCCAGCGTGGGCATCCTTAACCAGCTGGAGTTTCTGCTGCAACTCGGGGTTAGAGGAGATAAGTTTGTGTTTCTCCACTTTTTCTCTCAGATAGTCCTCATTGACAAGACGCAAACGAATGCAGTCCAACAAATTCGGCAGCTCTTTCTCTCTGGTCTCTTTGTTCCGGGACACCCAGTTCATCAAAGCTTCAAATACCTCCTCTTCTGTCTCTACGTTTAGATTGTCATTTGATAAAATGGCTGCCAGCTCACTGGGAAGCAGCTGGAGGAATTCTTCATCTCTGGAGATGAGCTGAAAGCGCTCGCAGGCATAGTTTCGAGCAGAGATGGCCAATCTGGGACAGTCCAGCATCAAGCCGAGCCTGAAGATAGCCAGACAGTTGCTGAGGCTTAGGCGCTTTTGTAAGAAAGACACACATACAGTGAAAATTGAAGGGATCTGGTACATATTAGCGACAGCAAAGATATCCTGGACATTCTGCTCGGTCACATTGATCTTGGAGGTGTACAGATACTTCACGATGAGCCCCATGACACCTGGCTCCACATCCTCCAGGATAATTTCCCTCTTTTTGCTCTCGTCCAGGTCAGAAAGAAAGATGGAGCGGAAGTATGAGCTGCAGGCACACAGAACGAGCCGGTGGCAGGGAAACTCTTTGTCTTTGATCTTCAGCACACAGTCGACCAGCTTATCATTCTCCAGCAGGTCATAGAGGCCATCCTGGAGTAGAGTCTGCTGGTACAATCTGGGCTCGTCCGCTGGGTTTATAGGCAGAGCCATCGTTCCTGGCAGAAGGAGTATGAAGAGCCTTTCAGGGGCTAAAGAAATCAAACAAAATGTATCTCCTCTATAACTAAGCTGTTCTAGTTTCTAGCCTGGAAAGAGGATTTAAAAGAGTATTCAGACACACCAGAGACAGCCCACTTCCTCAGCTGTCCTGACCCTTCAACTGAACTCCAACTGGAGGTTTATTTATAGACTGGGTGCTCGGTGTAGAGCAATGGGCTTTATTCTGGAACTTGAAATGTAATATCCATGCTTCCCCTTGTCCCACCTCGAAGTCCACACCGACCCACTCCCAGACAGCTGACACACTGCTTAATGGGAACTGTGTCCAGCATGAGTCATGGCGGACCCTGGAGTACATGGTTTAGTAGGCTTCTCTGAGGGGCTCATCTTAGCATTTTGTAGCATTACATACATGTGACGATGACTCTGTGGAAAACAGAGGAAACTCTGAAATGACTAATAGATTTATTTTAATACACAGAATGTTTAACATAGTGTTCTTGTTCATTTCAAAGAGACAGTTATAAATAAGGATTTGGCAATATATTTGTTCAGCTGCTTCGCTCTTTTAGACCAGTCTTTTTGCTAAGCTAACAGTTCTCAGTTTATTGGTGATCTGATAGGCTGCCACTACCACTATGAAAATTATTGTTTTCTAAAGAGCTTAATTAGTTTAAGTGTTGTTAAGAAGCAATTTATTTTATTTGAACAGAACCAAAACACTTTCATTGAAAAAGAAAGGCATGTAATAACCCAGGTAAAATGGGCCATTTAAGGTTTGACTGTCTTAGCTCTTTAAAAGCTGTCTTTAAAAGTAAACAGTACTTAACATTTAGCATTTGATGTGATTCGTCTGAGATTGCAAGGATGATGGTTCATTTTGCCACAGAAAACTCCATGGTGAGTGACCTGACTTGTTAAAACTTACTCTTCAATAATAAGGTGAATAAGAACCAAATGAACATCTAGACATTTTGATTCATAATCCATGTTGTGCTGTCCTCTGCCAGAAAAATGCAGATAATTTTCTCAATTAAGCAAATTTGTATGAAAAAACATTTTTAATTACCAGCCCAATTTACCCTCATGTATTAGATAAAATGGGTGATTCATTTCAGGTAAAGTGGGCCACCCTCTGAGTTGAGTTTTTTAGATATTTTTAAAGTTCCCCATTTTAAAAATATTTTGATATATTTCTTATTCTATGTCTTACATTCCATTTTCACATTACACTACCTGAAAAAAGGATGAAAGAAACATGTTGATATAGAAGTGATAAATGTGACAGACATCAAAAGTATTTTAAAAATACAACTAGTGGGTAGAGGGAAGGATGAGAGGGGCTTTGGCTGAGTACAGTGGGACATTTTCACTGATCAGCTGAACCATTTTACCCTGAACACTGCTCGTGTCAAAAAACATGGGACAGCTAATGTCTCAAAAGCTGTAGAGGCTCAAACACTCATGTTTTATTGCATCAGTTTAACACAAAAATATTAAAAACATTTCAGGTAATCATGAAAACACAGTTAAATGTCACACATATTTTTTTTCTTAGTGATTTGCCAAAATTACCTGGTAAATTTACCCTAACAAAAAAAGGAAACCTCCGCTGTTTGATGTTATTAAATCCATTTTATTGCCTTGTTCTGGTCAGAGCAGTGATTCACCACAGGTGTCTGTAGCACTCCCTCCCAACAGTATTCAAAGTGTTTTCCATGTGGAAGCAGCAAACAGGATTCAGTGACAAAGTGCTGACGTAATGCAACAGAAATGGCTCACGGTACTATGACAAGACTCACCACTGACTCATGTAGTGTAAAAAGCGCAAGCAGTTTCATCAGAGAGAACAAAAACCTGCATAAACACACAAAGTACAAATGTTTTCACTAATCTTTGCAGTTTACTTTTGCTCTAGACCAATCACAGTCCCGACAATGTAGTTTTATTGTTAGTCCTGGTTAGTATACAGGTGAACTTCACAATATGTTACAGTAAATATTCATTTACTGTAATTTCTTTTTCCATTAAGTTTTAAATTCTCCTTTAGGTAAAAATACTTAAAATTTTATTTACAGCGAGCTTGTCTGCATCCATTCAAACTCATAATACTGTTAGCATTTGGACAGAACTCACAATTTTCATCATTGTAACCATTCGTTAAAAATTAAATATCTACTCTGCTTTTTCTTTGCTGGGATCTGCAACTGGCTGAGCAGCAGTGGGTGCAGTTGCAGAGGTGGTAGGACTGGTGGCAGCGTTTGGAGGCGGTGCCGGTGGGAGTGGATCGGGATCGTCTATGAGTGCCTGTCTCCTCTCTTGCTCCTTGATCACTTGAATCAGACAGTAGGTCACAAACATGACGATGATGGTGGTTATGGGGAAGCCTGGGAAGGTAATTCATTGTTAATAAGCTGGTAAGAAATGGCAAAGTTGCCTCATAATTAACAACCAAAATCACCTTTTAGAAGCATGCGTTTGGCAACCAACTTTGCAAAGTCCAAACTGTTCAAGGCCAGAACGTTGTACAACACAATGCTCCAGAAGTTAAAAGTGTTGAAGATGGCTCTGATGCGCCGAGACATCGCTTCTGACATTGCCATCTGCAAATCATATTTATATACAACAAGCACATTAAATCCCTTATCCTTTATAAACTGCTTATTGATGTGTACAAACAAACTCATCTAACCAACCTCAAAAGAGCTAAATGGCTCCACGGAGAAGAATTTGCCTGTCCACAGCTCAAAGTTGAGACCAAAACAGTTCAGGAAAGCCCAGACCAGGACCACCTGACAGGGTCCCAACCAGAGGATGGTGATGCCGAAGGTGCACAGTGTAGCCACAAGCTCCTCCACCATGTTCTCGTGCTTTCCACCCAGGTAATTATACACATACCTGTGGATTAGGGCTTCATCAGAACCTTTGCTTTTCAAATGATTAACATGACTTTAATATTGGTGGCCTTTTGGAGACACTCACTTGCACAGCCAATCGTTGATCCCTCTGTCGAAGTGACTACAAAACAAAATCAGCTTTAGTACTATAGAATTATACCACATGTACGCCTGGAACCACTCACATGTGTTCAAGCCTCACTCACGTTTCAGCAAACACATAGAGCATGGTGATGCATTTTGGTGGTTTAGGAGGGTCAAGGTGATCCAGTCTGGATACCGTGTTGATGACTCCAAACATCACAGCTGCTTTCACCCAGTCATACACCAGGTTAAAGTAAGCCAGCCCCACTGGAAACAATGCAGTGACATCAGTTCTGCTGCAAGTTTCCTTTCATCTCAAATAATTGAAATTAAAACTGGAAATTTTTCATGTTAATGTTTGTTTGCATAAAGTCAAAGCTTTTAATTATATGTTAATGTTCAGTCTTCATTTGTGCTTTTTTTTTTTGCATGCCGTTGGGTTTAAAAATATTAAAACGGGAATTTTCGGGAAGTGGCACAGACCTAGAGCCCAGTCAGACAGGTGCTTCATCAGCTTCAAGTCAGTGGGGATGGTGAGGATGTACATGAAGTGGAAGAGGATGTCCACTACAATGATGACGATAAGGTGGATCACACCGTGCAGGTTGATATTCCACATCTCCCGCTCTTTCCTGGTAAGGTCACACCTGTTGACCTGCAGAGGGCAGCAAACACACGTCACAACTACGGAGAAAGCCAGAAACTTTCAGCCTCTGCAGACAACAGGCCCTGTTATTTAGGGATATTTTAAACGTCAGATTTTTTTACTGATGGCGACATAAATGCATGTAAACTTTACATTGTGTGTTCTAAATATCTTCATGAACAGTAAAGAAAAGTAAAAGAAACCATCAATTTTAGGTCACATGATCGTTATACTTAATAATTTTGTAACCTGTAAAGAATCAAATTCAACTTACTTGAACATAAAATTTATCAAAAGTCATGATAGGCCCGAAATAGAAGAAAGGGAGGTAGAAGTTGTACTTGAGCAGCTCCAAGATGTTGTAGTTGCCATCTTTTCTTTCACAGTTCTCCAGAGCAAAACTCATACAACGCATGATTGTAAACCCACATCCTCCATAGAAGAAAACAGGACGCAACTCAAAGTCCCCTTCCACAAAACCTGCCTGTTTAGAGAAGACATGGGGAATCGACCATGAGAAATGTATAGACAATACACTGAGGTGTTTGGGTGCCAGCAGCTTACCTGCCAGGAAATGAAGGGTTCACACTTGAATGTAGCCAGCGTACAAAGGCCAGTGACGAAGCAAAGCCAGCGGATTTTCACTAAAGAGATGCTGTAGAGCAGGATACAGTGGGAGAGGATGAGGGTGACATAAGTCCAGCCCATGCTGGTCCACACAGCAAGCAGGCCGTACACCATATATACCAAGGACCGATACTGTGGGACAGAAAAATGGTGTCACCCTTGTAGTTTAAAAGTTTTCATACATTCATCATGGGCATGAATATCATCTTTAACGAGTGAATGATACATACAGGGTCACTTAAATCTTTGAAGGTTCTACAGTGTTTTTTAACTTGATGAACCCAAGAGATATAAACTTGCTCCAAAATCAACATCCTCTAACTCAACTGAAATTTACAGCAGCCCACATGGACAAGCCAAATATCTCATGGAGAATAGTTTTTATGCTCAAATAAGAAAAAGATTGAGCAATTATAACACATATACAAGAGGTATGTTAGGTCGAGTAAAGTTGAGGCTTTCAAACCGAAGAACAATGTCCCAAGTGTCAAGCATGGTGGTGGCAGCATCATGCTCTGGGGCTGTTGTGGTGCCACTGGTACTGATACATTGCACAAAGTGGACGGAACAATGAAGACTGAGGACAACCTCCAAGTTTTTAACCTTCACCTCAACAACCAAACGGTTAAAACTTAGAAGCAACTGTGTTTTATAATGGCTAAAGCAGGCTAACATTAAGCTTCTGGACTGGCCTTCCCAAGGGGTTGACCTCAACCCTGCTGAAAATTTTTAGACCACACTTAAAAGGCAGGTTCATGCAAGGAAATCAGACGATTTAAATGAACTCTTGTGCACCCAGTTCTTGTTTTTAAGGTCATTAAAGATGTATGGTGTTAGATCATACCACCCTGGGAAAAGAGCAGCTAAAAAAAACAAAAAAACAAATAAAAGCTCAGCTGTGACAAAGAAGATTTTGAGGTTGCCAGATAATGGTGAGAAATAAACTTGGGTTCATTGCAGTTCAGTGCTTCACTCAGATTATTAACACTAGCAGTAAATATTGGATCTGTCCTATACTACATTAATCCGCCTACAGAAGCTCAATGAAAACAATCCATCAATCTGTCAGGAGAAGCACCTGTGGAGCCAGCATGGAGCAGATCTTGGCAAACAGCACATGACCAGAGAGCGCAAATATGATGTGGTCTCTAAAGGTGGAAAACCACATCAGCCACTCGAAATCTGCAGTTTCCTGTAGACCAGCGAGGACAACAATATTAGAAATATGAGAACACTTCTGCAAACAAATGATGACAAATGAGCTGCATTCATTTTCTTACCATTTTCCTCCCAAAGTAGTACCATCCTGGCTTCACGCTGGTTTTGAAAGTCTTTCTGTTTGCACTGGCTAACAATGGGACAATGGGGGGGGGGGGGATACAACATTTTATAGTTTGGTACAGAAGCCAAGAGTTTCTGTGCACCATGTTTTCTTTTCTTGCCCTTGAGTGCAAATGACAAACCTTTGCTAGATTGACAGTGAAACAAATGTAGGCCAAACAGAGGGACTATTTTCTTCTTGTGCTCGGTGGTATTAATACCGACACCTGTTCTCCTCAGCGTGGTCTACATAGCTCAGACTCCACAACCTTACACTGTGACACTTCCCCCATATGTATACTTCACAGTGTATTGTCTGTACGTGACTGTGCTACAGTCTCAGATGAACTTTGCATTCGAGGAATCTAATGTATGCAGATCAGGAAAAAGAGGAAAATAATTTAGTCAAGCTTTGTTTTAGTCCTTTTTATGATTTAAATTGCAAGATAATTTGTTTATAAAGTATAGATAGTCTAGGATAGAGTCACGGAATTAATATATGATTAACTAGTACTTCATAGGTATTTCTATGCTATAAATATAAATAGATATCCTTTAAACAAAATGGTCTTCTTAGTAGTTTTCTGTCACCTAGTCCTGTGCTGGTTCATCATATTCTGTACACGTTTAGTTGTTGGTCACCTCTGGCTCAAAAATCACATCATTCAAGAAATACATGTGACCAACAAGCAAGCAGAGGGAACTAACCAGGAGCTAGATGCAGGTCTCTGCGGTGCATCGACCAACAGGTCCACCTGGACTTTCCAGTTTACCTGGGAAGAGTACTCACCCAACTCTAACACTACACTGGTCCTTTTGAAGTTGAGGTTCTGATTAACTCTGTGTGTGTCTGTCTTAAGCTACCCCAGAATATGAGAATTGACAGCATGTGGAACGTTGCACATATTCCAGTCGAAACCCACTTAGTCCAGTCTGTTGTACCCCCCTTCCAACCCCCCTCCAACCATCTGGGTCATTGATGGACAGCTTGCCTACACAGTTAGTAGCATTTTGGATGCTTCTGTGCAGAAACTCTTGAGAGAAATTTGCAAAATTTGTTTAAAGAGATTCCTGTGGGAAAAATTAAGCTGTGGACTTACCTGTTAACCTGACATCAGACCTCGTTGTGTTAAAGCTTTCAGATACAATTCCTGGTATTTCATTGTTGTAAATAAACCTGTGAACTTTTAACTCAGAGTCCTAAGTTTGAATCCACCTGCACCACCAGTTAGGACAGTTTTCATTATAAATGACCAAATACAGTAGGCTTAATATTCGGATACTCTTTTTCTGTGTGCATGTGTGTCAGTGTGTTAACTCATACTCACAACTGGACACCTCAAAGATCCAGCTAGTGGCCCAGAACATGGCCAGACACAAAACAGTGTTGTAGAAATAAATCTCATACTTGGGAAGAGCAGCTTTGAGCCCCATGGCGATGCAGTCAGGACAGCACGGAGCTCCGGAGGCTCCTGAATATAAACCACAGAGAAGTCAGAGTACTTTAATCTGTCTGTCACACCTAAAACAGGCGGTGCCAAATAGCATTCCTGAGTTATCCTGCCTACAGTAAGACACATATGCCAGAGGTTCATCCCCTTTCCCCTGATGTTATCTTTTATTTTGGGGATCCTTTGGATCCCAGTCACTGCTGTACAACAGGAAGGGTGGCACATTATTCTTCATGAACAGCTGTAATCCTAAAAATAAACTGAGCCTCACAAAAAGTGTCACAGTCCTACTGCAGTATTTGTATGAGGGCATTTATTACATTATTTTGCATAACCCAACTAAAATAGACCTCTAATCCATCGCTGATTCTAAATTTAGGTAACTGTCATCCGTGAACTTTCTGTGACACATTATCAGAGATGGAAAGTAACAAAAGCCATTTGCTTCCTCTTAACCTGTGACTATCACAGAGGACTTTCCACATTTTTACTGTACTTATCTTTTTACATTTATCAAATGGATTAATAACTGCTAATTTTAAAGATTATTAGTCCAGCTGTCAACGAAGTTTCCACATCCGTTATTCAAAGGAAAGCAGAGCAGTAGGATTTTTATTTTATTTTTTAACACTTCAGAGTAAAACACCATCAGTGTTGCTATTAGATCACTCTTACTAACACATCAGATTTTAAATGGTACTTTTAAAATGGTATGTTGTTTTTTCTGGTTTATTTACACTTAGGTAGTTTAAATTGAGCAATTCTTAAGCTTTTTGGGACCAGGAACCACTTATAGGATTGCAGTTTTTGACTTAACCGATGATTTACTCAAGGATTTCTCTATGCTCACAAGCTAGCCAGCTGGCTAATAAGGTAAGCTGTGTAGCAGCAGTGGCTGATTGCACCCTGAGATCTACGAATGACTTCATGACATGATTGGTCACGATGCTGTTGTATCAGAGTTTCTAATAGTCCAGTGATAACATGGGAAGAATTAAGTCACATGACATGCTGGTTTTACTGGCATAAATTAATCACACTTTTCATAGTCGCCATGTTGTGAAGGGTGGAGCTGACAGAGGAACTGAGAGACACTGAAATACCATAGGGGTCATGACTTTTCTGTTATATGGGAGGCCTGCCCTAAAACATATTGTATCATTATTATTTTTATTATTGTTAATATTATTATTAGTAGTATTTTGACTCTAATAGGTACCAGAATTTGCTTTAGTAAGACTAGAAACTAGCAACTAAGGAACAGTCAGAGTCAGCTATAGCAAAAAATCAGTTAAACCTAAATGAACTGTATTAGTAGGCCTGGTCGGATAGTTTAATATTTGACGGTTAAACGTATCTTACAAGATCATATTTGATTTGATTTGCATCTGCATAATAAACTGCATAATTCACTATAAGCATGCCCTCCTATTGTGCCAAAGAGTGGTTCTTTTCACTATTTATCTATTGCTTTGTGGATTCTGATGCCTCTTCTTTGGTACAATAAGAACCTGCTTTCTCCTCCTTATTTAATATATTCTGTTCCAAAAACCTTGCTGTATAATGCCTGATTTTAAGCTTCAATTATTTAAGAATATTGTTTCTTTGACTTGTTTGACACATTTCTCATTTATCATAAAAAGGTGGAGGGTAAACTGACCGATTAGAATTTAAAGTGCAGCTGCTGCTATTTTTAACTAAACGATTTCTCTCTGATGAATTGCAGCTTAGGCTTGCACACAATGAAACAGCTACGTGTTGCTATAAGAGAAAAATCAAACTCAGCTAAATGAAGCAACAATGAACTACAGTAAAACCCCTTCCTGCTTTCTCTTCACGGTGTCTGAATGAGATGCATGCTGTTGAAATGCCACATGGTCATGCACTTCAGTTTGTCCTCCACACCACCTGTTGTGATACTGACCTTGATCGCAGTAAGCCCAAAGTAGTTGTTAAAGAAAATTCAGATTGTTTCAAAGGCACTTTAAAATGTCACATAAAAAAAGAACATGGAAGGAAAGGTAAAGTTTTGCATCTGCTGTGCTTCCACAGAGTGCAGGTCAAGCTGCAGGTCCCTCCGACTCCCTGAGAGGGAGCTGCCACCAGTTAAAGGTGACATGATGTATTTGTACTTTGTCCACTGACACAGAGGGGGCGGAACGGGAGGACTGCTAAAACAGTATAATAGACTATGAGCCACACAACATTGGACATCTATTCAGGTCTCCTATATTTGCTAATAAGCAGCAAATAGTTAGCAAAACTCACTCAAGCCATATGTCGATATTTTCACATTTAATACTGAAAAGTCTGAAGTTGAAGCCCTCATTATATTTACATAGTTACATGTACTCATGTCTGCATTGCGTCACACTGCTTAACATAACATACTTTGAAGATTTGAGGAACTATTTTTACTGTCAAAAGAAAAAAGACCCAGATATTTTATCTGTAAAAAAAATTTTCCATTCTACATGTTGCCAGGTCTGTTTTGGGATGGTCTAAGCCTCCTGCAAATTTGAGCAGCCTGAAGCTCCGTGTCTCAGATTCTAACAACAGCTCACTGGGAGATATAAAACAACACGCAGTGCCAACTAGTGACAATATCTCAAAATACAATACAGTTTGTCATTTAGGCGGCAAATGAAAGGAACTGTAGGACAAATATTTTGTTGTTTATTTGACAATCAAACGTGACAATGTAGAAAATTATAGATTATTAAACTGTTCTCCTCCTTCATAGGAACAGTTCAACGTGTCAGTTGGTGATTTGCTTGAGCAACACTGTTCTCCAAATGTTATCTCCAATTGGAGATAGGAGGTTTTGGGGACCTGTACAGAGTGTGTCCCACTTCGTGAAATGAATGGGTGGATGAATGGTTACTCCTTCTTGCTGGACTCCTGTCCTTCAAAGACGGGGTACTTGCTCTCCACTTCAGCCCACTTCAAGGTGTCACTAGCCAGATGTTGTATAATGTCTGGCAACTCTGTGATCTGTGATATATTTTAGTAAATTAGTATCCAAAAAACCAACGAAAAAAAACAGATATGGCACTTTCAAAAATCAAAACAGTTAACTGGTTTACCTCGGCCCTGATTTGCCTCATCGAGTCACGGTCTCTCAGAGTGGCCGTGTGAGGCGTCTTGTTCACTGTGTCGAAGTCGATGGTGATTCCAAACGCCACTCCGATCTCATCTGACCGCGCGTAGCGCCTCCCAATGGACCCTGAAGAGTCGTCTACTTTGTAAGACACACCGTTTCTGGTCATAGCCTCAGCTACAAGGAGGAAGATGATGACAAAACCATTACATTTGCTTAAGTATGAATATATAGCTATTAGCTGGGTGTAACATTAAGACTATAAATAGGAAGAGACTATTGCCAACCTCTAAAACTTGCTAAGTAATACTACATGTATACTCAGTATTCCAAGACCTACCATGACATATAACCCTGGCAAAGTCACTCAGTAATCTGAAAAAGAGAATGTAAAAGCAGATGCTTTGGCAGTTTGTTGGTCTGGAGCACTCAGGTGTGTAATAACACAATTCCCAGCAAATTCAGCCCAAGGTCAGACCGTGCAACATGCACAGGAATTGCAAATGCCGCTGGAGCTATAGCTGAGACTCTGCAAGCCTTAGCATGTTAAATGTTAAACTTCATAACAATACAGACTAAACAAGTATGACTAGTTTGGAAGGTTTGCCAGGACAAACATATGCTGTGTTTGGTGAAAACAAAACACAGCATGTCAGCGTGTGCACCTCATAGCAACTGTCATGCACGGTGGTAGAGGGGTGATGATTTTGGCTTGTTTTTAGCTAACGAACTCTGACACCTTGCAGTCACTGAAAATCAAATGTGAGGACATCTGTCTGACAACTAAAGCTCTGCTGAAACTGGACGATGATCCCAAACCAGCAGCAAATCTATAACAGAATGGCTCAAAAGGTAAAGAATAAAGGTGTTGCAATGGACCAGTCAAAGTCCACACCTCAACCTGATTGAACTGGTGTGGCAGGACATTCAGAGATCTGTGCATAAACAATGCATGAGAACCAAACAGAAAACAATTAGTTAAACTAGTTACTGGAGAAAGCACTGGGAACAGAGATACACCCCATGATTCATGATGGGGTGTATCTCTGTTCCCAGTGATCAACTAAGGGAAATAAGAAAATCCTCTATTGAATTTGGCCAGGCTGCAGACAATGTCAGACTAAAGCTAAGCCAAGCTAAGCTAACTATATTCTGGCTCTAGTGGCTCTAGTATTCAATAGTATTCACCAAATACTATTGAAAAGAGCATTTGAGTATTTAACTGTAATAGCCAACACTCTACTGAAATGGAAAGACTATACTCACCTAACTGGTGGATGAATGGCACAAAGTTCTGGTTCTGGCTCAAAGGCAGGATGGAGCATTTGTATGGAGCCACAATGGTAGGAAAGCTGAAATACTGACCACAGAATAAAGCATCTTAAATCAAAACAAACACGCAACCGTTACTCAGATCTGTTTTCTTGTTGTGGAGTATTCTTACCGTCCTCTGTTCATCCCCCTCCCGGATGTGGAATGAGTGCTCGTAGATCGAGTACATGATTCTGCCGATCCCAAAAGAGGGTTCAATTACATTGGGAATAATCTCCTCCACTGTGACAGGGAAAAACAGAGACATTTTAGAGTGGTTTTTTTTGTTGTTGTTTTTGCCACCCTTCCACAATAACTTGCCTACTCTGGCATTAAAAAACAGGATTGATGTCACCTCTTACCATGCAGGGTTTTCTGGAACCTCTTCACACTGACCATGTCTTTAGTGAGTTTGAAGGTTTTGCCGTCTGTCTCAAAGCTGAACTCCCTACAGACAGAAACACAACATCAAGTCACAAAATGCTTCATAAATGAACTTTATGGTTGTTAAGAGCATGAACGTCATTAATTACCCTTTTTCACTGAGAAGCTTTTCCTGATCGCTGATGTAGCAATCATCACAGACAGCCAGGTACTCCAGAGCCAGCTTGGCATCCTTTTTGTAGGCCATTCCGATGGCACTTTTGTTGGGCTCAAACTGGATGACATTTACTGTTTTGTATGAACTAATTAAGGCATAAAACTTGGGAAAAAAAAACATAACAATGAAGAAAGGATGGATAAAGCCACTGAGACATCAGCCACTGGTTGGTGAAGCCTTGACTTAAGCATTTTGGCCATCGCCATCTTGTGTGTTTGAAAGAAGACCCGGCTGAGAAACACTCCACATCCTATACATGGTTTAGGTCTATTTTACTCTAAATAGGACTGTAATTTACAATATAAACACTACATCTATATCAAACAGGGCTTAAACCTGGCTACTCAGATCATAAACTCATAAAAAAAAGTGTTTACTGAGATCATAAAAGTGTAGTAGGGTTCTTTTCTCAAACTATTTTGCCTCTTTTTGTAACCATGAGCCCCCTGCTGGCCAATACAAAGAATGCAGGTTGAAGACAGAGGCTTCATTTTTCAAACCTGTATCCACAGCCTGAGTGATTTTAGCATGAAATCTAACACTCCTCCTCACCCCCACGCAGTCGCAGTAATGACTCCCCCTGCTTGAGCTGGTTCTACTGGAGGTTTCCTGCTGATAAAAGGGGAGTTTTTCCTTCCCACTGTTACCAACTGTAGGGTCTTTACCTTTTAATATAAAGCTGTTGGTGTGAATTGGTGCTCTTTAAATAAAATTGAATTGAAACGAAGGAAAATTGTTCAAAGGCAAAAACCTATATTGTAAATAAATAAAGTTGGATATTTAAAATATTTTATTAATAGGCTATAGGTCTGACCTGACACATTTAGTGTAATTATAGTCAGGTTGTTGGACTGGGACCACAGAAGGATATGGGCTCTTTTAGCATCTTTTCTGCCACCAGAGGGACTTTGGTAGCTCTGGAGTGACACGAAAGGTCGTAACAGGAGCGATCCGCACAGCCCACAATTTCAATCCAACCCTGAAGAAGAAAAAACACAAAGGTGCAACAAAAATATAAAACTGGACGCTGTCTTTATAATTCTTTAAATGGTTTTATAAGTCTGTTAGTGGAAAGAAAAAATATTTACATAGGAGGTTTTGGACTCAGCATCCCAGCAGTCACATGCGTAATGAGCCATCTCGTTTTCCATGTGCTGACGGAAGCGCACTTTGTCTTTGGATAGTCCCACTTTGATCAGATACAGGTAGATTCTTCCAATGAAGTAGCCCAGCACAGAGTTGTTGATGACTCCCTGCAGCAGAGAGACAGTGAATTTAAAGATGTGCGTCAAATACTGAATTAAATACCAAACTTGCTTCTAACCATTCATCTTTCATCTATGCTATAGTTTTGGTGCTCTAAGGTATGTCAGTAAAACGACACCTACCTGCTCCACAGCATCTCCCAGCCTCATCATTTGTGCTGACTGTCCGCTTGTCTGAGCCTTTGAGGAGAACAGCATGATCTCCAGGTCGGCCACATTGGAGAATTTAGGGTGGACCTTCTCATTTGGGTCCACAAAGTGCTCGATCTCAGCCATGGTGAACTCCCTGCAAACAGGAAATGCTGATATTTCACCCAACATCCCTTTTGGAAGGCAGCAATAATTCATTCTAAGCATTACCTAACACGAATGAGTCCAGAGCGAGGAGATATTTCATTCCTGAAGGAGTTTCCGATCTGAGCAGCAGCAAAGGGAAGCTTTCCCTGGTTGAACTCCAACAGACGTTTGAAGTTGAGGAACATTCCCTGAGCTGTTTCAGGTCGCAGGTAGCTGCAGAAATACCAACGTGCACAATTTCAACACAGCAAAATAATAAACCTTGAAAGGAATGTTGCAAGTGCAGATATGAGTACCCAGGCATGTTCCCTCCAGGCCCGATGGATGTCTGAAACATGAGGTTGAAGGAGACAGGAGGTGTGAGGTCATTTCCTGTGGCAGGAGACTTGACGTTGTATTTCACAAACAGATCGGCCAGCTCCTGCTGAGCGTAGTTATCCATCTGAAACAGAGGGACCACAAATGCATCACAGGATTATTTCTTCACCAACACACCGGTGCATGTGTGTTTGCGAGGCACACACCTGTGTGATGACATCCTCCAATTCATTCACCTGCCCCACTGAGCACTTCTCCTCACACATCAGTTTCTTTAAGTGAGCTGTGAGGAATAAAACGAAAAAGAAGATAGATGCAAGGATTAACACGCACATTTTTAGATTATTGTTTCATTGATGTGTTTGTCTGTTTGGTTTTAGCCAATAATGAGATCTAAGAAAACCAGCCAGTCAATAAGTCCTTTATATAAAATGTACAATAAAAAAAGGATAAATGTCATACAAATAAACCCATAGACAACACGAAACTATCTTCATGTGCAAAATCGCTCGAAATATCCCTTTAACTAAGAGTACAAGGTTAAAATAGGTATTTATTACACACTCTGTTTAAATGTTAAATAATTATTCTCATTTTCTTTCTTTGTTAAAAGGTCTGTTGACCTGCTTGACCGATGTCATGTGGAAGAAAAAACGTATCAGTTATCTGTGCAGCTCGAAATCAATTCCTCAGAGGAGATACTAAACAGCAAGGCAGGTAAAAACCTGTTCAGAATTCGCTCTGCAGGGAAATAAATATCACCAAAATATGTCTAACATCAGCAAGATTATGATGCTACTCTGTATTTCTCATAGTTCCTTTAGTTTTCTGTCATTTTCTGTCCATGTCATGAAATCTGACACCTTGTCAGAAAGTTTAAAGCCACCTTTGAGAAGATGATCTGCCCGGTAGCATTCGCCTGTCTTGGCATCTTTCACCATGTAGTCAGCAAATTTATCCACATGCCCAGAAGTCCTGAAACAAATGGGGAGCTGGTTATAGGACAAATCCATTAGAAGCCAAACTTGAATTTGTGCTTACCTACTTGAGGACGGGCTCGGGGGTCAGCATGGTGCAGTCGATCTCCAGGATCTGCTCCTCCTGGATGAAGTGCTGCCTCCACACCTGCAGGATGTTGTTCTTCAGAGCACAGCCCACAGGCCCGAAGTCGTACAGGCCGCTCACACCTGAGGAACAAGTAGATTTTTTTTAAATAAAATAAATATTGATTAAAAAATGAAGCATTTCCACAAGTGTTTTCTTGGTTTTTCAGCTTTTCCTGTATCAGCTTCTGTTATCCTTCCTTTCTGCTACCTTACCTCCATATATGGCAAATGCCTGATCATAGAAGAACCTCCTCTTCAATGTATCTTCCATCTTCACTCGATCCACTGTGTCCTCTTTGGGCTGCAGAGCCAGTTCCTGTAATGGGAAATGATGGTGTGAGGCACTATTTCTTAATCAGAGTGGGGGTCATAAAAGTTAGCAGAGAGGCACGCGAGGAAAAACATGTCAAACTGAAAGCAGAATCAGTGCAAAGGCCAATCAGGAGCTGTGAGACTCACCTTTGCTTCAAGAGTCTTTTTCCGGGATTTCAGCTCTGCAGCAGCTTTGCTCACCTCCTGCTCCGGAGCACCTTTCTCCCTTAACTCACGGACCAAGTCACCCTGCAGAACAGAACTACACTTTACCTCCTCTCCACACTCGAATTATGTGGTTTTTCAGTTTCAGTAACAAAGGCTGAGCCAGGGGTCGGCAACCTGCGGCTCTTTAGTCCTTATAGTGCGGCTCCGCGAGGTTTGGGGAAATAAATTAGAAGTATTTAGCTGAAGTACATTTTATTTATGTTAGATCTTTTTTTAACTTGTAGTTCTAAATTGGAAGATTATTGTGATATTGAAATATAAAAATACAACTATATTCTATTATTTTTTTCATCGCTCAAAATAAGCGTCACATCCGCGGAAACGCGGTGCATTTATCGAGACTTTCAACCCCAGGTAGGCCAATTATGGATCTTCGGATCCACATTATGTCAGCAACTATTTTCCACCGTGAACTATGTTAAAAAAAAACACCGCTCATGCCTCACAGATGACAGCTTACAGTCCTGCGTAAAGATGAAAGTGACTTCGTACAGCCCTGATTTGCAGACGCTGTGCGCAGAAGTTCAGGAAGTCCCATTGTAAACACATCACGGCCAACACCCGACGATGTTTGTATGAACACGCTTTTCAGCATCTCTTTATTGACCACTTTTCACACACGGTTGCTGTACGCATACAGCCGGCTGTAGCTTTTCAGCTCACAGCCAGACACAACAGCATAGAGAGCACAGACCGCGAGGCGTGATTGCGGTTGCCGCTCAGGTGCGTCCGCCTCCCCTGCAGCGGTGATGCAGACCACGCCCCGCCACACACATTAACCAGGTAAAATACATATTTAGGCAGAATATTGCAAATATCTATTTTTCATTTTTTAGCAGCATAGTGCTTTATTTCCAATTATTTTTTAAAAGCCAGGTCAACGCTCCAAAAGCCCAAAGGCGATATAAGGGCGGCGGCTCACAACGGTTTTTGTTTGCTACATGGATCATTTTACTTCAGCTGGGTGTCTTTCCTTTTGTTATATTTCTTTAAGAGTTCAAAATGTGTTAATTACATAAATAAAATGTAATTTTCTCATTTGCACTTAAAGGATTTCATAAGCAACACACCTTAGTTGTTCACACAAAGCACAAAGGTAAAAAAAAAAACAATATATACAGTGTTATCTTCATTTTAGATGTCAAAAAGTATTTGCGGCTCCCAGTGTTTTCTTTTGCGTGGAAACCAGGTCCAAATGGCTCTTTGGGTGTTAAAGGTTGCAGACCCCTGGGCTAAGCAATGCTCTGATACATGTGAAAACAGAAATGGCAGATACTTGAAATGATCATGATCTATTTAGCGAAACCAACTATGATTAAAAAGTAACAAGAATAACGCTTCTTGAAGAGCTGCTGTTGTTTGTTTGAGAAAAGAAATCTGGAAAACGAGCATGATCTTCAGATGAAAAACCTACCTGTTCCCGCACAGCCTGCCTAAAAGGAGCCAGTAATTCTTCCATGCTGACACTCAACAGGTTGCTCTTGTTAAAGTCTGCTTCAAGCTTCCTTCAGTCTGAGACACAGAGGGGGAAATGTTTTCTTCTCTTTTATAGTCCGACTCTGGCAACGAGGTTGTTGTGTTGCATCATCCAGGAAGCTCAAATTAATTCTCCATTCCAGGTTGAAAACGAAACCACACTGGTCCTGACTTTCTGTCAACAGTATTGTTTAGTCATTAGCATTAACAGCCTAGTAATACATACACTGTGCAGAACAATGGCCCCAGGATAGAAATAACATGATGTGGCTCTTTTGTTCCTCCATCCGAGTATGAGCTCTGACTACAACACTAAAAGATTTTTTCATTTTTTTCATTTGACATGACACATTTAATAAATAAATAGCATGGGGCATAAATGCACAACGTGAAACTATTTGATTATTGTACACAGTGAACTTGAAGCCAGTGTGCTTAACTCTGCAAGAAAGTGTTTTGGAAAATTTGTCCTAAACAAGTATAACGGAACATCAGTGATGTCTGGAAGTCAGAAATCTCATCCTGCTCACTCTCTGTGTCTCTGAGACGCTTTATCCTTAACAATTATTTAGTAGCAAAGTAACATCTGGTGTGAACATCTGTCAGATCAAGTCTGACAGTCAGTGCACTGTGATGACCCCCTTTGTGAACGAGGAAGCAGCTGAAAGAAGCTTTGGTAGAAGGCACAGTCTCATGGTTAACTGAGGTGAAAAAGGCTCCAAACTCTTGATCTGTATGTGGCAGAATTATTAGTTTTTGGAATAAAGAGGCAAAGTAATCTGACTAACCAGCTAAACAAATATCCATTTAGGATGTTTGTGCATTAGACCTTGTTTTTTCTAAGTAATAGCAGTAATAAAGGAAGAACCCACCCTTTAAAGCCTTTGTAACTTCACCTTAACAGTGGTGCCTTATTGTGCATGTAGGATCGCAAAAACCTGTTTACCTTTACCCACCTTTGAGAATTTAACAGGCCCTTAATAGAAAAAAATTAAATAAAAATGAGCTAGTAGTGGAAGTAACAGTGAATCAGTGGTGCCAGCTAATGGTGAAAAATAATACTATCAGTCCTTTATTTTCCACCCATCTTCTTCCAATTCTCCAAGCATCATGGGGGTGGAGGGAACACTGGAGCATATCCCAGCTGTCACAGGGCAGAAGGCAGGGTACGCCCAAACAATTTAGAATAGGTTAAAAATCAACTCTAAGTGCATCTTTGGAAGTAAACCGGAGTACTCATACAGAAAGATCCCAGGGAACTAGTGGATTTGAACCCAGGACCTACTTACTGTTAGGCCTGCTAGTCACAACGCCACTGTGCCGGCTGCTGCTTTGCTTTGAATTCTCAGATATGATGTTGAGCTATGAGGCAAAAAAATAAAAGAATCCCACTTTTAACAAAAACAATACAATCATGGTAGGAAGCAGAATATCTGTCATACACATGAAACATGAATCGATACGCTGCGTTAAACACATCAACTTGTCACGTGCTAAAAACAATTTCGCTGACTATTCTTCTGTTTTTAAATCATACTGGATTTACTTGTTTCATTCATGTTGGCTCTGATACACCGTTTATGTTCAAACTAATAAAACTGATGCGTTGGACATTTTTAGTCCACATTTTTTCCACTGGAGGGGAAAAAAGCAAACATTCAAAACATGGTTTAAATTTCCGAGCATTAAGATTTTAGTTTTGGAGGTCATCTTAAAAACTCCTGAATTACCGTAAGCTTAAGAAGACATTTTTGAGATTAAAAGCAATCGCTGAGCAGCAGTGGCTCAAAAACAAGAAGAAAATATCACAGCTGTTTGTCCGTGTCCTGTAAGTGCCGACTCTTTTTATTGAAACTGTTAAATATCTCAATCAGATCTGCCTGGAACTGGAATGGTGGACGCTTCCTTCCACTGAAAACACCCTGATTACATTTCTCCCTTTTAACATCGTATTGGCATGGTCGTGCATGGATGAAATGCTGCTCGTCAATGAAACAACAGTCCTGTGCAAGCTTTACCACAACTGTTAAGATATGATAAATACATGACAATTTAGTGATTGCAGTGGTGTGGATCACAAAGAGGGCTCTGTGCGCCACTACAGCTCGTCACAATCCAGTCGCGGCAATCGTCGCGGCGGTGCATAAGCAACGAGTCTGTGGATTTATTATGAAGTGGCTGGCAGACGGGAGAACTCTACTCTTCGCTCGTGTCCTTCTTGCTGGTCTCCTGTCCTTCGAAGATGGGGTACTTGCTCTCCACTTCCGCCCAGGTCAATGTGCCGCTGGCCAAATCCCGAACGATCACGGGCAGCTCGCCGACCTGTGAGGAGAGAAAAAGAGGAGCGTTTTTACTTAATGGTGTTATATGGTGTGTGTGGAACTCGAGGTGAAATGCACCTGGAGTAGGGTTAAGTCATGTTGCAGGTAATTTTACTGTCGAAAGAATTATCAATCAAGTCTGAAGATATTTATGGCTCGTGTCTTGGCATCACTCTGAGCCCAACACAAATATAAACCAGAGAAAATGGACTTAAAGCCTAAAAACACAATTGATTTTGTTGTTGTTGCACAGTTTATGCATGCAGCTGTACTGATGAGTAAAAGAGGAATCTCTGTTCCATGAAATGTGAGTGAAACAGACTGAAATACATCATCTGCTGCCACACTAAGAAGCTCAGCCTCGTTGCAGCCAGGCAAGCAAGGCGCTATATAAATGGAATACATTAAACACCAATTCTACTGTACAGCCTATGTTTTGGAGAGCATTTTTCATACCAAACCACACAAAATGAATGAACGGTTATGAAAAATAAGTGAAAGGTTATGAAAATCACTACCATGGTTGCTCAGTTTTTTCTGTTTTTCTGTGCTGTGACAAAAGCACCGCCCTAGAGTTTACCTGCGCAGCCCTAACGCATGTAAAAATGGAGTGACGTGAAGCAGTACCTCGGCCCTGATTTGCCTCATAGAGTCACGGTCTCTCAGAGTGGCTGTGTGAGGCGTTTTGTTCACACTGTCAAAGTCAATGGTGATTCCAAACGCCACTCCGATCTCATCCGTCCTGGCGTAGCGCCTCCCGATGGATCCTGAAGAGTCGTCCACCTTGTGAGATACGCCGTTTCTGGTCAGCGCCTCCGCTAAGGAGAAAAGAAAAAAGCAGTTGGAGAAAGTGCCATTTTCCTTCTTTGACTGAAATAGGATGTTTGATTTTGGAATCACTTACATAATTCCCTCACAAAAGGCATGAACTCTTGGTTTTGACTCAGAGGCAGGACGGAGCACTTGTAAGGAGCGACAGTAGCAGGGAAGCTAAAGTACTGCAGTGAAAATGAAGACGCATCATTAAAGGAAACCAGCAAAAATAAAACAAAGCATGCAAAAATACTCAACTCTGCAAGGAGCTACGACAATATAACAAAATCAGGCAAATGAAATTAAGTGCTACTCTTTAACTTGTTAGTAAAATACACATAAATCAATCACAAGGATTCAACGTTCCAGATCAAAATCTAATCATAAAGAAATAGATGAAGAGGATGAGTGCAGCAGCACTGAACATGGTGTCATTTTGTAAGGGCAGAAACATCGATGTTGTCAGACTTACCGTTCTTTGTTCGTCGCCTTCTCTGACCTGGAATGTGTGCTCAAAGATGGTGTACATGATCCTACCGATGCCAAACGAGGGCTCGATCACGTTGGGAACAACTTCCTCGACTGTGGATGACAGAGACATTATAAAACCGCTTGCTCCGGTATCATTTCCCTCACGTTTCTCTCGAGTGAAACTCACCGTGCAGAGTCTTCTGGAATCGCTTCACGCTGACCATGTCCTTTGTGAGTTTGAACGCTTTGCCTTCTGTCTCGATGGTGAACTCTCTGAGGAGCACAAATTTGAAAAACTAACTCTTTCCTGAAAATGTACTTGAAACAACCATCAGTATGATGATTAGCCACAGCACTCACCCACTCTCACTGAGCAGCTTTTCCTGGTCTGTAATGAAGCACTCGTCACACACAGAGAGGTACTCCATGACTATCTTTGCATCCTTTTTATAGGCCTTCCCAATGGCTCCTTTATTGGGCTCAAACTGGACGACATTTACAGTTTTGTGTGGAGAAGTTAAGGAGAAACACCGATCACCAACATCAAAAGGCTCTTTCGTGTTTTGGGACTTTCTCTGAAGTTGTGTTTCTACTTTGATTTAAGGATATGGGTTCTTTTAGAGGCTTTTCAGCAACCAGAGGGACCTTGGTGGCCCGTGCGTGGCACTGCAGATCGTAACAGGACCGGTCAGCGCAGCCTACGATCTCGATCCAGCCCTGCAGGGGACAAACATTACTTTGAGCATCAGCATACAAAGAAGCTGATAAAGCTGTGAGGAAACGCTGCAGTGGGACGTACGTAGGAGGTTTTGGCTTCGGCATCCCAGCAGTCACAGGCGTAGTGAGCCATCTCGTTGTCCATGTGCTGTCGGAAACGCAGCTTGTCTTTGGCAATACCAACTTTAGTAAGGTAGAGGTAGATCCTCCCGATGAAATATCCCAGGACGGAGTTGTTGATCACTCCCTAAGTGAGACAAGATACATTTTTTGTTGCTTTTCATCTTAAACTCTTAAACTGACTATTTTGGATTTGACATCATCATTGGTGTTCCAGTGTTATGGCCACCTGCTCTACAGCATCTCCCAGCTTCATGATCTGTGCAGACTGGCCGCTGGTCTGAGCCTTGGAGGAGTATAACATGATGTCCAGGTCAGCTACGTTGGGGAATTTGGGATGATCCTTTTCATTCGGGTCCACAAAGTGCTCAATCTCAGCCATGGTGAACTCTCTGCACAAAAATATATATCACACAGTCACATTCCCGTTTTCTCTCTCAGCTTAAAAACAAAATATTATTTGAACCAGAGGACACACCCCCTCCTCACCTGACACGAATGAGTCCAGAGCGAGGAGAGATTTCGTTCCTGAAGGAGTTTCCTATCTGAGCAGCAGCGAATGGCAGTTTTCCCTGGTTGAATTCCAAAAGACGCTTGAAGTTGAGGAATATTCCCTGAGCTGTTTCAGGCCTCAGATAGCTGCAAATGCAGATTGATTAAAAATCAAAATTAATGACACAAATGTGAGGAAACGTTTCTGCACAGTGCTGAGGAGTCATTTTACCCTGCCATATTCCCCCCTGGTCCAATGGACGTCTGAAACATCAGGTTGAAGGAGATGGGAGGTGTGAGCTCGTTTCCTGTGGTAGGGGACTTGACGCTGTATTTTACGAAAAGGTCAGACAGCTCTTCTTGGGTGTAGTTGTCCAACTGGAAACCGGTAAGCCCAAAAAATGCAAAATCAGTGATTTACAGCCACGTCAGAAACAAAGGTTTTTCAACATGACTCATTTTGTCTCAATTAACACAGACCTGGGTGATGACGCTCTCCATCTCAGCCTTCTTCTCTGCTGTGCACTTCTTATCAGACATCAGCTTCTGAAGGTGGGCTGTAACACACAGAAAAACCAGACAGTGGTGTTTTTGTTGTTTTTTGTGACTTCCCACCAACATCCCAGCCTGCCCCCAGCACCTACAGCGAGTCCTACAACAGTGCTCAACGTAAATATAGTCATTATAAAAAGTATGAGTGAATGCGTGTGTGCTCAGCTAACACTGTGCATTAAAAGAAGCACAACAAGTGAAGTCTAATTCCACCTGGTAGGAGACCGCGGGGCTAAGGCACCCAACAACCCCTGAACCAATCACACCCCACAGACCCAGAGGAAGCCTTATATGTCCTCCACATTGGTTGCACACACTATTTATGTCATCTCCTAATGTATAATCTGTTAAAATGGCAGCAAATTCATTCATGTTTATTTACATTGTACAATGTCACAACTCTGGGATATGTACTCATGACAGTTGCGAGGTTTTTGTAAGCTGCAATAACGATAACAAACAGTACGTGAAATACAAAAAACTGACCATATGTGAAAATGTGCTGCAAACTAAAAAGCTTCACGAAAACATGCTTGTTTTGTTTTTGTTCCTCATGTAATTTGAAGTACCTCTGTTAATAAATATTACACACTTTTGTGTTATCTGGGTAAATAAAAAGCCTTTTGGGACACGTCCTCAGTCCATCACAAGCTCTTGGTACAGTTCCAGTGTCTCGGATTCTAGCGGCTGTATTACTTTGTAAGCCCTGCGTGATTTCTGCTGGTCCAGCCACTTCCATCCCCCCCCTCAGGCACAACAGCAATACTCAGAATAGGTGACGAGCAGCAGTTGCCCCTCCTGTCTGCAGAGTCCCATTAATAATACAGATCCACCTTTAGTTTACACAGTGCTGGAAAACTAGAAGCAAACCATGCTCACCTTTGAGGAGGTGGTCAGCCCTGAAGCATTCGCCATTCTTGACATCTTTCACCATGTAGTCTGCAAATTTGTCCACATGTCCTGAAGTCCTGGTGGAAGAAATAACGTAATAAGTGTATTAATGCCAAGGATTTAAAATGCATCCCAAAGAAACTCGTACATTCAACAGTGTATCTGCAACCGGGCTATGGAAAGCTGCTATTAGTGGCAGCTTCCATGCATAAAATCGCAGAAATCAATGTGCGCCCGTTAACAAAAACCCACAGTTCAGCACTTTGGAGCTGACTCTAGGAACCACTAGGCGCCTTTTTTTTTTTTTTTTTAGCAGTTTCTGAATTACCCTTTATTAAATATAAATAAACAGCCTATTAAAGCCTAATACAAATGTTGAGACCACGACTACAACAGGTTCAGTGCACCTACTTGAGGACGGACTCGGGGGTCAGCATGGTGCAGTCGATCTCCAGTATCTGCTCCTCCTGGATGAAGTGCTGCCTCCACGCCTGCAGGATGTTG
Organism: Simochromis diagramma; assembly: GCF_900408965.1. Lineage (NCBI taxonomy): Eukaryota > Metazoa > Chordata > Actinopteri > Cichliformes > Cichlidae > Simochromis > Simochromis diagramma. The sequence goes on from NW_024387040.1 coordinate 5,880,347, forward strand.
TTCTTCAGGGCACAGCCCACAGGGCCGAAGTCATACAGGCCGCTCACACCTGAGGAGCATTACTGCATGGTAACAGAACGCTTAAAAACGCCATCATACGCTGGCTTAAGCACTAACCGAAAGCTTAATTTCCACTGCTGGCTATCCAGGTCTTACCTCCATAGATAGCGAAGGCCTGGTCGTAAAAGAATCGCCTCTTGAGGGTATCCTCCATCTTGGTTCTGTCGACGATGTCATCTTTGGGTTGCAGTGCCAACTCCTGCAATTTTTATACAAAGTGCCAAGATTAAAATCACAACAACATCTGAGCATTAAAGTCTGTTCTTGGCCTTAAAACACAGAGCCTTTCTGGCATGGTTATTAGAGTTAACTAAAACTAGATGAAAATGCTTTCAGAGGGTTGTGTGTTATTATTGTCAAATCTGTGATGATTTTCCTCAATTTTGGCACTGACATACGCCATCCACATATTACACTAAAATACATTAAACACTTCCAAACAATAACGACACTGAATCACAAATCTACTCTGGAAACAAACTGACACTACACTGAATTAAAAACAAAAAGTCAAAATAAAAAAAAAAAAATAATTAGAAAATACAAAACCATAATAATAGCTTTGCTTCCAGGACCCTCTTACTTGCTTTCGTTTACCCGTCAGGTCTGACTCAGGTATCATTTTGTGAGACATGTTAAGATCTTTTATAGCTCAATATCTGATCGTCTTATACAGGAGATTGTGAAAAAGGCTTAAAAATACTCAGAGTGATCTCAAAAACCCAGATTTGATCATTCTTTGTCATTTTGATATAGTTTTCACAGCATCCCAGCCAGGTGGACCGATGATACACTTCTCAGCTTTAATGAAAAGCATCGTATTTTCAGAGTGGTCTGGCTGTCTGGGGGTGTATAAGCACTTGAAGAGCATATCATATATCTAAAGTTTAACTGCTCCAGAGTACCATGAGCTCAAGTGGACTTGATTTGCTTACCTTGGCCTCCAGAGTCCTCTTCCTCGCCTTTAGTTCTGCTACAGCTTTAGTAATATCCACATCTGGAGCTCCATCCTGTTTCATTTGGCGAACCAGGTCCCCCTAAACAGAGAGTGAGGTGGCTTCAGACACAGATAAACCAACAAAACCATACTACACGAGTATGGGCATGCTTACAAAAAATATGCTGAAGGATCAGTGTTGTGTAGGTTTTTTGTTTTGTTTTTTGTTTTATTAGCAGTACAAATTTGGCTTCCAATCATAACCACGCCCTTTCCACAAGTGTATGCAAAAGCAGCTGCAACAGCAGCAGCTCAATGAAACGTGGCAGAGAGCGCAGACATAACTGACAGTTAACGTTAGCAGCTAGCTAGAAAGCAACTGATTCATTGACAGCGAGCAGCCGGGTCGTGTTAGCCGGCTAGCCTTACGAGCGAGAAGGCTAATGTGACAGAGTGGGCGGCACTAAAATATATCTAATCACACTGAGAACAAACACTCTTTATCTATAACGATAAAGATAAGGCGATAAGTCCCAATTACCTGTTCTTTCACTGCAAGCCTCAAAGGGGCGAGAATCTCCTCAATGTTGCCGTCCATGGTTTGTCCTTCCGCCAGCTGCAGCCACAGGCTTGTTTTCTTCTTCTTACACAAGCACACCGACGTTGAAAACGGCCGGTTTTTACGCGGGTAGCGAAGCGACTGCCGAACAAACCGGACCGTGGACACCGGGCAGGAGCGGAAAATCTCAGTGGTGGTCCTCAGCAGTGCTGATGCTGCGCCGCGAAGAAGCATGGACCGGAGTAATGCGAGAAAGAGAATGATGAAATCTCTGAGAGCAAGTAAACACTGCTTCCGCCGCCGGGAAGCACTTTCTCTACGCCACACGTACTCTGTGTGCCCATTGTACACTCTCGGCAGATTCGTCACACATGCTGAGGGGTAAAATAAAAAAAAATAAATAAATAAAATAAAAAAAACCCATCATAAATAAAATTTTAAAAATGAATAAAATAAACTGAAATAAAAATTAGTTTAGATCGATATTTTTTGTCAGCTAAGATAACAACTTAATTCTAAAGTATATATTCTGGATTACTGCTCCATCACCCAGTTATATCCGTTGCCCTTTTGATCTAGCTAATTAATATGTGTGCACAAAATTCAATTCAATTCACTCCAGTTTTATTTATTTGGCGCCAAATCACAACAACAGTTCCCGCGAGACACTTTCTATTCCAAGCTAAAGACCATACAACATTACAGACCCCAGCAATCAGACAAGCCCCCTACGAGGAAGCAAAAAAAGGAGAAAAATATCCACTGTATTCAGTAAATGTGAATTTATTTGTCTATGGGCCGGCATTCATCAACAAATCTATAATCAGCTCATACAGATCTACAAGCATTTATTTCAGTTATTGACAAAAATAATGACATTTTCCGAGAGAAAAGAATAACTAAAACTGCTATTAGCCGATTTCAGTCTGTTTATTGTAGGGTATGGGCCAGGATTAAATCATTACAGTCATTCAGAAATGGTAACCTTGTGTCTCTCTGTGGATACTGTGGAGTTGTGCCCATGAAGCCCTCTTTCTATCTTCCACTCTTCTCACAAGAAAAGAAGGAAAAACAAACTTACCTCAGACCCCTCTTTCTTCTTCTTCTTCTTCTTCTTCTTCTTCTTTTAGATCTGTGTGAATCCATATTTTTACAAGATTTTTTTGATGTCTTTTGCACAACTGGCTTTTTTTTTTTTTTTTTTTTTTTTTGCAAGAGTGAGGAGCAGATCACTCTTCCAATAAGACAAATGCCAGACACTTCATGTGTCCCTTGGGGCTCAAATCTCATCATCTCATTCTCACTAAAATGTGCCCTTATTCTGCAGAGGAATGACAAGATGTGACCTGCAGGGTTTCCATCATTTAGCACTCACTCATCAATAAGAAAAGTTACTGGCATTTGATTGATACTGGATGACTTGTCAAGGTCTTTTCAGTGCAGATCCTACTTCTTTTTTTTTTTAAACCTGCATGCTTCATCTGCTTCTTGCTTTACTGTAAACAGATAGGAGTGCAGGTTTTCATGCTGGGCTATGTGGCTATGTAAATTTAACTATTTACATGCTTTCCCCTCTGTGATATGCAAAATATTCAGTCTTTTTACAAATAAATATTCAAAGCCATTTAAAGCCGGTAGAATCGGTTCCTGGAATAACAATGGTCTTCAGTATGTAAAACTATTAAAACAGTCGGCTACTGCTTGGATATTGCAGTTACATTCAAAGTATAGGATCAAGTGGCCAAAGATGACATATTAGAATGAAAATAAAATAACAAATAGTCCTAATGCCGAAAAACCGTGATAACACTTAATCCATAAAGGAATATTTCATTAGATTAGTTACAAAATAAGATATACAGAATATTCTTTTTGTTGCATATTCTCTCAAGATTATGTTCAGTCTATTACAAGTTTATATCTATTCCACTAGGTGGCAGCAAAGGTAAACTAATGAGCCAATACAGTCCAAAGCGTGATCTGTGCGACCTTTTCTTTCCAACTAGACGTGAGAATACCCAAATTCAAGAGTAGCCAGGGAAGTCAGCTTCATGCCTCCTTTTTCTTCAGAGAGCCAAGGCCCTAAACTGGGGTAGAAATCTTACATTTTATAGTTCTGTAGTAGTCATACTACAAATCGGTGACACCAAAGTCTTCCCATAAAATCTCTGGTTACTCCCAGGTAAAATAAATCTCCAGGACACTGAGGTCTCTTATATCTTAAGGACTTCTCCTCTTTTGTAAATACACTTTGAGGGACTGAACAGGCTGAAAACGATAAAATTTAGCATAAATGAAATTCACAAAAAGCCATGAAAAGTTTCATGTACTATGTGATTAACGGGTTTCGGCCATGGGTGTGAGAAAATGGAAATAATTAAAATTACAGTGAAATCAATAAATATAATGAGACAACTTCAGGTATCACTTCTGCTTCATCTGTCATAAATAACAAGGGAACAGGCCACACCTGGTCATGAAACTGCTTATTACTGCTTATTACTTTTTAGTCTAAAAATGGGGGGCTGTCTATAAAAATGTATGCAATTCCTAAACAGTTAATGCAGTGCTGTTGTTTTAATTAAAACTGAAAGTCTGCACTTTGATCACATCTTGATAGTTTGATTTAAAATCCACCGTGGTGCTGTGCAGGGGCAAAACTACAAACTTTGTGTCTTTGTCCAACAAATTATGGACCTAACTGTACATATAGTCTAAGGAGCTTGGAAAGAAAAGCATGTGGACTTCTTTAAGTTTGTTTCACCTCTCATCTGAGAAGTATTCATCTCATCAACTTCTTCAGTTCTTCTTCAGCTTCTTGGATGAGAGGTGAAACGTCTTCAAGCAACTTAAAGAAGTCCAGATGCTTTTCTTTCCAAGCTCCATAGACTACGATGACCTGGATGACTGAGAACCTTCACAGACAAACTGTATGTAAATGAAATATGTGGGAAATATTGGCTGATTTATGAAATTTTTACGGTGCGTTCTGCAGATGATATAAAGCAACATCACCTGACATGTGGACACAAGAAATTTGTTATAGTTCTCATCTAATATGAGCCCAGACCTGAATATGGATATATAATTTATATATCAATTACCAATGACCAAAAAAGCAGGGATGCTGTTTAAAATGTAAATAAAAACAAAATGCAATGATTTACAAATCTTACAAAAAGATATATTATTAGTGGTACCATAGAACACAGGAAACGGAAGGAACAGAGTTATGTTTACTGTTGTGTAGCAGCCTAAATGTTTGGGAACTGAACAAACCAGCTGCTGGACTTTGGGGAGTCCCGGGTCTTTTTTGTTGTATTTTTTGTTTCGTGATGTTTTCAGTTGTTAAAAGGTCCAGCACCTGGACTCTTCTATATGAAGTTAGCTGTTTAACATGTATGTGGTTTAACATTTCTTGCTGAAACATGTCAGGCTTTTCCTGAAAAATGTTGCCTGGATGGGAGCAAATATTGCTCTAAAACCTCAGCATTGATGGTGCCGTTCCAGATGTGCAACCTGCCAGCTCCATAGGCACTTATGTACCCACATACCATCAGAGATGAAGGCTTTTAAACTGAGAGCCGATAACAAGCTGAATAATCCCATTCCTCTTTCCCTTAGACCATTTTAAATGAGAAAGAGAAAGATCATGTTCACACATGGCTTTTTCTTGTATGATAGAGGTTTAACCTGTATGTATGGATAGCACGGTGAACTATCGATTCATATATATATATGCAGTATTGATTTGGGGCCTTGTCTAAACTTTTTTAGAAGATATGGTGCTATGATCCAATTCAAAATGATCTAATATTTTTTTCATGGAACAGGAAAATGTCTGAGTTGAAACATTTGATGTTATGAGATTTGCACATCACTGAATTCTCTTTGTATACATTTTAGACAGGGTCCCATATCTTTGCAATTGGACTTGTACATTTTCTGTATAAAGCACCTGCAACTCTGAGTGTCCCAGTTTATACAAAAGTGTCTTTGGTCCAGTTGCAGCTTTAATACAAATGTGCTGCCTTACATTGCAGGATTCAGGCTACTGTGTGTCCCTTTACATGCTTCACTGTGCCACTGTTTATACAATGCTGAAAGGTATATACAGGTTTAAGAGCAACCTGAAAGGCTCAAGAACGTGCAGACACAGAGAGACTCATGCAGAGCGAGAGAGATTATTCAGTGATACCAGCTCCTTACTGAACTACACCCACACTCATAAAACATTCAAGCACCCCGCAGTCTGACAGCGCATTTGAAGGCATTGAAAAAGATCATCTGTGTCCTATCAAAGTTAATATCAAGAAGATATTTATTTTAATTATTCATCAACAGAAATCTGGTGCTGGATAGCGGTGCCATTTCCCCCCGCCTCAGACAGAGAAATGTCAGAGGCCAACAGCGTTTGATGTCCATGATCAAAAAGTGACTCCACCAGTGTTTGTTCTCATATTTCACCGTAGTATTAGTCAGTCATGCATATATCTTTATCCTGCTGGCACGCTCCACTCTCCAAGTGCTTGTGTCTTGCAGCTGTTATTGCAGAGCCTAATCTGTGGCCCTGAATAAGCTTTAAAGTTCTTTATGCACTATTTATTCTGGACTGACTTTCTTTGGCTGCTGCTTCAGGGCCACAGTAAACTGATTTCTTTTTAATAGAACATGCAGAAGATTAACAAGGAGGTACTTACGTGTAATATTTATGTGCTGAACATTATATTTATGTGATACAGCTCTCTGATTACCTGCAGATGAAGAACTGTATATAATTGCATGAGTCGAGCAAGTGTAACAGTTAATCGTTGTGGTTTTATTTGTAGTGTTTCATGTGATTTGAGATGCTAAGCAGTGCTACACCCGTGAACTGATCTGCTTTGGAAATACATGTTCCTATAATTTTTCCTGTATATTTTTATGTTTATGAACTGATATCATGGGATGTTGAACGCCATTAATTAGAGTAACTTCACTCAGTAATCAAAGTGTCGTTTCCCTCATAGCATCATTGCTGAAATTGGAAATAATTACATTTGAGAACCTTGGGGGCAGCGATTACAAGCTATGAGCAAAACACTGCAATATTATTACTTTTTAATTTAATATGGTAACATCTGAGTAGTTCAAGTATAAGTTAACTGAAGCTTAACTGGGACTTGTACTTTCTGTAAAGTTTCTGTTTGGCCAAACCAAAGTCCTAAATATACTTTTTTCACTCTAATTTGTTCTCCACCAACTCTACAGAATTTTAACAGATAATCATAAACTTTGTACTGAACTGTTAATCATACAAACATACAAAAGGCACCTAATTCAAGAGCTGAACCAGTGTAAACTGGACTGAAAATCAATGACAACACGTCTGATGGAGTCTTGAATCCTAATTTGAAAATTTTGGTTCAAATCATCGTCAGCATGCACAGAGGAATTCAGGAGAGAGGTGAGACGCTACAGTTTACAGGCATCTGTAAGACAGTGGAGGCTCTGTCATGGTTTATGACTATATTTCAGACAGTGGTGTTGTGGATATTCTCAAAACTGAAATTATGAACACGGAAAAGTGCCTTTAGATTATGATTAGGCTTCATTTTTCAGCACGACAATGACACAAACAGACTGACAATGCAGTAAAAGCATACCTGGACAGAAAAATACAAAATGCAACACTATCAGTCATGGATTGGCCTCCACAGAGCCCGGACCTTAACATTATTGAAACAATGTGGGATCATCCTAAAAGGAAACAGAAGAAAAGGCAGCCGACATCCAAAGAAGAGCTTTGACTGTCCTTCAAAAAGCCTGGAGAACTATTCCTGAAGACTGCTTAAAGAAATAACAAGAAAGTTTGCCAAAGAGAGTTCTGGCTGTGTTGAAGAATAAAGGTGGATGCACAGAATATTCACTTTCAAGCTTATACAAACTCTGTTTTTGCTTTCGCACATGTAAATCAATGCCCTTATTTCCCACTTTCCCATATAAAGAAAATAGGGGTGACTCAAAGACAGTATTCTAGTCTAGAGGCTTTTCATTCATCAGAAAAAGCCCCTAATTGACCATCGAGCAAATGTGTTTTCTGGCAGCTTATTAACAGGTATAACTGCACACTAAAAAGTTTATAGAAGAATGGATAGTTATGAACATGATTAAAAACAGTTGAGTATCTATTTATTTTCCAAATAGAAAGGATGCAAAGTGATTTTAGACAACATCAAAGCATTTTTACCATTTTTAATGAAGACGTTGGTTTGGTTTTCTTCATTCTTCTTTGTGGGCCACATACAGCCCACTTTGATCTCAAGTGGGTCAAACCAGTGAAATTCCCCTCTCTGTTATTGTAAACAGTGCCTCACATGTAGTTTTCCTACATGATAAAGAAATGCTGCTGTAGTAAATAAAAGAAGCTATCCAGTGGGACAGTCTTTGCTGAGCTGGTTCTGGCCCCTGGGCCTTATGTTTGGCACCCTTGTATTACAGTCTGTTAGCATGATGAACTTGTAATCCATCCAGTGTGGTTATGATTATTATTAATGCTAACAATCCTAAATCCTCTTGATAGACTGTTTCTAACAGGTTCTTACACAGATATATTTACTGCAACATTTGTATTTGCCTTTGATGAGTTATCTATGCAAAGTGCCCCAGCATGGTTACAGACACGCTCCATCCCCTCGGATTTCAAGAAGCCATGCAGTCTTGACAGATGCAGAAACCTGAGACAGACTGCCAGGTGGGGACAGACAATTGTGCAAAGTGGTTGTGTTGCTGTTACACATACATTATTGTAAACATCACAGCCGAGGCGCTGACCTGCAGTGAAAGCATCGTTTCAGCGGGGAGATTACATACTAATTATCAGAAGCATCGGTTCTCCTGCTGTCCGCGCGCAATCATACACATGTCTCAGGTGGGGTCATTTAGGGCTTTGTGGGCTTCGGCTCCATTAAAGTGACAGCTAAGGTGAAGAGGGACGAACACTAAGAGACGTCATCGTTGGCAACGGACCAGAAAACCACTTTATCTCCCCTGTTGTCATTCTATGGTCCACTGAGGCTGAAACAGCATGTGGAGAATCTGCAGTGCACGCGCAGGTGTATGCGGGATGGTTGTGAGCTACATGATGTAAACAAGAAGCAATTCATTGATTTTACGTGTAATTTATAGGCTGATCTCTTGGTTTCAAAACAACAACGAGCATTCAGCCATCAGGGTCATCTCTTCTTGGGATTGGAGAATGCATTTAAAAACAAAAAACAAATACATTTAAGGCACAGGGTATGTCAGAGTCAAGCTATTATGGGATACTTGGAGTTTAACCCCATTTAGGGACAAACTATGGCGATATCTCAGCTTTTGCTCTACTCTGTGTTATATGCAATACTTTTTTGAAAAGGCTTGAACATAAAAAGTGGAAAGTGAATGTTTTTGAAGTATATATGAGTTAATTTTTTAAACTATCTTTCAGGAAGGTTGTTTCAAACATACAGCAGTACTTGACATATTTCTTCTGTGGATTTAAGCTGTCTGGGTTTCTTTTGTCTTTTCATGTAATCCCAGACTGACTGCATGATGTGGAGATCATGGCTCTGCAGGGGCCACACCATCTGTTGCAGGATTCCAGATGACCTCGGGTGTAGGTTTGGGATCATCATACTGCGATCTGAACATATCTAATGCTGTAGCTCAAGATTGTAGCACTTCGCAAAAGGCGATTTTTGTGTAAAAGGTTTATTTGTAATGAGAAATTGTTTTAAAAACAACAAATGGGCTAATATTTATCTTTTTTTAGGCAGGCTTTGAGTTGCCAAAGCTATAAAAAAAGAGAGCTTTTTTCCCCTTTCTTTCTGGAAATGTTTACAGCCATATCATCACCCCGCCCCCTCCTTTCTTTAAATTTCGGGGATTAATGCGTTTTTTTGTTGTTGTTAATTTTTTTTAAACAACTTAAGGTAAATTATACACAGTCACATTTTTACAGTGTGAGATTTTAAGTTTTACTTAATTAGTATGGGCTATTTAGTATTACTCCACTTAAATTAATTTCCTTGAACTGTGAGATGATTTATTTAAATTAGTGTAAAGGGTAAAAAAATATATATATATATATTTGTTGTGCAGTGTTATTTTATTGAGAAGTTCATAATAATAATAAAAATAATATATATATATATATATATATATATTATTTTTATTATTATAATATATATATATATATATATAAAGCAAACGGAATGAAAAATAAATAAGATAAAAAATTACAAAGCAGGTCGTAAAACGTGTCCCGAGTCTGCATGCAGTGTGAAGTTTTTCTTTCCCCTCCCTGAGCTGCAGGGATATGAAAAGATAGCAACAATCGGTGGGTGGTGGGCGGACTGAGAGGGTTTTTCAGCATGGACTGACGAGGATAATAGAAATGTTGCAGGCGTGTTGCTGTTGTAGTCAGCCTGCAGGGCCGGTAGGACGACGGTCGCCATCTCTGGGTAAACACTGTAACCGTATCACGCAGTTGATATTGTAGTGTGTGGATAGAAGCTGGAGCGTACAGTAGCGGCAGCAGAAGGCGGGGGCTATGCTGCCTGCAACAGCCACATCGGACACGAACGGCTTCGATGCGGGACTGACGCTTTGTTTGTCTCCTGCACATCGGACTGTCACCTCACATTTTGGACCAGCCGTCGTGACCGTTTCTTCCTCTGTTTCTTCTTCTTCTCGCTGATATTTTGTCTCGCTCGTAAGCACCGGGGTATGGGAAGTGCAAAAATGGGATTTTAACGTTGCAAACAGCGGACGCTCCAAAGCCTGCGCACAGCCAGGGGGACTGTAGTGCGCCTGGTAATGTTTGCCAAGGAATAAAACGGTGTAGCCGAAGGTGCGTAACATCTCGTTTCCATGGACAACACGTCCATAATAACACAGGTTGCAAATCCGAAAGAGGAGGAGAGCATTTCTTCAAGTCAAGATAAAGGTAAGGCGCACAGAAATGTCACACATGACTCTTTTTTTTCACACAAAAATAATAATTTTTAAAAAAGCGTGAATTTTCGGTTTCCATGTATTCCGGAGAGCCCGCTGCTTGTTTAGATTGACTCAGTGCCCATCTGCCAGATCTGCAGCCCTCGGTGCAGAGAGGATACTGAGCTCCGGACTGCAACAGCAAGACAAGAGTATCGACGGAAAACCTCCATTGTTCAGCTTGAAGCAGGGAAACATTAAGAGCCAGAGCCCCCAGCTCAGCCTGCAAATATCTATACAGTCTGATGCTGGGAGTCCGCTCTAACTTTATGTCACTCATAGCTTTATTTATTTTAGCCAGAAATATCCCACCAGCATTTTATTACTTAACACATGTGCCATTTCTTTAGGTCTGAGTGAGCAGGGTTTACTACTGGGGGCGGGTACTCTACTACTTCTCCCCCCCTCTGCACTCTCAACATCCCTGTATCTGCCACCGACACTGTAAAATGCATTGAAAACAGCACACCACCAATAACAAGTGATCAGAGGAGGTTGTGGTATTTGCAAACTGCATGCACATGAATTTAAACATGTGATTGTCTGTGCAAGGTCAGAAGACGGTGTCTTTATGCGCCTATCAACATCAAAGTCACTAGTGATAGGTTTGCACACATTTATCCATCTGAGCAATAAAATAGCACCGAAGCAACAACAACAAACAGAAGTTTGCATTATTATCTCTCTTCTGTACATCCTCCATAAAACAAGTATCCTCATGTAACTGAAAGTGTCTTGGCTATTCACGCTGCTGGGAAATGTCCCCTTGCTGCTGAGTTAAAAAACAAAAAGTGGCTGAAAACAACAGCTCAACAGCTGCTCTGCAGATTATGCAGGCTGTGCGAAAACACATTTTCTTTTTTGTTGTTGTTGTTGTTGTTGTTGTTTTTACGAAAGACTGCGCTTCACCATGTGGCGACGACATGAGTGTCAAATCCCCCTCATCAGTCAGGAGTTTTCATTAACTTTGAAAGAGGTTTTTGCCAGTCTCTTTAAACTGATGCATATTTCCATTTTCATTTGAGCTGACATCTTGTTGTGTAACGAGACTCTGTGTGGAATCTGTGTGCACACACTGGGGAGGTACACGAGCGTCCGCGGAGCTCAGGGCTCTGACATTTCCCCCGCCAGCCACCAGCACCCATCCAAGTGAGCCGCAGGGTGCCTGGAGGCCAGAGGGACCACAGCTTCCTGCTACACCCAGTGCTCTGTTGGAGAAAAGGTCACCTTCCCGCATCACCTACCACTGAGCAACACTGACATACACGAGCCACTCTGAGTCACTGCTTTCCCAGCCTGCACTGTTAAAATGGGCTTTGCTTTAATGTGAAATTGACTCCATCAATTGTGATTTATTTCCCAATGTTTACCCCCCTCCCCAGCAGCTTACTGTAGCTTCATAATTAAAACCCACCATAAACAAATCCATCAAAACTACCACTAAACGTACACATTCATCACCCAGTGAGAAGGAGTAAGATCATCCAGGAAATTAGTTGGGAAAAATTTTTTAAATATTGCTTCTTTCCTTCAGAGCGCTTTTTTGCACTTGTTTCCCACACTTTCCTGCCCCGCTCTTCTTGAACAGTAAAACCCAGATGACATGTGGAATCTGACAGTTAATCTGGCAGGATAAAATCCAGGGTCAGTCACTGACCAAAGAAGGCCTAACAGACACCCACACACACTTACACACACAAACGTGCACTGTGGCTCCTCAAATGGCTGCTGTCGTACATAAAAAAGTATCAGCAGGGAGCTTCCTGAACAGTGCCCCCGGCCCTTCACTTCAGTCTCTGTCAAAGCAGACAGCAAACAGCACTTGTTGTCCAGGAAAGTTACTCTGCGGCCTGCTTGGGCTCCACTGAAGCCACAAATCATTACACTCACACACGCACGCACACACACTGAATATTTCAGAGCACAGGCAGGCTATTTTCAGAGTCCTATCGGTTTCATTCCAAGTAAAGACGTAGTAACTCATTAGCGCCATTTTTTAAAAACATTTGGTCAGGTGCTGATTAGAGCTCTATGCATAATGGAGGATGTTGAATGAGATGAAGGATTTAATCATAATGGGGATGGTGGATGAAGTCATGCATATCATACATTTGGAAAATAAACATTGCTTGGAGCATGTTCGGGCTGTTTTGCATCACGTTTTTCTTTTTTCTAATCTGACAAAGAAGCAAAATGTTCTGATTCAAGTCTAGATATTTCGAAGCAACCAGAGTCATCTTTCCAAACTCAAATTACACTTTTCATTTGGCAGCCATTATCATTTTTATTTATTTATTTTTCTGATGCAATGAAATGCAATGGCTGGACTTGCAGCCGAGGAGGGGAGCCACAAGGCCTGCCAGGCTCAGTCTCGCTAAGCAAAATCACTCAGGCTTTGCTCCGATAACTTCACAGCGAGGCAGGTATCAGTGGACGAGCCGTTTACCTTAATCAGATTAGGTCACATCTGAGTTTAGCTCTGCACTCCCGCAGAGTGAGTGATGACAGATACTTCGGGGAAATTACAATCTTGCGCTCGCAGTAATGGCAAAGCAAGAGTCTGTTTTGCTTGAAAATCTTACCGAATTGGCTTTAAATTGTGTCTTACTTACTGTCACAATGAAGCTGCTTCTTTTACACACTGATGAATGCATTTGTTGAATTCAGCCTGGAGTCACTGGAACAACTCTAACTAAGAAAACCTTCTTGGAAAACCAACAAATACAAATAACGCTTTTATCCCTTTCTGAGGGCGAGCTATTTGCATTCTCCTGAACAGACGTAATGTCATTCTGCCCATTCTCTGGTCCAGCAGCAAGATTAGAGCCTGGACAATACTTCAGGCCAATGCCAGCTGTGATTTAGTCAGGAGAACAAAAAATCTTAGAGTTAATGAAAATACTTTTATCATTTTCAAAGATTGGGGTATTTGCGATAACTTCCCGGCAATTATTTTATTTAATATTTACACATTAATCAGCAATTTAACTAATCAGACAGGTCCTGAGAGTATTGCAAACAATGATATCAAAAGAGCTCTCCTGGACAAAGAACTGTTCACCATTTCCACCCTATCATCGTTATTTAACCATTATGTTCGTTTTTATATCCAAGTACTGCAGGAAGCATAGCCCAGCAAACCCTGACATCATCGCCTTGGTCAAAACTGGTCGCAGTAGGACACCAAAACCTGAACTTCAGCTGGACAGACGTTACGTTGTTTCCACATAGAATAGAGCTTAGTTCTTACAAAAGTGAAAAATACAAATCTAATTTCTAAGATGGAATATAATGTGTTTGTCTTTTTTAACAGCTAACAAGTTTAGTACACAGTTGCATACATCCACCTAACATCTTCCCAGCGTACACAGACCAGTATTACCAGAGTCTATTTATGGTTTTCTGCACCTAAATTCAATTTCATTTGTTGTATAGTGAACTCTACATGTCAGACTCTTATAATCATCCCCTTTCTGTCCAACATACCAGCCTCATAAACTCAGGAATGCTAACATTCACATATGAAACCAGTTAGCTCAGTAGCATAAGTAATGGACTCAAAAGCTTTAGATGAAGCTGAGTTGAAGCCACCCTTAAACTTTTTTTGTATGTTTGTTCATTTTATTCTAATCAATAAAGACAACAAGGATTTCTAGGTGACGTAACATTGAAGACGTGACTCGATCTGACATTGTAATAACGTCCACGGCTTTAGTTCATCTTTCGTTTTGGAACTACTTTTTCATCCTGACGTTATGTGGAGAAAAGAAATGCTTGCTGGGATTATAGGACGATATTAACATATCTCGCGATAGGCAAATAATAGGGAATAGTATTGGCCAACCTGTCACACTTACGCCATCCTAGATGCTAGACTGTCCTTCACAGACTCCATTAACCTTCGATAATTAAAAAATAAACTCAGTCATTAAAGTACTCAGTCTGTTTACATGCAAGTGGAGATGTATAATGTGAGAAGATGCATGGAGACGAAGAGCGGTCACTGGGATTTCTGCAAACCGATGGCTTCTCCAAGTATGATTTCCTCCGAGTCTTCTTGGTCAGAGATTATTTTCGTTGCCAGAGAGAAAGGACAAAAAATACTGAAGCTGCAATTATGTATGAATCTGGAGAAACGCCCGTGGTTTCATCCACTCTTGGTTTTTGAGGTTATTCCTGGAACACGCTGCTGTACATTAATAAAGTGTTTATGATGTGTGGACCACACCTGCAGGGTGTGTGCAGCATTCGGCTAGCGAGAGGAGCTACTGTGAGTTCTGGCTGGCTCAGAGTCCCTCGCACAACCTGCCACTCTGCTGTTTACAGCAATTTTCTATCCAGACCGGGCTCAAGTGTTCGACAGACAATCTTTTACCAGAGCATAGCCTTCCACCTCTCTCGAGAATCACATTGGACTTCTGTGTGCGTACAGCGAAGTCGATATTCAGAGCGGCATTTTGATGGAGAGGAAGATAGAGAGAAGAGCTGGAGTCAGAGCTGTAAAGTGCAGGTCCTTATTACAGATTTATGAATCTATTTCAGCCAGTGCTGCTCAGAAAAGCTGATTATCTGCACCTCCAGGGAAGTGTTGGAGTGTTAGATGTTTCCCAACACATCTTCATTAATACCAATAGCATACTGGACAGCTCATTGGGAAGAATTGAATGTTTTAGCCTAGCCATAAGCTCCTTGACTGAAAAGCTTATTAACTGTTTGTGTGGGATCAGCCCATGTCTCTGTGTTAAAATGAGCATGCCCAAAGTGGAAGTGGGGCGGGTGGAGGGGGACTGTAATAATTTATATCATTTTAGTCCTGCTACAGCAAGTGGTGGAGCATGTTTTTAAAGTTGTAAGCAGCAAATGAATTGTCGTGTGGCCTTTCTGTGTAATGTAGAGTTTAGAGTTAAGAAGATGTGAAGCAGCTCACAACCTTATATTATAACTGTTCTGTATATATGAAACCACAACCAGCAGCTGGTTATACTGTTCAGATTAATTCATTTCTTTTTAAATAGCACCAAATCACAACTACCATCACTTCAATATTATAGGATGAAGACCTACAATATAAAGAGAAAACAATCTGAAATCTACAATCAGACCACTGCATTGAGCCAGTACTTGGCAAAAGTGGGAAGGAAGAACTCCCTTTTAACAGGAAGAAACCTCTGACACAACCAGGCTCAGGGAGGGGCAGGAATGTGCTGTGAGCCAAACCAAACCAAGCTTGATTTATCCAATTTTTCAGATGTGAACAAACAGATCTACCCAATCAGATTGCTGCATTGTGCACTGTAGCTCAATAATCCCATTTTACCTCACACACATAGCTAGACGCCGCTTCGAGTCACTCAGCTCTCTGAAATTATTATTCTGCCTCCTCAGATGTGGTCATCTGACAGCCCAAACTGCCTCACTGACATCCTGAAATATGTATTAAAGTGGCCGTGATACAGCTGCAACTCCTGGATTAAGCCATGAAATTCTCCCTGCTGCCTTCTTTTGAATTGGATGAATCCAGAATCTCCGTTTCTTCCTTTTTCTTGTTTAGAAACATCAGCACCGGCTCCTCATTGCTTCTTAGTGACTTCATTTTGATTTAGTTTCAAAATTCAAAATTTGTTTTTTTAGGATGAATTTTACCCAAAAAATGCAACTCTTGAGTATATGTGTTGATTATTGGTGTTTATTAGCCTTAATAATCAGAAGGAAAAAATTGTGCAGCGCTAATTCACTTGCGGTGCAGGCAGTCCCATCCCTCGGTTTATGATGCTACCAAATTAAAAGTCACTCCAATATAGTTTTCATTAAGGGAAAAATTCACCGTAGCATGATTTGGATGAAGTTTTAATCACATTTTTTTTCCTTTTGGAGTCATTTTGGCAGGCGGCCTCTAGTGACCATTTACAGAACTGCAGTGTTTTTCACTTCCATGCTTACTTGATTTTCATCTTGACAAATTCCACTCAAATGGCAGAAACTGTGCTCCTCCTTAAAAATATACAACTTTCTATACCAAGGTGCTCAAATCAATTGACATTTTATTATGGCAAGTGTATCTTTAATATTACACAAATAGCGTCTTCAAAATGAGCACTTGTTCCATAGTTTAATGGTTTACACATTCACCTGACTTCTCCGATTTGATTCCCTGAGGGGCGGCACTCATGCTTTTGTGGTTGTGTCAGCAAAGAAAAGACTGCAAAATCAATTACGGTGCCCTTGTGTATAAAGGAACACCTTCAGATTTTTCAGAATCACTACTTGCATATGCTAAAGCAAACTGGGAAGGAACCCAAATAATATTTTCACTACATTTCCTCAGTTGGTAGACTTTGATCCTGACAGCATATTATAAAGTAGCCAATATTCATAAAAAAGTGCTATAATGGCTGGGAGAGTTTTACCAGCACCAATTAGGCTTATCTCGTATGACACAGAATGCATTAGAAAGATTTATGTTGGATTTTCTTCTGCTTGCAATAAAGATTTGAGTGAGAAATCAGCAAAGTGGCCCTTAATGATTAGGTAGCCAGTAGATCTATGGATTAGGAGACACAACGAAAGATGCAATAGCACTGCAATCCATCCTCAGAGAGGCCACAGGGGAAAATAGTGTGGGCGAACTCCTCACTCCCACCCTGGATGACTGTGATGACTTAAACTTTCACTCTGAAGCAGCTGTAACAGAACATATTCCTGCTCTGAAGTCCCCGACTAGCGTCTAGTTTAAAATAGTTTTAGGATATTTCTTGTTTAAACTGATATACGGTATGCCACTAAAACCCTACAGGATCCATAGAAACTTTCTCACAGACCTGACCTGAGGAGAGAGAGATCAAAGAGACAATTTTGCTTAAACCTAAGGTCAGTTATCACTGTTCTCTCGATATTGCAAGTAGAAGGGAATTACTGTTCTCTAAAATCTATTAAAGACAGAGAAATAAGCAGCATGCTTCCTAAAACCCTCTGCTGCTATAAATGCTTGCTAGCATCAAATGTGTCCCAAGCTGTTCTACATTTGGATTCTATCATGTTTTAATTTAGACCAATTACATTTTGTACTTGTAACTATTTTTGATTCATTCTGAATAAATTGAAGTGTAAAGCTAAAGTTTAAAATGGTAAAGTGAAGTACTTAAAAAGACACCATTTGTGTCCAGGAATAGGGGAAATGCATGCACCACCACTGTTCTATTTAAGTACATTTTTGCGGCATGTTTCGTATCATGTTCTTGCTTAATCAAGTACTAGAAGACCTGAAAGACATGAGTTTATGTTCCTGTTTCTCTTTACCAAGAGTTTCATTCCTGTGTTTCGAGTATGATGGTCGGCCGGTGGATTTGAATTAGACTGACAGTCATGTAAGTGCAGTAATTATTTCACTTTAAAACTTGCCTGTGGTGAGTGAGCATGCATTTTTTTTTAAGTTTACTCCTTTTGGAAAAAGCATTCTGGGATGTTCTACAAGCAGCAAAGACTGTTTGAATTTAAGCATATATCAAAATTATTCATGTTTTCTCTCGGCTGGCCTCGAGGGGAACGCGTGTCAGAACGTGTACATGAAAAACTAGACGTGCAGTTTGTTGTCCCGTTTGTTGGTTCTTCAGCACAAACCAGCTTTGGGTTTTTCTGGGCCTCTTTTTATGTCTGTGTGCTTTGGACTGTGTGTTTGACAGCACTGTGGGGAAGTTTTATGTTCGAATGTGGCCTCAAGTGCAGCTCGTATGCTGTGGTTGCTTGTTTTGGAGCAAATGCTGTTTCAAAATGTCCGGCATGGCCTTTAAAACCACTGTTACAGTAGGATTTCAGTGAAATTCGCTATAAAACAATACACTAACCAGCAGACGTCCATCTTGATCTGGGTTATATTGATTTTCATGAGAAAGCATGCGCTGCAGTTCAAGAAAAACATCGAGCATACCAAACTTCAGCGGATAACAGCATAGTGTTGGGTCTGTTTTCAACTATTGATTTAATTGACTGCAGCTGTCAGGGACATTCGACCCATCAAACTTCAGACTGAAACTCCTTCTAATTAACTACAGAAGATAAATGACTGACACTCTGGTTCTTCTGGTACGTGCCTGCCATACTTTGGTTTGAATGCACAGTATTGTTGTGGGGTTACATCACCAGCCTTTCCTGTATATCTTGACACATAAGGCATGCAGTGACTGTGAAGAGCAATTCAATGCTCCAAAAGCCACAGTCCCTTTGGAGCAAAAGGACCGTTTGCCGTGCGGCCACAGCAGCCTGCACGCTTTCTGCTCTCAGGGACGCTCCTAAAACGATGGAACCGTTGAGTTCTGGAGTCGGACGTGCAACAAGCTAACGTTTAATTGAGCATCCATCCATCCAAACGGACGCTGTCGAAAAAGATCAATACACTCAGAGAAAGTTCGGGGTCAAGAAAGACCAAGAAAGCGAGAGAGCTAGAGGTGTTTGTGTCAAGGAAGGAGAGAGCAGGAGAAAGCATCTGGGTTGCAGGCCGGCCCTTGACAAGGGGACGGCCTCTATGCATATTTTGCCCTCTTCTCGCTGGCATTTATCATCAGTAATTGGCTATCTGAGCAGCAGATCATGTTTTGTCCACAATGATTTTCTGTCGCCCTCCCTGAATTATGCTGCGCCCCAGTTTGTGAGATATTTGACAGAAGAGCATAAAAGGTTCATACATTTTTAAACAGATGATCCGATAATAAGCAAACGCACATGCACCGAGCCCGCGGGAGATACAGAGAGGCAATTCCCCCCATCCCCACCCACGTCATCCTCCAGAGGTAAAAGGTGAATACTGTTTAACTGTAAGTCTCCGGGGACTCTAAGTAGGACATTCTCTGTGTGGAAATGTGGAGATGAATGCCCCTCAGAGAGCAGACGCACGAGAAAGTGTAACAGCGAAACACAACCAGGTCTACTACATGCTCACACCAACACATGCACACAAGTATATGACCTACTTGTTTCCCATTCATTCATAACAAGCAGCATTTTAATGAGCAATACTTAAAAAAAATCTCTTTTTTTCAGTGCCTACTTGTTTCATCGATGACTTTGTACTTGAGAATAACACTGAATACTGAAAAACTTCATTACTCATCACAGGAAGCACTGTCGTATAATGTCTTTGTTATCTCCGCGGGGCCCTTTAAAGTCTGATATCAGAGATTTGTTTAGGAGGATGTGGAGTTTGAAAGACACGGTTATTTACCATGCTAAAAGGGGCTGTTGATTGCATTCTGGGAGATCAAGTGTGATGGAGTTTGACTCATATTAGAGACTTAATAGTCAGCTTTGATTTTAACCAGTTTTTAATTTCTTTCATTTAAGAGCCCTAATTCTCTAAAAGATCCTCCTACTCTTGGGTCACTGAATAGTTAAGCCTGTCTGTATTAAAGTGGAGCCTAAAGACGTCCCTAATTACATCTCACATTAATTATTTTACTGTCGTAAAGAAGTAGATGGGCAAGGAGGAGTTCCCATCAGTCACTGAGCCTCTGGCTTTCAGCGCACAGTAGTAGATGAGAATGTACAAGGATATATTAATAATGAACTACCGCAGCAGCCCCAAACAACGTGGGCTGTGTTGCTGTCGGTTGCGTAACTCCACCAGAATAGTCAGATCTCTCTCATTATTCCTTCCTGGGCCCTCAGTGGGCTAATTCCCCCGCTCTTGTCATCTCCTTCATTTCACTGAGCGCTCGAGAAGCGGCATCAGCCCTCATCCCTGAGGGGCTGTAAGCAGGCTGGCACCGCCACCACAGCGCCTATGCCGCTGTGCAACTAAGAGAGGAAAGCAGGGGCAGACCCACCCACGGCTGTGTGTCAGAGTTCACACAGCAGCGGCGGGAATTCGTACCTTGCATGCAGTGTGTGCCAACCAAATGACTTATGCGATTAGGTCCCTGCAAACCACATCTTGGCTCAATCAAATAACTGAGTTACTGAGTAATTTTAGTTATATAAGATTATGTAGGATGCACATGTACATGTAAATCCTCTCTATAAGTAGGCGAAATAAAGCCAGAAGGGCAGCTGAGGGTCAGTGAGAGTGACTAAAGGCATCTGCTGGAACTGAATGTACCTCCACAGCCTGTAATTTTCACCTCAGCCTCAGCTGTCTATGTGGGGAAGTAAGGAGGCTTAATGGGAGTTTATTTTATCATACTGTGCTATTATTGCCCTGATGGCCTAACACATAACCCACCCAGGACCTCGGCACAGTGAACGCACACAGACTGACAGACACAACTGTCAGTCTCAGTTCATCCAGTGCTATCTAACGCCACTCAGCTGTTTGGATCAGCTGAGTGTGTTCGATTCTGCGAGCACGCATGTAACCAAACACATGTTCGAGTGCAAGCAGATGCTCTTTGGTGTTAATATTGTTATGGAAGCCAATCTGTTGTAATTGTCTTCTCCTTTCTCAGTGGGATTTTTCTCCTGTGTCTGTTTTTAATGAGCAGCAGCGGAGGTTGTTTATAATTCTGTGTTTTCAAGGTTTTTTTTTTTTTTTAGCATCCTTTAACTAGTTTTTGCTCATTGATTTGGATGCTTTAGTCCATGTGTGTTAGCATCCACGAAACTAATAGCTGAACTGACTCTTGGTGTATAGCATAGTAGTTTTAAAAAGTGTCTTTGAATACAATTATCTGCAGAATACTGAATTGATTTGCTAAAAAAAAAAAAAGAAGAAAAATCTAGTTATAGCTTCTCGTGAGGGAGCATTTGGTGCTGCTAGTCTCTGTTTTAATAAATCTTGAGGTTACACTGTAAATGTCCAGGAATAGGGGAAATGCATGCACCACCACTGGTGTCTGTTAATTGTCCTGTTAATTTTCTGCCAGTATTTAATGGATTTTTATTGAAGTGTATGGGCATTTCTATCATTGGTAAACAGTAAAATTACATGCATAGTTGAAAGGGAAAAAAAGGAAATAATCCATCCATCCAGCCATCTTCTTCTGCTTATCCGGGGCCGGGTCGCAGGGGCAGCAGCCTAAGCAGAGAAGCCCAGACCTCCCTTTCCTCGGCCACCTCCTCCAGCTTGTCCGGGGGAACACCAAGGTGTTCCCAGGCCAGCCGAGAGATATAATCTCTCCAGCGTGTCCTGGATCTGCTCCGGGCCTCCTCCTGGTGGGACATGTCCGGAACACCTCACCCAGGAGGCATCCTTGTCAGATGCCCGAACCACCTCAGCTGGCTCCTTTCGATGTGGAGGGAAAAAATCCTTTGTTTTTAAAAGGGTTCATTAAACTGTATTCTTACAGAATTTTTTTTGTTGCTTTCTTCAGTGTATAAAATTAATCACTCCTCTTCCAACTGTTTAATGTTTCATTTCAGTCTTTGCTACCAGTGGCTGAGATCAGATCAGATAAGCGTCACTCAGGTTATTTCACCTGTCATCGCTACGAGTTACTGAATTTTATTGGTGTCCTATGGTCACCACATTGCTGCTGTCTTCCTTCTTGCGTGTGTCCTTTCAGAGTGTGATAGATATCATTTTCAACAAGTGGTTTGAAACTAGAAGATAAAGTTTTATTTACATTCCGTTGCAGATATGGACATAGACAGCTGGAGATCCGACAGCTGAGTAGTCATTTCTGTTTTACATATTTGAAGTCCACCACCTGGGATGCATCCATGGTTTGATTTCTGCATGGACCCTCACGCTTAATATCCGATGCTGAAATTTGTTACTCAGACTCCAACTCTGAGGGGACCAAAGCAGTTTTGCGGATACAAAAAAAATCAAGGCTTAAGGCTGTTTTCACATGGTTTGTAGTCATACAATGCACATTCAGTCCAATTATTGGTCTGATGTGTCTGAAGTGGGAACAACATATAGAAATAAGAAGGTGCTGTCTTCTGGACTTGTAGATAAAGGATCTGTCCAACTGAGGTCTTGATTCATTCTATGTCTCGTTGCTACGGTTTGTAAACCCTGCCACATCCAAGAATGAGAAGCATGTCCCGCTACAGGAAGACTTTTAGCTCAAACTTGAAGTGTACACCTGGTAGTTGGGTCAGATTGAGATTGGATCACGCCATGGAGTCTGTTTGGAACTGGACCAAAACCACATCCCTCTTGGTGCATTTATTTTGGGCTGCATCTGAGTGTGATTACAGTATTCACATCTGCACCAACGAACCGCACCAAGGGTGAAAATGAACAGAGTTCCCTTTATAGAACTAACTAGTGTAGCACAGATTTAAAACCCACTTGAGCAGCTATGGTATCCTGGCATCTGGCATAAAACTAACACAACATTTCATAAAAAGATCATCAAACAAACAATCAAACATGGTGGTGGTAGTGTGATGATCTGGGGCTGTTATGCTGCTTTGGGACCTGGATGACTTGCTGTAAATGAACATGTCCTGATCCTCAAGTGCACTTTCGCTACGCAGCAGGACGATGATTAGAAACACATCAGCAAGTCCACCTCAGAATGTCTCAAAAAACAGAAAAATGCTAGAAAACCCTCCAATGTGGCTGAATTAAAACAATTATGCAAAGAAAGGTGGTCCAAAATTCCTCCATAGCGATGCGAACCACTCGTTACCAATCATGGCAAATTCTTGATTGCAGTTCTTGCTGCCAAGAATGGCATGAAAAATTAGGTATAGGGGGCAATTAATTTTTCAAACAGGGCCATGTAGGTTTGAATAACTTTTTCTAAAAAAAAAAAAAAAATCATTTAAAAGCTGCTTTTTAATTTGACTCGGGTCATCTTTGTCTAATATTAATATTGTGGACAGATTTGCCCAAACTGACAACAGTAGTAGTTTTATGTTAACATTAATTTTAATATCTTTGGGTTTTGTCACACATAGCATGATAGCTTGTGATTTCGGAAATTGTAAGTATTTCCCTCCTTCGTTCAAATCCTAGTTGTAGATATAGCACATTGCTGCAGGGATTCCTTCCACACTTACTGTGCGCAACAAGGAATCCCCCCTTTCTGTTCTGGTAGTGGTAGCATGGGACAGAAACAGCTTCTTCACATGATTCTGAAAGCTGTTTGCTGAAGAAATTAGATCCCAAGCTGCAGGCGAATAGTGGATTACCTATTGGTGTACGTGTTTGTGTGAGAGCCCCGTTCTTCAGTCTGGCTGCAGGTGAATAAGGATTTTATCTGAGCTTTAAACAGCTTCTAATGAAAACACCCCACTCTCAAAAATCTCAGTGAGGGGTGGCAGCAGATAATCTGTGAAATTACGCCCTGTTTCCTGAAGGAATAGCAGGATTTTAGCATGTGATATTTGTTGTCAACTTGTGTCACATTTCACCATCTGAAAGCTTTTGTTCAGTTATACAGAACAGAAGACACGTTGAAGTCTTCCTATTTGTTGATTGTCTGTGAACTAGCTGAGTGTACTATTTAAATCCGACCTCTTTTCCATCTAAATTATTAAAGCACCACATTCACATGCACTGTTCTCACGTTTACCATCATACCCCCAGGTACTGCACACTTTACCCGCCTGGCTGCTTAGCTAAGTGTTACTGGAGTGCCGTCAAAGCATGTCGCAAAGGCACTACTAATATCACTATAATGGTATGTAATCCGTCTCACTAATAAAAGTGCTCTTTTGATTGGCCGAAGGTTGTCCTGCACTCA
Source organism: Simochromis diagramma (assembly GCF_900408965.1). Lineage (NCBI taxonomy): Eukaryota > Metazoa > Chordata > Actinopteri > Cichliformes > Cichlidae > Simochromis > Simochromis diagramma. Next base: position 5,904,546 of record NW_024387040.1, read on the forward strand.
AGTTGTCTAAGTTACATAATTTGTTTTGTTAGCAGCCAGTAGTTTGCCTAAATTTGGATGGTAAGCCTTCAGCTGCAGATAGGACTTGGATTTAAGGGCTAGAATGCTCCATTTACTCAGTCAAACAGGATAACCGAATGACCTGAGAGTGTGGAGGCTTTTAAACTGTTTGGGAAAAACGGACAATAAAATTCAAATAGCGAGTAATATAAAAACTCTAAACTGCTTTGCTGCTAAATATAAATACTTATGTTTCTATAAGTGTTTATTATACATAAAATATAAAATGAAAATGATCAACTAACTAGCAAAGCTTTGTCTTAGGGCTCAGCTTCCAATCCAAAACTGCTGTTCAGTGTAGCTGTTTTTGATGGCTTGCAGCTGATCTTGTGATCCTTTCTCCCCATTTTTCCTTCACCTGAGGTATATGCTTTGCCTTTACTTGGAATGCCATCCTTTTCCATGGCAAAACCGTGGATTTAAGACTTAAAAGTGCTGATCCACAAACCAATTAAGCATTCATACTTAATTGCACATTGTTCCTTTATATGCTGGTGAGAAAAGAACATCGTCTGCAAAAAGAAGCACGATTGAACGTAATGGCGTGACATCATCAGGGTGAGAGGTTTAATTCCACAATGAAAAGAACTTGGCTCTTTGGCAATGAGAAGAGGCAGTTGAAGTGGCTCCTGTTAAAGATGTCCTTGGGGCAGCGCCAGCTGGAGGTTTACCTGGCATGATGAACTGAGACAAAATCTTGAGGTTGACTCATGACCCACTGGAATGATCATACATACCTGTTGGCTTGGGTTTGATCGCCAAAGATGAGCTGAGAGCTGCGAGGATCTATCACAAATGGGCTTCTCTGTCACCTTTTAAAAAGTACTATGAGAAGAGGAAGATACTAAAAAGACAACAAAAACTACACTGAACTCTGTTGTAGCAGTGCTCCCTTGTTATAACAATTAACACTGTGAGTAAATTGTTAACTAATAAAAATAATGGCCAAAAGCATGTATCATAAACAAAAATAAACCTTGAATTGCCTGCCTCTCTGGGCAGTTTCACCCAGAGGGAGATGGATCAAGAGTGATGGACATCCTAATATAATACTATAAGACCTTATGTGGCATTTTTTGTGCCTTTAAAGGAACAGCAAAAGAGGCCAACTCAAAAGTCTCAAGGTAAGGCAGAGATCACAATCCCTCTTGGAGCCTGGAATTATTCCACACTGTGGGTCACAGGGTGATTATCTCTTCCTGTCAAGAATGCTGAGAATTTCCTGCATCCCCCTCACCACCTCCTCTTCCGGCCGTGTTAGTGGTTGTGCCTGAACATGTGGCAGAGAGCTCGGGCCTGGCCGTCTCTGTTTGAGTAGCGTGCTTTCTGCTACTGTTACCTAACGTTCAGCTGGAGCTTTAACATAAGCACTGAATTGAAGAGCCGTTTACGCAGTTCTCAGATCAAGCAGGGATGCTGAATCGGTTGAAGCGTATTCAGCAGGGCAAATAATGTGCACCTGCACACATTATTATAAGAGGCTACAGACATGGCCTGATATTGCTCTCTGTTCTTTGAGCTTTGTGTTGGAAAAGGACAATTTAATGCATCACCTTTTACCCTAGATTATGTATCTGTTGCTAACTAAGCCACATACTGCTAAAGTGCTAACTAATTATTATAAATCTAGAGCCTTCGTTCAAGTCTATCCGCCTCTGTTTTTAATGGCAAGTGCTGCCCTTTAACCTTTCTCTGTTATTCCCAGAGCTGACGAAAGTTGCATTACTATGCAAGGCGGGCTGACTCCACATTCCTCAGCAAGGACACTGATAGAAACGTTTCTGTGTGCCTCAGTGTGTGAAGTATGCTATTTGTTGATCACTGTGTACTTGGCTCTCTGCCTAAACATGTGAACATATGCTACATGCATGCACGAATGTGTGTGTACAGTATGTGTGTTTGCTCAGGCTCCAGCAGCAGTCAACTCTCAGCTATGTTGTTTGTGTCCAAGGCAGAAAGGAAAGCTCTGTTTGTGTAGGGTGGTGGTGCAGGAGGAGGTGGAGTAAGAATCAGACCCAAGTATAGGCTGTTTCACCACAGTAACTCTCTCTCCACCCATTCTACGCCCTTCTCTCCCTCTGCGTTCTCTCCCTCGTGCACTCCCACCTGCTTTTTCAGGAGGCCGACTGGGGCACCAGAACGGGGCGGGAAAATGTAGACGGCCTCAAAATGGAGGAGCGGAGAATTACACGAAGGCGTTTGGGGCCAACTTAATAAAGAGGGGAGGTGATTGAATGTCTCAAATGGGACATATCAAAAGATATGATCACAGAGTTGACGTTTTTATGTTTTTAATACGGTTTTCTGCAACCATGTGGATAGGTTTGTTCAATTTTAAAACATATCTGTCCTGGAGATTTCTCCCTATGTCACAAAATAACGAAAGCAAATGGAATTTATATTGTGATGCGTGAAGAATGACATTTTCCAGAAACGCTAACCTTGTTACTTCAGGCATTACTTTGTCTGTGAATTATCCAGAGTGACACGGTTTAGGAACAAGATGCTGCTGTCATTTTTCACCTGAATCATTGATAAAGTCATTAACAAAGTAAAGGCTAACAAGCGTTTCGCTTTCTGATTAAGTAATTATAGGTGTTATAGTGTTTCTGCATTAGAAGTTCAAGTCAAAAAAGTCAATCCGGCCAAGTGATTTCCCCCGTGTGTGATGAAACTCTCCGCAAATGAATCTGTGGATGGCAAAAGCCTGCTAAGCCCAAAAGGGGGATTTAGCTGTTTTTAGCTTGCAAGTTTAGCACATCCAGCATTGCTTGGATGCATTCAGGAACCAATTTGCAACTCTTCACAGCAATAGATAAATTGAAGTAAAGACAAACAAATACTGTCAGTCAGCATGGAGAGGAATGCTAGAATATGTGTTTGCTAAATCAATAGCACAGCATCAACAAACAGTTTGGTGGCTCTTGGGACACCAGTGTTCCTCCTTGGGATTATGGCTCACAAGGACACAGTTAGCATTTAGTTTCTCATGGAGCTTATACTATGGAGCTTATACTATGTGTTTAATTCCACCAAGCTACGTATATGACTTTATGTGGACTGTTTGTGTATGCATATGTGATTGGTGACCTTTATCTACTGAGGTTAATGCTTTCAGCGAGTGCAGTGGGTCTTTCCTATAATCAAATGAATTCCCGTTGTGCTTCAAACAGTAATGCGCTGTCTCTGTACCAGAGTGTATTTACTTTTATATCCGCAAAGAGAAATATAGAATGTCAGCCGACAGACTTTAAACTGTGGATCATGTCTGCATGGGCAAAACATCTCCTTCAGTATCCACGCGGGTTTTAGTAACACAGCAGGTCGCCTTTCTTTTCCAACCATATAGTTGTGTTTGTTTACTGAAGTGCTGCTTCTCTGGAACATCTATCAGAATAGAGGAAGAGCCACACCGAGCTTTGGACTACAAAGATGACGAAAACAAAGAAGACGAACTGCCCACAGCCTGTCAGATCCAGTCTGAGCAACCCGAGGATAGTTCCAGGCGTCTGTCTGAAGGCTCTCAGAACAGGAGCAAGCTGCAAACAGCCCAAGCATGCATGGCTAACTGTGCTGCCTGTGTCACACGGCTGTATGAACACGTTAACAAAACAGTAGCAAACAGGGACACTGTTGGATGCCTTGAAAACAGTGATTTCAGCTAAAGCCAGCCTGTGGACGCTTTGAAGACTTGAACAGATTTGGGATTTCCAAGTCCGAGAAATCACCTTTAAAGCAATTAAGCTGGCAGAACGTCTGCTTCGGGAACACCTTGTGATAATTGCACTGTCAGAATTTAGCCATTGTAGTACCGCTGCTCAGATTTCTATTTTTATGCTCTAATCCTCACTAGCAGAAAATGTAAAAAAAGAACATTAATAGAGGCCTTAAAGACTATTCAAGACTGCTTGTTTCTGTTCTGTCGGTGTGAAAGTAGGCCATGGGCTTCAGAGACTGAAGGAGAAATGATGTAACTAGGGACATACATGTGTATGTTGTTTTCTCCCAGGAGCCTCTGATCAACCCTTCTTGGCAAACACATAAATTTTACTTAATTCTTGTCAAATAACAGAAATTATCTAAGATCAGTCTTTCTAGACAGTACACTTTAATCTATATCTTGACCTCTCTTCTTCTCCTGATGTTAATTAACTGGACTACCTTCCCCAGAGGGCTCTCTCAGACGGGCTATTTTTATCCCAGTGCTCTGTATTGCATGAACTGATGCCTCACTATGTGGTACATCTCAGCTCCTTTTGTCACCATAATGCAGTTATGCACGTGAAACACAGTCCAGCCCCAACGCAGAGGATCGCTCTGTTGTTTCTACTTCAGACATTGGAACAGCAGCATTTGATACACTGAGAGGAGGAAATGTTGAAAAGTCTAAAAGCTGTAGGTGTTTTCTCATGTTTGTATTTTGATGTTGACACCGTTTTTGAAAATGGTAAACCAAGTTCTATCGCTCATTTGGTCAGAGGCACGGCTCACTCAGGTTGTTTAGTATAATAGGGATAGATGGTGGGCAGTGTGTCACACTTCTTTACAACGAGCCACTTTAGCTGTTTCCCACTAATTTCAATCAACGCTAAGCAAACCGTCTGCGAGCTATAACTTCCTACTCTCTGCTTTCCAAAGTCAAACGCCATCCATTTATCTCTCCATATCCTTAACTGCTTAAGTATATGAGTTGCAAGTAGGCTTGGAGTCTATCTTGCATGATGATGAGCAAGAGATAAGGTGCACCGGGGATTGGTCGCCAGTCTCCAAAGTCATATTAGTAGCAATTTCAGTGCAGGTCTTTAAGGTAAAAGAATATCATGTAACCGCTCTCCTCTCTTACCCTTTTGGCTTTTATTTCTTTCAGTCTCCCAGTCCAACAGCAGCCTAAAGAAGCACCGGAGCCGGAGCATTTTCAGCCCCTTCTTCTGCTGCTTCCGCAACTACAATGACTACCACGTGGAGCCACCACCTGCCAACAACAAGACACTTTCTCTGCCCCCGCCCCCAGAGGAGAACGGCAGTCCTCCCAAGGTAAAGCTCATTTATCTCTCCTGTCAGAGTTGGCCGCAATCCAGATTCCATACCACTTACATCTTACGTGTCCAAACACAAGAATTAGTTCATATTTTATGACTGAAGTGCTAGTTCGACTGGAGTTCCAGTAACAAGTAACATTTGTTTGGTTTTGTTACAGAGACCTTGTTAGGGTTTGCCTTTTCCTGCAGAGGGCTGAGGCGGGCTCAGCCTCGCTGAGCTCCCTCAAATTTTTCCAGCTGCTTCAAACCCGTTGAACCCAGAGGTTGTTTACCATCCACTGCTTGAAAAATACGGGCTCACTTCCCATCTTGCATTCTTCGATATCTGCCTACGCACACAACTGCACACAAAATAACACACTGAGCACGCCGAGAAGCTCCAAAAAAAGACGCGCACTGGCTCTTTCTCGCGCACGAACCCACTACAACGCATGTACGGACACACACAAACACACATATGCACTCGAAAAACCCTCCTGCTTCTCTAATCCCCATAAAGTGGGCCTTGTGTGTTGGGGGGTGATGGATTGCTTGGCACCCACGCCTCCCCCTCTCCTCACTACACTCTGACCAGTGTAGTGAGGATGTGTGAAGAGAACGTTCTGGCTGTGGAAAAGACGCCAAACCCTGAAGCTCCTCTACAAACACAGTGTTCTGCTGCCAAGGCAGGTACACGGGGCTAAAAATGGAGCAGACGTATCACATTTCCACTCCTGTTTACCTGTAAATGTCTCTCATTCAGGGGAGGAATGTGTGGCCCTTTACAGACACTATACATGTGGTCAGTAATGACCCGCTCTGGACCTCCTCTTAACAAATGAGTTCCCGTTAATTTAGAGTGAACCGAACGAACCTCGCCATAAAAAGCCTTGTTATAGTACGCGGCTGATTTTTGAGCTGGGTCCGTGCCCACAGTCCCTCCCAACAGTGTACTGTTGCTGGATTTCTGGCCAGCCGTATTTGTTACTATGGCAGCTGTGTTTGTTTTTGACTGAGTTGTTCTCACTTTCCTCTCACCATGTGTACTATACATCCCTTCCCTCTGTCTCTCAGGCTCGCTTTCTCCCCGTCCCATTTGCTGATTGGAATATTGACGTTGTCGATTTCTTTTTCACGGTTTTTCTTTCGCTTCCCTCTTTCTCCCCCTCCCCCCTTGTTTTTCCACCCTGTCTCCCTTAATCTCTTTCTCTTTTTCTCTCTCTTTGCTTGTTTTCTCCAGTGTGACCAGGTCCAGGTCATCCCCATACCCAGTGTATGTATTATTATCTTTTGTTTTTCATCATCTTGCTCCAGCTCGCTAACCTCCTCCCTCTGCTTGCTGTGCCTCATCATTCTTGCTGCATGCAGCTGTTGACACGGAGGTGATTTTTCTTTGCTGTCAGATGAAATTTTGCACTGTCCCCTCTCGCATGATCATGTGGCTTTCAAGGCTTTCCTTTGTGCTGCTTTGTCTCCACTCACAGGACTGATAGAAAGAAACAATTCAGTTCCATCTGCTGTCACATGATTTATGTGTGGCTTTGTTGTCTTTTCCATCTCTACCCTGCGTCTCCAACTATTGAAAGAGAAGAACATGAGAGCGATTTTTCTCCGTAGATCAGATCGCAGCTCCAGTTTTGGGTAAATAAGTGGACAGACCTGATTGAATTAGGCGTTCGTCTTCATAAAAAACAGTTTTATTGGGATTATGCAATCAATGTTAGTCCATTGAAGGGGGGCTTGGTTTCAGCGACTTGTGCTTCATCTGATGTTCACCAGAAAAGGGGAATCATCTGATCCCTCCTTTGTTTGTGCTGAAACGGCAATTCATTTAGCTATTTTGGAATCTATGCGGTGCCTGTGGTTCACTGTAATTTAGGATATTCACACTCACAGCATCCCACATCGCAGCCAAGCTTTAAACTACACCACCCAGCAGACACCTCCCTGCAATAACAGGAAATGCATGCGGCGGTGAGGTCTGCTCTTTGTCTTGACGGGTAGGTCCAAACAGGCGGCTTTAAGATCTGCGTCTGAACTGGATGGGTCACAGCTGCGTCGATTGTTGTTGTAACACAGTGTTAAAAGAAGAGACAAAATATTAAAACACGGCAAATATCACAGTAGCAAGCAGAGTCCCAATAACACATTTAAAATGAAGAATTTTTAAATTCTAGCTCCAAAAGCTCATCAGAAATACAGAAAGATGTCAAAAATAACAAACTTTAATTTCAGGTTAATCTTCCCTGATCAGAAAACATCCAATTTAGACTAACTTGAAATGTTTATAACAATATAAACAAAGTATGGAGACATTTCTTATTAAATCTTTTTACCTCAAGATTCAAATAATTTATTTTAGAGCTTTATAAATAAATAATTAAAAAATAAAACACATCTAAAACAATAAGACACGTATCACTTGCAGTACTTTGCAAAAGTCTTGCGTCACCTCTCATTTCTTTATAATTTGCTTTTAAGGAGACCGGCTCTTTGTTAAAGTGATCTTGAGCAATAGTTCACAGCTTTTTCACTCACTTTTTACTCCAGTCCTCGTGTCTCACTATTTCAGAGGGATATCTTTTTCTTAATCCACTTAACACTAATCATTCAAGCATAAAAAAAACACACCTAACTCAAGGGACGCGTCGGTGTTGTTTCTACACATAACAGACAACTTAGCAACGAGCCGATTTTAAATTGGACCTTTAGGCAACTTCTCATTAGCATCCTGTTGCAAAAGCACAATTTATTTCCATTTCTTTAGCTGAACCCAAGAAAAATCCCAAAGATAACACAGTCTGCCAGGCATAAAAAAGAGCTATTAGCTAAAAACTTGGCATAATCGGTATGATGTGCAGCCTGTCCTTGATAAAAATTTAAGGAAACTGGCCAAGTGGAGGACAAAAAAAGAAGTGACAGGACTAAGAAAAAAAAACTATCTACAGCAGGTGAATCTGAAAGTCATGTTCTTAAAAAGCAGGAAAAAACTGAGCAAAGACAGGACTTGATAGAGTCGATTCATCTACCGTTCACGGTGGAGGCTCTGTCATAGTTTGGGGCTGCATTTCAGCCTGTGGTGTTTGGGATCTTGTCAAAGTTGATGAAATCAGAAAAGCACCATTAGATTTTAATCCATCATGGCTTAATTTATGAGCATGACGATGATCCCAAACATACTGCCAACGTGGTAAAAGCATACCTGGACAGAAAAACACGGACTGACATCAGTCATGGATGGGCCTCCCCAGACCTCAACATTATTGAAGCAGTGTGAGATCATTTTGACAGAGAACTCAACGAAAGCCGGCCAACATCCAAAGAAGAGCTTTGAATGTCCTTCAAGAAGCCCAGAGAACTATTCCTGAAGCTTGTGGCTCAAGACAAGGCGCTTCATGGGAACACGAAAGGTGATCTTCCGCATTCATATGCTACGCGCCGGATTGTGGATGAAATCGAATAGAATGACGTTCACGCGGTAACACGCGTTCCAGTATTCCAGCCCTAACTTTATCCCTAATGTTAACCACCACCTTAATCATGTTAGATAGTGTTTTCCAAAGCGATTTAAGTACAATAAACATACATGTGTAGATTCATTCCAAACGGTTCTCATGTTTCCTAATGTTTCCGAACTCGTAATATTGAGACGTGTTGGGTGGCCGAAAGCATACTATACCGACGATTTGTCACCTAGCGTAAAATGTTACGCTTTGGGAGCGAGAACGTGTTGATTCAGTAGCAGTAGTATAGACATTTGCTTCTCCTCTCTATATGCTCTAATAATAAAGTAGAATTTCTGTTGCAAGGGATTGCATGTACATGTTCTGTGGGTTCCTTGAAGACAAACTAGGACATGTTGGAATTTTCATTTCCTCATAAATCCAAAGAGGATAAATTTGTCTGTTTATTTGATCTGTTGCTTCCAGCTGATCAACTATTTTCAATCAGTTAGCACATTTAACAAGTCTGTGAGAGCGCTCCCCGGCTGCGCCTTTGGGAGCACGGTTATTTTAACTGCTGGTGAGAATGTCAAGGTCCCAGTAAGCCTTTCTTTCTTTGTTCAACCTGCATGTGTAAATCACATTCATCACGCCCTGACAGGATGCCATTCAGTGCCCTTGCTCAAAAAGAATGCTTCCTGTGATACATCAGCATGCAGTCCTGCCATTAGGCATAATAATTCAGTCATGGTGGACCAAAAAACACACACAGAAGTACACATACATGCATATGTATTTAAGGCTGGCAGAGTCGTTGATCCCAGCCTCTATGTGTGTGGATGAACGTGTAAATGCTGGTGCACGATCTGTATGTGTGTGTGTGTGGTTTGAGTGTGCGCCCCCCCATGGCCGGACCATCTGCCCCGTGCCTGCTTGTAACCTCAGGCTCACCTCGTAGAGGACAATAGTGTCCCACCCGATCATAAAGACAGCACAGTCACCAGAACTCTGTCATCATGAGGTAACACAGAAAATATCAGCACCGAGGAGAGTCCAGCAAGAAAAGCAGGCATGTCACTTTGAATATTATCATCTGAAGAAATAGCTCCTAAATTCACATACGATGGCATTTAATTGGACATCAAGTATAATGTCAGGAAAAAACTGCTCCCTGTTGATGCTCTTAACACATTCTGGGGATAGTCTGGAAATAAGCACTGGTGATGTAGACATCAGGGTCGAGCAGAGATAATTGGAGCTCTTTTTTCCTTATTTAGGATAGTCAGATGAGCTCATATAATTTGGCCAAATCATACAGCTTGTGGCTACACACTAAATCCCTTTTCCTCTCTGTGCATCGACGATTTTCTAAGCAGTTTCAAGACTTCTTGTTAAAAAACTTTAAGTGAAATCTATATGACTTTGTGATTTTCGCATACTTTTAATAATGTAACATCTGCAATCAGAGGAGAAGCATTCCATGTTATCAAAGTGCTGATATATCTCTGAGCAGAAGCTTAGGGACACCCGCCTGCAGGTCATTAATCCTGAGAAGTGTTTCTTGAGTGTCACCCAAAACACCCGAAGTGATCTTATCCAACACTCTGACTGAGCCACCAACACACCGTCAGTGTGTGTGTGTGTGCGCGTGTGTGGCCGCCTGTTCCCGATAATGCACTTCTCTATATGCTTACCATTAAGTATGCATGTGTGTGTTTTCTCTGCAGCCTCCAGCCAAGTTCCTCCTGCCAGAGGTCAGCATAGCAGACTATGGCAAGAACTGCGTAGTGATCGATCTGGACGAAACCCTTGTACACAGCTCCTTCAAGGTACGGCACCTCCCTACATGACCTCAAACACACTGTGCACTTTGAAATACGCCAACGCTGCGTTTTGTTTTTCCTCATGCTGTTGCTGTGCAGCCACAGTTGGATTAAACAGAAATAGGTCCTGAAAAATGACTCTACTGAATACGGTCTGAGGACAAATAGCATGAGCCCTGTTAGCATCACTGAGCTACACATAATCGCATGAATCTATGTCCTTCAGAGTATAAAGGGTTCTTAATACCCGTTCGAACAGGTGAGAACGAGAAAGAGCACGAACAGCTATCTGACTAAGAAGACCTGGAAGACTGATTTTCTCATCAAGTTTCTATCCATGCATCCATTGCAAACTGGGTTTCAAGGCAGGTGAAGCATCAAGCGATCCATAAGAGAAAACAGCACAGCACAGCACACCGTTGATGCACAGCATCCACATCAGTGGCCAGTTTATGCTTCTCAATTAATGTAACGTGTCTTTAGTCAGTTGGAGGAAATTCACATGGCAAACAGGAAAAACCAACGAGTTCAAACACAGAATCTTCTTTGTGGTGCTTAATATTAATTAATTAATGAATCATCAAATATCGGTATTGGTCTTCAAAATATATATCAGCCTACCGCTGCACCGCTGGGTTGCCCAACAGTTAGACATGATCATACCACATCCACGTCTAATGGTTTTTTGTCATCTAATTTCATTACGATAATTAAAATAATTTGATTTCTCAAACCATAAATAATTCAAGCCAAGTTTCAAACTTAAAATTCATGACATTTGGATATTTGTGGTTTTCATTAGACTGCAATTTGTATGTAGCTTAATTGGTGCCAGCCCTGCTTTTGTTTTCAGTAGTGAGCAGTACTACTTAGAGGCTGAAAATATGCTTAAAATGCTCCATCTGTATATGTAATGGCACATATGTACAGCTATTTTTCACTCACAAATATGTTATAGTGCCTTTTTCAGCCTGCTGCAGGCACTTAAAGGGAAAGCCCAGTATAGTAGGCACTAGTACACTATCCTTGTAAATGGCTCTTGTCTCTCACCATCAAAAGCTCCCTCTACTGACACACCTGGCACACCTAGTGACCCATTTGAGCACAGCTCTGCCCCGGCTTCAACTGATCTCGTTATGCCTGTGAGTACTACCTGCGCTTGAGTGCTTTTGCGCTCAGTGTCGGCGAGCTACGCAACAAAATAGCTCAAAGTAAAGTTGAAGTAGAAGTTTTATGTTCCACTTAAGTGGAACTCCTTTTAATTAAAATGATTGTAGAGAAGAAAAAAAACTTTGAGTACATTGACTCGATTGCTTTGGACTGTAAAAGGACGAAAGGCACACAAACATTGAAGCGGACACACCCATCAGAATCACATGCCAGCAGGTCAGGGCCACACACTCACACACACACACACACAATCATACAGGCTCACCCACACACTAGGGTGTGTCCAATGCAGTGTACTCTTGGTTTGAATGGCTGTGGAATGGACTGTGCAGAAATCCTGGATCTAATACACTGCAGGCCAAAACGAGCCCAAAATTATTATTTTTTTCCTTTTGATCAAACTCACACACCAGATACCCAGTCCATCAAAATTCATTTAGTTCACAGATCAGTGTGCGGTATGAAATGGATTCACAATGCATTAAATGGAAATACGTTGAGAGAGGAAGAGAGGGAGACAGAAAGTGGCACAACGCAGCATTTTCAGTTCCTTTCAGAAGCATAGCAGGATTTCCTGTAGCTTTCCCGTTTCAAGGTGATTTTGATGTCAAATATTAAGCATTTTCTTTCCAAAGTAAATACATGCTTTCACTGGAAATTACACAATTATAGCAGAATAACAACAACTGACAAGGGATAGAGACGCTGCACAGATGGACGTAGACTAAAAAAGAAACGTTACATAACACATCACATACTCTTGCTTTTATCCTGCATATTATGGATGGGGAGATAAATCCTGAGCCCTCTCTGAGATTAGCTGCTGTGTGTGTGTTAGATGTGCACAAGTAGCTGAAATGAATGAAGACTGATCGGCATGCTGTACACTGTAGTAATTTGAACAGCGTGCATTTGCAAAGCACTTGTCAAAAGATGTCTTGCTCAACATTTGAGCATTAAAATTCCACAACAGCCTTTTCCTCTCTTGGGATCGATTTCCCTGATATTTTTGGGACCTGGCTGCAGGGATGCAGTCCCGTCCAGCTACAATGGTATTAGTGAGATCAACACCCGCACTTGGTATCGCAGTCCATCTTAAAGATGTTGGATGGGGTTTAAGTCAGCACTCTGTGCAGGACATTGCAGTTCATCTGATTTATGCACTGAGAACTGGCATTGTCCGGTTAAACTGGGTCTCATCCCTGAAGCAGAAGGGTGAAAAAGTGCCAAAAAACATGGTCAAGTTAAGAACTTTGGCCATGCAACATGCAAAATAATCATAAGTTGCTTCCCTAACAGTCTTTTAATACAACCTTTCTTCTTACCTTACCCAGGGACATCTAACTTCTTTTACTGTACACATATGAATATAACAGGCCAGCTAAAGTTTGAATTAATTGGGATGCTAGCCAATGAGAAAAGGTGTATTTTAAGTAATTTGTGATGTTAGGGTATGCTGTAGAATTACATGGAGATGTTTTTAATGGCACTAATTCTCGTGAAGTAAAGGTGCGTAAATTTATGTAGAGCCCTGATTCTGAGCCAGAGTGTGGTCAGCAGGTGAAGCAACCCACGGTTCGGCAGAAATCCATAATTACACAACTGCCCGCATAACGTTTACCTTGGTGGCCCCCCCACATATGTAATCCTGCTGCATTTCCGCATCTCTTGCCGGCTCTGATCCGAGTCTGTTACAGAGCAGGGCAATTAGCAGCTGTTGTGTGTTCAGTCTTCAGATGATGGAGTGATTCAGCAGAAGAGCAGTAGGCACAGGAGCAGAGCGAAGTCTGTTTCTGCATCTCTGGCTCCGTCTGTATCGCACTCATCTCTTCCCATTCTCTTTGTGACGGTATGCTGGCATCCTTGTCCTCTTTCCAGCTTGTCACTGTTTTTATTTATTTTTTTTTAGACAGTTTTAGAAGAGCTTCAGTCATTTTTGCCCTCTGGTGTAAACATTAACCAAAGTTAAATATCATAATGCAAAACCGAGGCGTAGAATAAACACTGTTTATCTAGGGAGGCTTTTACTGTTAATTGACTCACTCTGGTGTCAGATAAAGGAAGAAGAAAGCACCTCTGGTTGTCACACTGATCCTATTAGACTCACGTATGGACATTTGGAAGGTCAAAGTGCTGCACTTTGTATTCTTATAGCAAACACCCCCTCTGCTGGATGGTACTGAACTGTATTTTCTAACTGGAGTTTAATGCCAGAATAATCGCAGTAACAACACACATGCATAACAGGAAATTTTACAGGCTTTTTAAAATGTGCATTAGTTGCGAGTACTATACATACAAGTTTTAAATAATTGCTCTGTATCTCACTATATTGTAATTAATTTAAACAAAGAAAATGCAATTAAACGTTTGGGCTTAAATACAGGAATCTTTTGATATGGTTTAACATGGTAGCATTAGCATGTTATATTAGCATGTCTATAAAGCTAAATAGCAAAAAAAAAATCACGATAAGTAGACTAGCTGGTTAAGAATAGATGCTCTCTCATTTTGTCTTATCCTATATGCTAGATTTGGGGAAATAGCTTCTCATGCTCCGGTGCAGTGGCTGAGTTTAATACGTCATTAAAGCTGTAGGTAAACGTAGTTCAATTAAAAGCTAATCTGAGGAAAAAGCAACAACAAATAAACAAGTTGGCTAATTAGCCTAGCTTCGACACTCTTTAGTCTTCAAACAGTGAGGGCAGGATCTGATTTTATCTGCCAAATGTTTTTTTTTTGCGGGGAAGGAAGGAGCTAATTAACATTTTGATTAAAATAGCTTTTGAACTTCAAACGCTTGTTTGTGTAGCCACTGGTATTTGACTCTGTAATGCAGAATTAAGCAATAAATTCGGAAGCAAAGTTGTCGTTCCCAGACATTATCAAAGACCAAGCTTTGGAGATTTCTTTAAAATTGAGCAGTGGAATTTAAATTAAGTGATATGTCTAAATAATCTTCACTTAGTTTTCTTTCTATACAGCAAACTATAAGCTCCTACATAAAATTGTGTGTCTCTGAAAACAAGCAGATTTTCCCTGTCACCTGTTTTTCTTCCTTTCCCTCTCTGAAATGACACCGTCGTGCCTCCTACCTAATCCTTTCATCCTCCGTCTTTACACCCTCTGCTCGTCTTCCACCCACATCCCCTCTGGCATCTATCTTCCTCTTGCCTCCTGCTCCTCTCCTCTCCCCTTTTCTTGCGTTAGGAGAAAAAAAAATGACACAAGTCATGCAGAGTAAAAAGGCAGCACTCCTCCTGTCCGCGTTCAAGTCTGTCATCTTGTTCGGCTCTCAGGTTTCTCCCCAGAGTCTCACGCCTGGTTGTTATTTAACACTGAGATACGGAGCACTGGAGCAGAGGGAACCACATTATGCTGAAAGCCTTCATCATTTGCCTGGGGCACCTTACAGGAGTTTTTAACCTGTCTCTCTTTTTAAACCGCATGCAAGCTTGTGGCTGGGCTGTTTACCTGTCAGAGTGAAGTTTTTGAATCTTTTCCTTGTTTCTTGTCGTCCTGCAGCCCATTAGCAATGCGGACTTCATTGTTCCGGTGGAGATTGATGGCACCGTTCATCAGGTAATACTGCACCGATATGGAGGGCTTCCAGAAATGGGCTTGAATAAAACTATATGTGTGAATTTATAAGGGTGGAGACCTTGGTTTCACTTTACTTTCCTCTGTATTTATTATTCCCTTTTAACTCACAGCGATTTAAGCTCAAACTGTTTAGTTGTCTTTGATTTATTCTTTGAATCCTTGCTGCAGTAAAGATAACTGGACAGTGACGCGAGTGTTTCGGCGCACAATGTTGAAGCTGCTGTTGAGTTTGTAGCGGAAGAGATTGTGCACTGAGTAGAAATGTGCATAAAGGGCGGCGTCCTTTTGAAGGTTTAATTGTCTGTGTCCGGTTTGAAGCAAAGGAAGTGATATTGTAGCTGTAACCTGGTTCAAGTAATCCAGGATAGGCTTTCTGCATCTGCTTTGGCCTATGCTTGATTACTTGCACTTGGAGGCAGCAACTAACCTGCAGAGATCTACTAAGAAGGACGAAGATGACAAGCAATGAAAAATAAGACCTCAAAGCATCCAAGTATTGCTCAAAAATGTTTTAAGTTTCATTTTTGTATCCCAGTTTTACTTAAACACAAATCTGCAAGTGGGTAAAATTGAACTGAATAGTTATAGAGCAGCTAAAGAAGATTTCAAGAAGAAGAAGATTTCTTGTTTGGGTTTTTGCTCCAAAAAATGTATTTTGAAAATAAAAGACATAACGAAGACGTGTTCGTTACGTGTCTCGGTTTCAGGTGTACGTGCTGAAGAGGCCTCATGTGGACGAGTTCCTCCAGAAAATGGGGGAGATGTTTGAATGTGTCCTCTTCACAGCAAGCTTAGCCAAGGTTGGTTCCCAGCTGCTTTGATAGTTACAGTAATACTTCTGTTCATTTGCTGTGTGCTGCTCAACCTGATGCGCTTTGGCCTGTTTAGTATGCTGACCCTGTGGCGGACCTGCTGGACCAATGGGGGGTGTTTCGCGCCCGTCTCTTCAGGGAATCCTGTGTTTTCCACAGAGGAAACTACGTCAAAGACCTCAGCCGACTGGGCCGAGAGCTCAGCAAAGTCATCATCATAGACAACTCACCTGCCTCTTACATCTTCCACCCTGAGAATGCAGTAAGTTATTTTTTAAAGAGATTTTTGATCTAAAACATACAGATTCAAAGTCATTCAGTCTTGGTAGCAGGAAGTAGAACACTGAGGAAAAGTCTTGAACCACGCCTCGTTTGTGCATATTCTGCTTCCAAGGAACCGGATTTTCTTGGAATTTTTTAAAGTGGTCTTGAGCAATAGTTCTTCAGGCTTTCAAGGTCTTTCCTTTGAACATTTGCTGTTTTATCAACAGTCCAGTCATTGTGTCTGACCATTTTGTTATTTCTTCAGAAGTAGGTGCCAGTTTTTTATCCACACATAACAGATAACTTAGCAAAAAACTCTTGTTCACTTTTGTTCACATTTCTTTAATTAAATGTATGAAAAATGTCAAAGACAACACAGTTTCACAGACACAAATGAGTATTTTGGCATCGTCTACTAGCTAAAAACTTGGCATATCTCAGCAGTGTGTCATTAAAGAATTTGAGGAAACTGGACAAGAGAAGGATAAAAGAAGAAGAGGCATCTGGCCCTTCAGTTGATGCATCTACTGTTCACTGAAGCGGCTTCAGAAATGGTCTCAGTGGAAAAGTGGCTGTCAAGAAACTATTCATAAACGAGAAAACAGCAATAAAAGACAAATTATGCAAGAACTGGACTGAAAATCTGTCAAGGCCGAAAGGCCGGTAGGTGGGAGTGGACCCAAAAGCAGACTCAATGGACACACGAAAAATGATTTTTAACAAACTTTGAATGCAAGGGAAAGGAAGCGTGGGAACGTAGTATGAGTCCCCGACACAAAGGCACTGAAACAGAGGGAAAAGGTGGTCGATATCCAGAGCTTGGCTGCAATGGCCAAAGGTAAGAATGAGGTAAGGGGTCAGGCTTATGGGGATGAAAGGTGCGAGGCTTTGGGGAGGGTAGCCGAGTGAGTGTCTGGAAGGGTGTGTGAAAGGGTGAGGTTCCAACCTTATGCTTCCAGTGATCCAGAGATGATGGCAGGCAGGTGTGAGTGGTGAGTCCAAGGAGTAAAGTTGCAGGCTGGATCGGTGAGTTGTGACTGAAGCAACTAGCGTCCAAGTGAATACGCAGCAGGTGGGTTAACTTGGAGTCTTCACAAGCAGACTGAGGACACATTGAGATAGGGGTTAGTACCAGGGAATAACATGATGAGAGACAAGGAGGCCTAGTTACCACAGCGAGGTAGCTAACGAACTGGCGAAGACTGGAGAACTAGGCTAGTCTTAAATACTGCTTTGCTGATTGCCGTCGATGGGATGCAGGTGGGAAGAACAGGTGAGGAACCCGAGTGCATTAAAAGCATAACTGGATCCAAAAACGCACAGTGGAACACTTTGGGTCATGGATTGGCCTCCGCAGAGCCTGGACCTCAGCATTATTGAAGCACTGTGGGATCATCTTGACAGAGAACAGAACAAAAAAAGGCAGCCAAGATCCAAAGTAGGGCTTTGTATGTCCTTCAAGAAGAAGGAAGCTTGCCTAAAAGATGACAGACTATGTTGAAGAACAAAGGCGGTCAAACAAATATGAACTTTCAAGCTTGTTAGAATTGTATATATTCATTTATAGTGTATTTCCACGTATGTTTGCACGCTTCATTTAATCACTGCACCTATTTTCCAGGCAAAATATAAAGAAATTAGTGGTGGCGCAAGACTTCTGCACAGCACAACTCCTTTTCACATGATCCCAAAACATGTGACATCTTAAGAAGTTTTAAGGTTAAGCTAAATGGCGGCTACAATTGCACTTGTTGCCTAATCAAGAACGGGGTCAAAATACACTGCTGTGATGGAAATAAGTTACTTATGAAGTGATTATTGATGTCGATGATTGTATCTGTAAGACACTGTCAGGGTTTTTAATAATAATAATAATAATAATTTAATAATAATCACCATTGTTCTCGTGCCAGAGGCAGTGTTCCCAATTTTATAAGAGTTCTCAGCTCTGTGGAGAAGTTTCTGCTGCTGCCACTCTTTGATTTATTTCCCTCATTAATTATTTACACAAAACACCCCGACTGTAATGCAACATTTAAGCGTCTATGGTATCTATTGTCAGCCACTTCTTCCTTCTTTAAATAAGATCGGTCTTTCTTTTTCTTTCTGATTCTAATGTAAATGTGGGTGTGTTTTTCTGCCACAGGTCCCAGTGCAGTCTTGGTTTGATGATATGACAGACACGGAGCTTCTGGACCTCATTCCCTTGTTTGAGGGTCTCAGTAAAGAGGAGGACGTTTACAGTCTGTTACAGAGCCTAAGGAACAGGTAGCAGACAGCCACTCCAGCTGATCCCTCCTGCCTAAGCCCTGCTGAACAGAAGCCTCCCCTCTCTGCCACGGCCCCGTAGCCCGACTCCAGTCCTTCGAAGAGCTCTGGGAAGCTTCCCCAGTTGGAGGATTTCAGGCAAATGATCTACTCTTGATCAAAATAAAACAACAGTATGGATTCTCTGGGTTCTTGGACTCTTTGTACAGGACTCTAGCTGAAAAAAGATTCTATTACTGTATGTACATATTAAATGTTTCTAAGCGCAAGACAAGCATAAAGTAATTTTTCTATCAGAGAGAGGAGGTTTTACTATTCCAAGTATTTTAGTTACCGAAAAACGATCAAATACACAAATGTTTCGATTTTTGTTTCGTTTGTTTCTGAGAATCGATGACCTGTTGGGTTTTTGTGTTGAGCAGTGCTATGCAGGCCGTCGTTCCTCGTTTAATTTTTTTTCGTTCTAACCAACTGTGATTTAACTTCTCTTTACAGAATGAAGTGCCTTCATTACTGTGCTGATTTTCTTGTGTCGGGTTATGGGGTGAGCATTTTTATGCTGCATATTTAGTCAATTCTCCAAAAGCGTATTCACTGAATCTTTAAATTGAAGTTGAAAATGAGTCTTTGATAACGTCATTTAATCCAAAAGAAGTGAAATGAACACTTCCTGGATTAGAGGGGGAAGAAAAGTAGCTTGTTAGTCCTGGATGACTTTTGATTTTCAGTTATGTAGCATTGAATTGTTAAATTTACCAAAGGTTTTTACAATTCAATGTGATTTGTGACTAAACAACATCATTTTATCCTCGGCAGTGACTGTAAATTGATGATTCTTGAGGACATTGAAACGCCGTTTAGGTAACTGAAGAAAAAAATAGTAATATCTGTGATGACATCACTGTCCACCAATAAATGTTTGAGGAAAAAAAATAGAAAGATTAGCTTAGATATATAAAATTATATTTATTCGGGGAAAGGGTCCTGGGTGCATTGTAAAGAATGCTGTTGAAATCGTACTGTACAACGTTATTAAAGTTGCAAGTTTGCACACTGTCTGTGTCTGTCGTGGAGTAATGATTCTCACAAAACTCACTTAATGGCAATAACTGTGATAATCATTTTACAATGAACTAAAGGACCAGCGCATAGCATTTGGCGATGCCTGAATTCAACTAATGCATGGGCTGCACACACCAGCTTTCACGAACCTCTGTAACAAACCATGTCCTTAACACAGAAAAAAAACATTAATAAGCCATATGAACAAAGCCCAAAACACAGCAATGTGACAGCTACAGTAAAAAAATGAAAACACAAAATATATGAACCTAAAAACATGCAGAAACATATGAACACTTCATTGATTACAATGTTTACCTGCTCATTAACGCAAATATCTAATCAGCCAATTACATGGCAGCAAGTCAGTGGATGTAGGTATGTAGACATGGTCAAGGTAGCCGCTGAAGTCCAAACTGAGCACCAGAATGAAGAAGAAAACTGATTTAAATGGCTGAATGTGGCATGGTTGTTGGTGCTGTGTTGATGCCTCAGGAGAGTAGATTGATGGACTTCTCTGAGCAGACGGGAAGGCAACAGTAAGTCACAACCACTTGTAATAACAAAGGTTTGCAGAAGAGCATTTCTGAATCTAGAAGCACATGGGCCACAGCAGCAGACGAGCACACCAGGTAAGAACGGGAAGCCCACAGTTCACACAGGCTCACTGAAAGCGTACACTGGAGGCCAACTGACTCTTCTCATTGGCCAGAAAACATGACTCTAAATGAATGATAATGTGCAGATAATGATGAAAGTCTAGATATAGCATAGTTTATCAGTGCTGTATTTAACGTTAGCAGAGGAGACAAGGATTTCTAATATTTTAGGAGAAATTTTGAAGCAACTGAAGGAAGAGTTTGCCTTAAACATTTTTTCATTTGAGTTGAAAATCTCACCAGAAGAATCAGTGCTGGAGCTCTGTGCACTGTAGTTTGTGACATTTTAACATGGATGAAAAAGCTCTTAATGATGCTAACTGAAGGAATTGCCAAAACATTCAGTGTTTTCATTTGCAATCAGGTCTTTGGCTCTCACACAGTTTTCTTATTTACAATTTTATTCAAAAGGAACTGATGTTATTGTGTTTTAATCAAAACTGTAAACCCAAGGAAATCCCAAGAAGTTCACACTTGAGCTCCGCTGTTCTCTGCTGTGGCTGCTGGGTTAAGTACATGAATTTATGAGCACGAGCATTTATGAGCTGGTTAATGTGCAACCAAAGGAGAGCTTAGCTTCATGTGATATCTTGATGTG
The DNA here is from genome assembly GCF_900408965.1 of Simochromis diagramma. Classification (NCBI taxonomy): domain Eukaryota; kingdom Metazoa; phylum Chordata; class Actinopteri; order Cichliformes; family Cichlidae; genus Simochromis; species Simochromis diagramma. Next base: position 5,925,326 of record NW_024387040.1, read on the forward strand.
AACTTTTAGCTTCCGCTGGCGTATCAGCCACTTTTACTGCAGCAGTGGATTAGGTATTACCGAGCCCTTTGTACAAGCTTGGAGAACGCTTGTTTCTTTTCTCCTCAGATATGCAGGGACTGAAGTTCGGTGCAGTGTTTAAGTCATCTTCTGGTCATAATGGAAGCCAAGAGTGAACGAAGAAGTGAGAGGTCAAAGGTAAGAAAAGCTTTAGCTTTCAATTTGTGATCTAAGATGGTTATATAACACTGTAGTGTTCAGACTCGCAGGCAGGGATTGTGTGAGTTATATGACACAAAGACAAGCATAAGCGATGTAACGCTGAACATAAAACAGCAAGATAGTCTGATCTGTGATTTAAGCACCGACTGCAATGCACATTAAGGGGACTTAAAAGATTGCTCACTTACTTTGTAAATGTGTGGGGTACCAGCAGATGCAGGGCTTGGTGGTCTTGGTTGGGAAATAAAAGAGCTTTGATTCTGAAGTGTTTAACAGCAGTCAGCATTCACAGGCTCTTTTCAATTCTGATCTATAAGATCTGGAAGATTCTTGCACTCTTTATTCTCAAGGGTGTTCTTAACTTTCTAAGGAACCAACCCATGATTGTTTCATTACATTAACTTCAGTGTATGGCTTAGGAATAATGTCCCCCCCCCTTTCTATTACTGTGCAAATGGCTTTGGATGAAACTTTTAATATATCTGCACATTCTGCAAATAAATGTAAGCACAATCTGCCAACACCTTCTCCACTGGGAGCTTGAACGCCCGGTGCTGTAAACCTTCGATAATGTCAAGCGTTCTTCAAGTGTCGGTGTGAGTAGGCGCAGAACGAGAGATTTAGCCACGGAAAAGCATCTGACTCCTTTCCAATAGCACTCGGAGCTCCCTCAGTCCAATTCCCCCATCTGCTAGTTGTAACGGTTGTAAAATGAATAATTGGTGTCAAGTGGTCCCTGTAATGCCCACTGTGCTGCTGAGGACTCAGACATAAACACAACTGTGATTGGCTTCTATAAATCACAATCAGGACACCGAGTGAAGCTGGGGTCTGTCTCAGTGGCTTTTTTTGACTCTGTGGTGTATTGTGCAACACACACACACACACCTCCCTTTCCACCTGCATCAAGTGTGACAGCTGGGAAGAAATGAGAGGGGGCGTATCTAACACCGTGGCACTGTAAATATCGAGATAGAAGATGGCAGGTGTGTTCATACCTGGGTGTGGTAACAAATACATCCAGCCCTCTATGCCTCGCACTGCAGCTTGCGCATAAGAGGAAAAGGCAGCGGTATCTTATAAATACAGACCTTTTACATAAATCACTATCTCCACAACTTGTAGGAACCAGCCAGGACTTCACCACGGCAGTCACAGGACAACGTAAGACCCATCCTACTACTATTTCTTTGAGAATAGCTACCTTGTTTTCTGCTTTGTGAACACACCTCTATTTATTTTCACTGACTCAGTGAAATCTGGAAAGAATAACATCTTTATTATCACATTTAAGGATTTTATAAACACAGGTTTGGGGGGGGGGGGGGGGGGGGGGGGGGGAACGTGATTTTACACGAGTTGAAGAAATACGTACGGTGCAGCATTAACAAAAGTGATTGTGTATGCTCCACCAAAGGACAATGCAGGTTAATTGATAGGGAACCAGTCTTTCCTGTCTGAGTAATAGAAGCAATGCCGCTCGCAGGTTTATCTTTCCTGTGTTATTTGCTCAAGTTTTCAGTAATTGTTTTAAGCAGGGATCAGATTGCACAGTTTATTTATTTTTTATAACAGGGATTTGCAACCACAGCTGAAGCCACTGATAACTGGCAACCAGGCATGATCGTAGTTGAGGTGATTACTTTCAATTAATCAAATATCACAGTGGCGTCACTTCTTCATCTAGATGTTTGTTTTTTATCCGTATGTTATAAGGAATAATCTCTGTGTACATACACTTTACAGCTGAATGTGTGCTCTGTTTGAAATGGAACTATGGCATTCCTGTCAAAATCTAATGGGTAATGGACAAACGTGCAGGACAGGGTGTACCTTGTTTTTAAGAAAAGGGAAATAAAATTTGGGGACTACGTTTTAACAATAAAATAATAAAATAAATAAAAAGAATGACATTTAAATATGTATCGTGTTTATTTGTCAAGCTGTTAACAGACGCCCTCCAGTCTCATGGCTGATAGTAAGGTCACAGGGCACGACCAAAGTTTAGCACAAGTTTACATACACTTTGAGATTGCATTACTTTTTAATTTAGACAAAGTTGAGTTGAAAAGCAATAAAACACACCCTGTTTTTGTTCACTGGACTTGGGTCATTATGTTTGATAGAGCTCCCTGTTTTGACCTTTATCTAGATAAATTTTTGCTGTGTAGCTGATATTTCAATCGACTCATTACGATTAGATATTTTAAGTCTTTATATTTTTGTCAATATTACACCTGTACTTCACATGTACATTTGGCAACATACACTTTTGGCACCTAGCTCTACTGGATGCCTAAACTTGGATAATCTCTTTTTAAAGCTGCTCATACGCAACCTGATTAATTGCTTTATAAGCTAACATAAGACGTTAGCTTAAAATTAGCTATTTAAGCTCAAGTGCTGTCTCTTCATTTTCAAATCTCACCTGCTTCTTTTGTTTGTCGAGTATGTGTCACCGCTTTATCAGAAGACATAAATACCAGAGCCTGTTAATAATACTATAAAGGGTGTGGTTAACTAAGTGTTCATCTCACACCACCAATCACTGCCCAGATAGATATTTTATTACTAGACCCAGAACAAAGATTAGAGCTAGTACATGTAATAGTGCTTTATATTACTTATCCCAAGAATAAGTTCAACCACATCTACTCCAGCTGTTTCACAATGTCATATTATGGCATCAGTGTTGCAAGTGCGTTCATAATATGTTCTTGTTTCCATACAGCCTAACGTTGGCTCAGCTGGTGATACTGTTTGCTTATCAGTGCTGTTGTTTCTGATATCCCAGTCAAGAGGCTGTTAAAGCACCGCTGATTGCAGGGCTTGTATTTTCCTACAGCACCAAGCTGATACTCATTAGCAGGATTAGAGGTGCTTTGCTGTCAGAGAGTCAGTCCTTTGAAAGCATTCACTTGTCATTTTGGAGACATCTGTTTCCAGTGAAAAGACAGCGATGCCAGGATGAGTAAGAGTGAGGAAGAGGTCTCTAAAGTGAAATATTTTTTCTGTTCAAGTACTGTTTAAGGAGTCAGGAGTGAACATGTATTTTTCAGTGTGCTAGTTAGTCTTCTAAGTATTTATCTCTTCAGAGTTTGTGCTAATTTTATATCATTTAGCTGTTTTATTTTACGTTACTTTTTTCTTCTTCTTTTTGCAAAAAACAGTTAAAAACAAACAAACAACAAGCTTTAATTAATTCTTATAGTTTTTACTCTTTTTCCACAGCTAGCTAGCTATTACCTTTTGCTGAAAAGCTAAAACAAGCTAGTGGTGGTGTCAGTGGACAACATGAATAAAAAGGAGATCATTATGTAACAGGGATAGCTTATTTTAATCACATGGCAAAACACAGTGAAAGGTCCATTGACTGTAGCCACCATGATGTCATCTCTTAAGTTCTGCTTTTTTACCCTCTTTTTTTTTTTTTAAAGGCCTTGACCATATTTCTTGTTGTAGTTAATCAGTTTATGCTAACGCTATCAACCTGGTTTGATTAATAAGGTGTATGCATTAATGACTGTGTATTAAGTGGGTTGCTAGCCTTGGCTAACAAAAATACAAGCTTAAAAGAAAGTGCAGAAAACCTGTTATTTTTAAGATTTTTTTTTTCTTTTTTACTACAGTCAAACAGTGAACGTCCTCTTTCATTTTAAATATTGTCATAATTTACTAAATGAATATTGCCCTGTGTTGTGCTTAAACTAACAAGATCATAAACTCATTAGAAGAGTGTTTACTACAGTAGTAAAACCATGTCAGAGGTTTCTTGTGGACATTACAACTTCTTTTCGCATTATGAAAAGCTGCCCCCTTCTGGCCATTAAAGCTAGTGTAGGTTAAAGGCACTTACATGTACAGTGACATCATTTTGTAGAACTAGAAGTTATGTCCGTCTTATATCTTATAAACATATCTTATAAACAGATACCTGGTTATAACCGCGGTATAACAAAAAAACTTTTCGCTAAGCGTCTTAACAGCTTGCTGTCACATTGTGGCATAAAGATGTGTTTTTTGGGGCATTAACAAATGTGATGACACAGTATGTAAACCCTAGCAAACCTACATTCAAATTTAACAGTGAGAATATTTTGAGTTTAATCTATAACAATTAAGACATTAGACGCTCATCAATAGTTTTCATGCAAATATGTCAACTGTTTGTGACAATAACGATAAGTACACATGTGTTTTTTTGTTTTTATGTTTACAGTTCAGCAGAATGATGAATGAAAACAATAATGCATTTAAAAATGTCCGCCGAAAGCCAGGCCTTCAGATATGGACCGTCAATGTGAGTCTAAAACGCATTACACGCACCCTATGTTGTTGACATTGTTGTCCACACTGCTGAGCTTTATGTAGAGCTGCGGCATGTTGAAATCTCATATTTGTTGGAGGTCTAAATGGTTGTTTTCTTTACTCAGAAAATGCAAATGGATCCCGTTCCACCTCAGGCCTTTGGCAATTTCTTTGAGGGAGACTGTTACATAGTTCTATATGTGAGTAAAAAACTGGGTGATTTCATGAGATATATAAATATATATACATATATCTCATATATGTGTCACCTCTCATGCTTTTCATTATTATCATCAGATAAGTGAGAATAAAGGCTCCCGCCAGTCTGCTGATATCCACTACTGGGTTGGAAGAACCTCCTCTCAGGATGAACAAGGTGCTGCTGCCATCTACGTCACCCAGCTGGACGAGTACCTGGGTGGGAGTCCGGTCCAGTACAGGGAGGTGCAGGGCTACGAGTCACCGCGGTTCAGGAGTTACTTCAAAAATGGCCTGATGTGAGTTCCCGATGAAGGCAGCTGGTGTTTGAACGAAAGGGGGATGGTGATATACTCAAGAGAATGAGTCTCTCCTATACACACACAAAAACACACACACTTATGTTGTAATCTTCCTGAGTCATGGCTTACAACACTAATCCGCCTCTATGAAATGATTATGACACAAAACACACTTGTTTTCTGAGGCCTAGCATTAAAAAACACCAATTTCTCTTGCCCAATTTATTAACCTTTAACCTTTAGTTGCATGTTTGCTTTATGGTTATACAACCTCAAAGAAGAAAATCATACTGATAAGAAAAAAAATGTTCCTTTAATTTTTTATTTTTTTAAATGTCCATTCAGTTTCAAGTCACTGGGTTTATATTTTTATTGCATTTGAACTTTGGTAAAGTAAACTTCTCTCTCCACAGCTACAAGAAGGGTGGAGTGGCCTCAGGTTTCAACCACGTTGAAACAAACGCCTACAACGTCCTGCGACTGCTGCATGTCAAAGGGAGGAAGGATGTCACAGCAACAGAGGTATTCAGAAAACAAATTAAAGAGATATGAAAGGCTTTACGAGAGTCTTACTCCCTGCCTCCCTCTGCTGCTATCAGTGGCTTCACACAGTCACGCTACAGAGAGGTGTTGGCACCCCTCCTTAAACAGATTATGTCTTGTTGTCGTAGCTGTCTGTGTAGGTGTTAATTGCCCGAGGGGTGGTATGAGAGTGTGATTAATTAATACGCTGTATTGTTTCAGACGGTGTGTACTGTCCGTTTGAATGAAGCACAATCAGTTATTCAACTCTCCACTGTGTTTGCGTTTGTGTGTGTTTTTCCATGCAGGTGGAGGTGTCATGGAGCAGCTTTAACAAAGGAGATATATTTCTTCTGGATATCGGGAAAGCTATAGTGCAGTGGAACGGTCCCCAGAGCAACAGAAGAGAGAAGCTCAAGGTAATCCTCTGCACTGATTGGTTACAATAAGCAGCGGCACGAGAAGTACTCAGATCTCGTGAAAAATGCACAGCGTGGAAGCAAAGTGAGAAAGAGGAAAGAAATTTAACATTTTACGAACAGAAAGGTGATAAAAATATGTCTGCACTAAGGCTGTTTCTGTTTAAGGGAGAATGACTAGATTGACTAATGACTAATTTAATTTATTCTTGTGTGTCAAGTAAATTTTATGAACTCAGGGCCTCGGTTGCATTAGGAAGGACATAGAAGGTGTGCCAAATCAAATGTGCATCCATCCACTGTGGCAAACCCTTGGAAAATTAAGGAGCACTGAAAGTGTCTGTAAAGTGATTTTTTTTTTTTAAATTCTTGAATTCTGTCGGCTGTGGATCTTCAATAATGTACACCACTGCCTTTAGCAGTAAGCTTTCAGTTGTCTGTGAAATTGGAAACATGCATGCAAGAAGAGTTAGGAAGGAATGGTAACAACAGAAAAGGAAAAACCAACAGCTATTTTTTTATTTATTTTGAAAAGTGCTATATAAGAATCAGTCCATTTACCTTTTAGGGGTGGCTGTAGCTCATCAGGTAAAACAGGTGGTTTGATCTCCGCCTGCTCCCGTCTGCATGCAAAAGTTTCCTTGGGCAAAATACTGAACCCTGAGTATCAATGTTAGATGAACATTAAGCACAGAAAAAGTGCATGTGTTTGAATGAGATATGTGTACTATATAACAACCAGTTCTTTTACAGTGATAGTGTAGATTTTTGTGTAACACATGAACCTTTAAGTCGCTGTTGTCACTGAGCGAACAGTTTTCACTTTTGTGTCTTTGTTTCTCCCTCCGTCTTTCCAGGCGGTCTTGTTGGCTCAGGACATCCGGGACAGGGAACGCGGAGGTCGCGCTCAGATCGGTGTTGTGGAGGGAGGAGATGAGCGGAGCTCGCCCGAGCTCATGAAATTCCTGACGACTGTGCTCGGACCAAAACCGGCACAGCTGAAGGAGGCCACTTCCGATGATGTGCCTGATAGTGCGCAGAAAAACAGTGTCCGACTCTACCAGTAAGTACATTATGCTTCCACTGCATTGCTCACACAAAACTGTAGAAATTGATTTCAACTATTTACCAATATCACACCCATTTTTTCTGATTTTTTTCCTCAGCGTTTATGACAATAGTGGGAATCTAGTGATTCAAGAAGTGGCCAAACAACCTCTGACACAAGATCTTCTGAAATCCTCGGTAATTAGTGTTCACTCTTTGAGAATGTACCCTAGATGCTAGTATTAAAAAAGAAAAGTGGTTCAGTTTCAATGTTTTTTTTCTTTTGGGGTTTCAGGACTGTTTCATTCTGGACAACAAAGGGTCTAGTGTGATGGTCTGGAAAGGAAAGAAGGCCTCCAAAGAAGAGCGACAAGGAGCTATGAATCGGGCACTGGTGAGTATACAGAATGACGACACCAAGGATCTCTTAGTGCCTCCTGTTCTGTCTTATAAATTAATTGTGTAAATTTTAATCCTCTTTCTCCTTAAATGATTTTGGATAAATATAAATTCATCGTTTTATTCTTTTCCAAGGATCGCATGGCTTGAGGGGATTATCTCAGTTTTTATGTGCTTTTTTGGAGATGTTTTTCACTACAAGCTTTGTCCATCAATCTTTTCCTACAGAGCTACATTAAAGCAAAAAAGTACCCAGCCAGCACCACTGTGGAGGTGATGGCTGAGGGAGCAGAGTCAGCAATCTTTAAGCACCTGTTCAAATCCTGGACAGACAGAGACCAAACTCAGGGCCTGGGTACCACACACAACGTTGGAAAGATAGGTAGCCTCTTCAAATCTACTGCTCAATCCACTTCTTCAAAATAAATCCCAGCACAGTTAACATATTATCTCTTGATATGCTATTTAATCTTATTTGCTGATATTATGCTGTTCATCATTAACTCTGAACATTTTGTGTCCGCACAGCTAAGGTCGACGACGGAAAGTTTGACGTGATGGAGCTCCACGCGCGCCCTGAACTGGCAGCACAGTACCGCATGGTGGACGATGCATCAGGAGACGTTAAGGTGGGAAAACATATGCAGGAATCTACGAATGCAGACAAACACAGTGCAGATACTTTTCAGACTTCAGTTGCATTGTTGCGTGTTGTTTGAGCTGTTGTTTGCCTGTGTCAGGTGTGGTGCATTGAGAATTTGGAACTGGCTGAAATAGACCCAAAAACCTACGGGCAGTTTTATGGAGGAGACTGCTACTTGGTGCTGTATTCATATAAAAGAGCAGGCCAGCAGCAGTACATACTCTACATGTGGCAGGTCAGTGTCAAACCAATCCATGCTTCCTTGTTCTCCATTTCCTCCTGCTTCTGGAAAACTGACAAGCACCTTCAATGTGTAAACTTCTTTTCTTTGTTACTTCAGGGACGCCATGCCACAAGCGATGAGATTGCAGCAAGCGCCTTCCAGGCTGTCAGTATTGATAACAAGTACAATGGAGCCCCAGTTCAGGTCAGAGTGGTCATGGGAAAGGAGCCCCGCCACTTCCTGGCTATTTTCAAAGGCAAACTTATCATTTTTGAGGTATGATTTTATGATTTTCACACTGAAAATGATTCTTAACTGGATTAGAAATTCTCACCAACGACTAAAAGTAAAATATCTGTATGGTTTGTGTGTGAAATTATGACACATGGAAGTAATCCAGCAAAATCTAAATTAAAAATGAGTTTTACACGGATACAATAAAAGTATCCATGATGCAAAAATAGATCGATCAAAGCTTTAAATAAAAGTTGAAAGAAACTGGAAACTCAATGTGTGTGTGTCTAAAGGGAGGAACAGGTCGACCTGGTGTGGTTAACCCTGCCAAAGATGCCAGGCTCTTCCAGGTGAGAGGGACTAATGAGCTGAATACTAAAGCCACAGAGGTGGTGGCCAGGGCCGCTTCTCTAAGCTCCAATGACGTCTTCCTGCTGAAAACTGACAATATCTCCTACCTGTGGTATGGAAAGGTATGCATCATGGGGCTGTGTAGCAGGCTTTGAAATAACATGAATATTAGTTTAGTTTGCATTTGACACATTAAAACCATTTTCCCCCTGATTTCTGCTTCTATCCCAGGGCTGTAATGGGGATGAGAGAGAGATGGGGAAAGCGATGTCTGATGTGCTGTCCAGGCATGAGAAGCGGGTGGTGATGGAGGGCCAGGAACCTGCTGAATTCTGGATAGCTTTGGGTGGAAAGGGCTCCTATGCCAGTGACAGGAGGTAAAATATTTTAATGGCAGCATCGCTTTTGCATATTGTGACAAAAATAGGATATTTTTGGCTTTTCGCTTAACAACACACTCCAGCAGTCAAGTATTTAAAATGAAGGGCGCTCAGTCTGGGTCCAGAAAGTAAAAAAATAGCCAGTATAATAACAAATTAGCAAGGACTTCAGGATTCATCCAAAAAGGCCCTTTAATCATATTTTGAACCACTTCCAAGCTTACATTAAATCTGCCTGGATTATATTTATACCAAGGTCAGTGGAATATGCCCAATGTCATCATACACAGAGAGAGAGAGAGAGAGGGAAGATTATCTGCTGTTACAACAGGAAGGCCTGTGTCATTTCAGATTCGAGAGGGAGGAGCCGCTTCACAGTCCCCGGCTGTTCGAATGCTCCAATCAGACGGGGCGCTTTAAGATTACTGAGGTGGATGATTTCGCCCAGTGTGACCTAGATGAAGATGACGTCATGTTGCTGGACACCTGGGAAGAGGTAAGCGATCAAAGGAGCTGAAATCAGTCAGACCCTGCTGTTGATTTGGGGCCTGCTTCCTGTTTATGAGCATCTCATCAGGAAGATTGTGAAACTCACTGCACATTGACTGATAGATATGAAACAAACACTATACTGTATTACACAAGCTTATTGTTTCCTCCTTCTATGGTTTCTAATTAATTTATACTGGTGGTAGTGACTCAGCTCAAGGTTATTTATGTAATACTTCACACGGAAAGACAGAATCAAGCCTAAAGCTCAGTTTTTGGCAACTTACGCAGCAGACTCTTTGAGTAATTTGTCCCTTTTTCTTGTTTTCTGTCTCGGAATCTCAGCTTTTCTTGTGGATCGGTAACTCCTCCTATGAGTATGAGACCAAAGAGGCGTTGAACAGCGCGCGGGATTACCTGAGAACTCACCCGGCTGGACGTGACCCTGACACGCCCATCATCTTTGTCAAACAGGGATACGAGCCGCCCACCTTCACCGGATGGTTCAACGCGTGGGATCCCCACAAGTGGAGCGTGAGTTTATAACAGTTTCCCCTTTCATCTTTCTGGGATCCCATAGAAAGCATGATCAAGGCATTACAAATTCCCATTACAATAACATGCAATCAATTGATTTAATCATCTCAGAAGCTAGGAACAACTTACAAACACAAGTGGATGATTCAATGGATTAATTGAAGATGAAAAAGTCACTGCACGATTACTAACCTTTACTGTGACGAATCTTGGTTCCGATGATCTTCTGAACAGGGAGGCAACTCCTATGAGGAGATGAAAAACAAGCTGAGTGATTCAACATCTATCACACAGATCACTCTAGTAAGTGACTCACACTGATGTGCTAATATCACAGCTGTAATACCTACTAACATCTTTAATGTCATATATAGTAGTGTTGCTAACCTGTGAATGTCTACATCTCGGAGGTTTACCTTTGTTTTTTTGTGAAACTGCTTCTGTAAAACTTCTCTTTCGTGGCTGCAGGACCTGAAGAACACTAAGCTGAACAAGACTCCCGCTGGGGGAGGTGGGGGTGGTTACAGAGCACCTGGGGGCCCCCTAACTTCTCCGCCACCCAACAAGGCCTACTTCCAAGATGAAACAGATTTTTTCCCCAGACCCTCTAGTCCTACAAGACCCCAGTCTGGGATGTCCTCCTCCTCTGCTAGTTCCTTGTCCTCTTCTGGAGCTGGAAAGTTTTTTGACCCTGAGCTCCTCATCAACAAGACTCCAGACGAGCTACCAGAAGGAGTGGATCCCACCCAGAAAGAGGTGTGTGTGCAGATCAATTATAAATGGTAAAAATCAGCATTTGATTATTGTTTAACGTCCTTCTCAGGGCATTAATTAACACCTTTAAAAGTGACGTCTAATCATGACAATTACAATTTAGAAGTTATTGTTTTTGGTTTTTTTTTAGTAAAATTAATCACGTCACCATAAAAAAGACTTCAATATGATTCGACACCTATTTAGTATGTTTACCTGCAGCAAAGCAGATTTTTGTGACTGTACTGCCATTTCAAGTCAAAACTCCACAGCCACCAATCGTGTGATATGTTGTCTAGCATACACAAAAACATAATATGCACTTGTTAGCAAGTTAAAAGTATTATTTCCATCAGATGGGATTCTTTCATTGCTCTGAATTTGGATTAACATGTAGTAATATAAATGAAGCTATTTTAATCATCAACTGAAAAGGTCACTAAACAGCTGCAAATGGATGAAAAGTGACTCTGAAGAGATTAAAAGTGACTGCAGAGCCACATAAAATGCTTCTAGCGAGTCATGAACAACCACAAAAAGACACAAAGACACTACAAAGAGACAATATGAGGCTTTCCAAGAAAGGGTGGGAGGCCTTGCTATTGTCTGTGCCTAGAGCTCTGTGTACAGCAGAGGTCAGTCTAACCGTTTCCCATCCTCTGTGCTCCGATTGGCAGGATTATCTATCTGACCTGGACTTTGAGAACCTGCTCAGTACTACTCGCGCAGACTTCCAGCGCTTGCCAAAGTGGCGCCAGAATGATTTAAAGAAGAAAGCAGGAATTTTCTGAGAAGAAATCACACATCTCCAGCCTGTCTGCTGAGAAATCCGCTTGTAAACCAAACTATACGGCAGCATTTTAGCTTCTGACCTTCATCTCAATATTTTGTTTTGCTGTCAGAGGGGTAAAAAAAAAAATTGACCAACATCCCAAGTTGTTTAGATTTAACAAATGGTATTTATGATTATGACCATGAATGTAACTTGTAATAATTTAAAGGACGTGACTGACATTTCTAAGATTATTTTTTTTTAATTATTCTGCTTTATATTTATCTGTATATTTTTTTTCATTTCATGTAGATCATACTGAGATTATGTTTTGCTAGCATTTTATCTGAATCACAAATGCAGTGAATAAACAGAAAACCATTGACCGGGGATTCGGGGAGTGGTTTAATTCAAGAGCTAGTGCAAAAATGTGTGAACTGTAAAAATGCTGTAGAGCAATGGAAGACACAAATAAACCATGACACAAAATATTAGAACTTGTTTCAGGCACCATCTTGAAAATCTTCTATATACAATGCTGGGAGCATTCATAATGCATTCATAATGAAAGGACAGAAGCACACAGACATACTATGTCACTTGCTATCAACATTGTCATTATCACTCTTATGGCATCAAGATGGACAAAGTTTAAATCAAGTCTCATAAGACTATCCCGTAAAGCTGCTGAGAATCTAGTATATTTCAGGTGGGATTCACACAAAACTCACATAATAATGCACATTAATTATTAAACTTCTCCAGAGAATGGTGAATATAGTTGGCTACTTTTCCTCTCATTCACTTCATTCTTTCTTTGTCACTTTAAAGGCTCTCCACCAAACCGGCTTTTAAAAAGCTAAAATTATACAATGACCTAAAAGTGTCAGACACGTGTGAGTCAGCAGCTGTGGTATGTAAAAAAAACAAAACGAAAATTAGAGTCAAGTTATTTAGCTTTAAAATCTGGGTTTTAAATTCCATTTGGTTTTCTTTTTGCAAACAGGCCTACTGGGCATCCAGGAGCATGAGGTGCACAAACAGACTGGCAGAAGAAATGTTGTCCCCTCTCTTGTTGAGCACCGGGACATGGCGATATCCTGGAAAACAGGAAGCGAGCGTGAGCTTTGTCAGCAAAATGAGAAGCTGGTTCATAAAGCGTAGCACAAAAAAAAGATGCAAAACAATCACTTGAGCTATGATTTGCATGAATTTGTATCTGTTTAATTTCTGTGTTGTTGCGGTCCACACAGAAGAATTAAATAAGGGAGAAAAAGTATGTTTAAAGTGGAACTAAAGAAGATAATAATGTGATAATAGTGCACAAAGAAAGTCAAAGCTGTGAGCGAGCACTGAAAAGAGAGGATACTGTCTTAACACTTCGATATTTTAATTACCGCACAGACCATTTCAGTCATCGGCCTCTTCGAAAATTAGATTGTTGCTAACTCTGAGTTGGTGTCGCGTTGCTTTATCGTGTTAGCTTCATCAAATCTGTGAGCTTTCTTACCGTTCTGTACGCTGGTGAGTGGCAGACAGTACTGCCCGATAAAATCGTTCTGCGATGCTGTGTCGTGGTCCTCCAACAGAAATCGCACCAAGGCCAGCTCTGGCACACTGATGTCAAACTGGAATTTCTTATTCCACATAGGGTTGAATCCTGCAAGGACGAATATCTGTGTTTTTCTAAATTCTTTGAAAAAGTGTTTGACAAGTAAGTGCACTTATGCTATACTTGCACATATAACGCTCACCATTATTTTCAATGTGATGTGTTTCCTTGCTGGCATTGTCTGCCTGGACACCATGGATCTCCACCTTGACCAGAGGGTCTACAATGGATTTTTGCTTTTCCTTGTTGATTTTAGGTAACTGCTGAGCTGAGATCACCTGTTGAATTGTGAGACAAAAATGCACAGACGCAATCACGTGACAGTCCGACTACAGTCTACGTTCAGATCTGATTAGATATCTACAGCATGATGTCCAGCTTCCACAGCACGCTTCGATGCTTTCACCACCAGCATGATGATTAATCTGTTTATCAAGTGGTGGCATAATCAGTTGTTAAAAAAGGCTAAAAATCCACTTTCTTTATTTTAAGTGCTACTAGCTACTGTGCAGATCATAACTAATAATACAAAATGTAATAAAAGGACTTGAGGATTAAAAAACATTAAAAGTAGCTCCTCTTTTCAAGATAGGTTATGTCAGTAACTATTCAGCCAATGATTGTGTTAAAATTCATTTAAATAGCTGCAAGCTGGCAAACAAAGATAAAAGGATTCAAACTTCTAGGCCAGAGCTAGGGGAAATGATTAAACCTCATTAGCAAGTTGACACTACGCATACTGTAAACTTTGTGAACTTTGTTTTCTTTTAAAAGGAAATTCCACAGGACACCGTTAACCTCTAATATAGGCTTATCTTTCTGGAAAAAACTCCCACCATGACATGAAAGACCTTCTCCTTCAGCCACGACCCTTTGGTAAGTGCGTTGGGGTTAAACTGAGAGGACAGGCTTCTCTGAAATTCAGGTTTCAGGATGTAGCCGCAGAAGCCGTTCATCAGAAACCGTCCCTGGTTTAAGTGCATCTCCTTGGAGTTAGTCTGGAAGTTCAACGCCACTAAAAACCAAATCAAAGAGGAAAAAGCGTCAAACTGTTTCATTAGTTTTAATTGGTTTACGTTAGTTTGCTTGCTGCGTATTGGAGCACACCTATCTGGCAGCCAACGTTCCACATGGGCACTGGATTATAGTTGGAGGAGTCGGTTCTGGAGCCAGCAGGGTAGATCCTGCTGAGTTTGTCCATGTTGTGGTGCATGAAGGCAGTAGCTACAACAAGTTAAAGCAGATGTTTTTTTTAAACTGTGAGTTCTAGCATGGCAGTAAAATACAGTTAATGCAGCGTGCGTTTACCTGAGGTCTCAGCCAGGTTGAATGCTTTACTCTCCTTGAAGGACGACATTTCATAGAAGGCCTGGTTTTCTCTGGCGTGTTCAAAGCTGTTAAAGTGCACGCTCTTACAGTAGATGACGATGTCTGAGAGCTCTTTGTCGAGTTTGATATTTGATTTCTGAAACAAGAACAGAGAGACAAACGTGAAATCTGAAACTGAAAATTGTTATTTCAATTTCTTGCAAATGAGTAAAGAGCCTTTGGCACACCTTTGGTTTTTCTTTCTGGCTATTCTCCTTACACTCTGCAGCTTCGTCCTCCTCAGACACGGTGCCATCCTCTATCACGTTGTTATTGGTGAAGATCGAATCCAGTTTGTTCAGTCGTTTTCCCTTGATGAGGAACTTTCCCTTAAGTGCCTACAAAGAGACACAAAATGTTTTGTTGTGTCATTTATAACACTTAAGGTACACACGGTGCTGTGCTTTGGAAATCAAAGTTGCTTTGCTTAATATAGAAAGGCACACATTTAACTTTGTGACAACAGAGACTGCGTTCCTGATAGTCACCCTCCAAACAGCCAACAGACTAAAGCATAACTTAAATTTGTGTTGAGGCTGAAAATGCCACAGGCATCCACTTCATGGGAGCTGAATTTAAAATATTTTTATTTCCTCTCTCTCTCTCTATTTCTTGTCTTTTTCAGTTGTCAAGGTCTTCCAATCATTTTGCAGCAAATTCCCAAAGTAACACATAAAAGTGGGGGAAATAATGATTTGAGACCCCTGCCGAATTTGTAACTTTGCGTACTTACAAGGAAATGAACAATCTGTAATCTTTATGCTAGTTTCTTTTAATGGAAAGGGACAGACTGTTATTTAAAAAATCCAGAAAAAGTACAATAAGCAGAAGTTAGAAACTGATTCAGCCGTCATTGAGGGATGTTTTTAATCCCTTTTTATCCTCAACCAAAACACGACTTAGTACTTAGGTTCTTGTAGTTGGTCACCAGGTTTGCACATATCTCAGCAGGGGTTTTGGCATTCATCTTTACAAACACGCTCTAAATCTTTTAGCTTTCTTCCCAAAAAGTTTATTTTGGTTATCTGGATTTTCTTGTCTCCCACTCCCAATGAGTGACAAAACGTTTCTCGCACTGAAAACCCTACGCCCACTTTTGGGGATTTTCTTACCTGAAATTTTAGCTTTTTGGCAACTCAAATTTTCAGCTCCCTCTCCAGCTTTTCTGAAGGACTGAGGTCTGGAGACTGGGTAGGCCTCTCCGTGAGCTAATGTGCTTATTCTTTAGCCACTTATTTGTTGCCTTGACATAATGGTTTTGGTCACTGATTTGAATGCTGGGTCATTCCGGAAGACCCATCCTTATATATATTTTTTTATAAATATTCAGGGAAGGAGGTTGTCATCCAAGATTTAATGATATATGGCTCTGTCCATTGGCCCCTCAGTGAAGTGAAGTCATTCTGTACCCTTAGCAGAAAAACAGCCCCAAACATAAAGCTTCCACCTCCTTGCTTGACTGTGGGGATGGTGTTCTCTAGATCATAGTCACCATTTCTCCTGTGGAGAGGTTGGAATGGAAAAAAATTGTTTCTGTGGACAGGTGAGCTCTATACACATAAGAACCCAGTCAGTGGGAATCAGCATTGTGGCTGGGTTGTAGGTGATCAACACTTATTTCATGTATGACATGTAAATCTGTTTCTAGCATTTATTATTGTATTGTATTGTATTTGGAGACTAAATTCTGTTCACTAGAAGTCTCTGTTATCAAACAAGGTGTTGTCTCAAACACACTCACTCAGCTGTTACAGCAAATCATTAGCTACTCAGTAGGTGCAAAGCGAGACAAGCTTTATCTGAGGCTATAGATCGATGATGTCTTGTATCACATTAGCTTTGTTTCCTAAACAAAACTTGGGTCACGTTAAGGAAAACAGCAAAGTGAGAAATCTGGCACAGTAGCGTGTTAGGAATGAAAATGTTAAGGGGTGGTCTTCCTTTGGTGATTTTTTTTTATTAGGGTAAGGATCCCAAGATGATATATCGTATGTCATTGAATACAGATAATGGGTTCCACACCTCAGGTGATGGGAAGTTAGTTGGCATGGTGTCACCCAGAGGCTTTTTGACCAGAGCGTCACCCAGGAAGAAGACCAAATGACGGGCCATAAGCTTCTGTTGCTCAACTGTACAATGGTTCTCCAGAGACAGAATCACTGGGTACTGGGAAGTCTGGAAAACAAAGGGAACAATGTGAAGGTGAACTTCAGACCTTTTCCAGTTTCTAATGTGTTAAGGCGAGGAAAGGGCTGGGAATTCAATGCGGTCTCCAACATAGGCAGAGTAAAACATCCAAAGTCAGTGAATATCTCACGTACTTTGAAGGCGTAGTCTTTGATGGCTTTGATAACATCTTTGAAGAGCACTTTGGATGTGAGCGTATGGCCATGGTAAATAACAGGTTCTCCATTAGGCCCGTCCCAACAGTCCAGCTCCACGCATCGGCAACTCTTCATCAGCGCTCTGCAAGCAAAGAAAACATTCATGACCAATTAGTGATTTTACATCCCTGAAACTCATGAACTTTGCCTGTGAAAATAGAGAGATTCCTGCGCTGTGACTTCTGTTCCACCAAAAACTCCTGGATCCCAAAACAGTATTTTATAAAGGCCTAGGAACTACTAGGGTGGTCTAAAACAGGCATGGCAGAACTTCAGTTCAGTCTACCTGGAGGCTGATGCATATTTTTAAAAAATAAGCCATTAATATGATAAAAAACATCTATCCAAAGTAGCACATTTATTCCATGCTTCTATTTCACCTTTGTTTAATGCTGTCGGTATAAAAGTAATTCTGCAAAATTTACTTTATGTAGGCTTCTGTGCTGCTTGGCCCTTTGAGTTGGTCTGCCATCAGGTATGTGTTGTGTGAGGAGGAGATGTAGTAATGGTTGAGGGGCTGGTTCATGTCCTGATACACAGATCTGTGGGCTGGGTTCAAAATACAGCCGTCGTCCTGCTGCAGGTACATCAGGAAGCCATCTTTGGTCATGCGATTGTTCTGCTTTGCTGTGACACAAATGGATGAAAGTGTTGAGTGGAAAATTGCGTACAACACAGTTGAGTTAAAGCTTTAAGAATATGGTTACTATAATTTTATCATTCCCTGGTGTCCAGAGTAAGTCTACCTGTTTTATCCACTTCATATTTCTCAATCAGCCTGTGGGCGTCCTCTGCAGTCACCTGCTCCCGCTGCTCGTTCAGCAGAAAGTTCAGCAGGTCTCTGTCGCTCATCTGACCCTCTGTTTGAGCATATTTCCCATAAATGACATCAATCTCCTCACGGTGGGTCAGCATGTCGTAGAATTGCCTGATCTCTTCGCCTTCCAGGGTGCCTGAATTGGATGTGTCACATTTCTGTGCAACACAATCAGTGAATTATTTAACCAGATCTAACATTTTATGAAAGATTAACAGTGAATTTCAAAGATATATTTTGTAATTTTCTGACAAGGTCTCACCTTAAAAAGGTCCGCTGCGTATGAATCATCAACCTCAACATTGATCTGCCTCAAGAAGTGTTTCACCTCCTTTAGTGTCATCATGTTGTCGCCATTCTTGTCAGCCTTACGTATGCAGCTGAATATCCAGCTGGCATTCAGATGTAAGGATTTGATGTATTACGCACAAAAACATGCAAACGCATTTCTCTATTTAGGAGTTTGCTAAGGATACTGTTCGCTCTTCTTCTGGTTACTGAGGTTGTGCATGTTGTTGACGACCTTCTCCAGGCTGCTGACCCACTTATTTACATCTTCCGGAGATTCTGCCATCAGG
Source organism: Simochromis diagramma (assembly GCF_900408965.1). Taxonomy (NCBI): domain Eukaryota; kingdom Metazoa; phylum Chordata; class Actinopteri; order Cichliformes; family Cichlidae; genus Simochromis; species Simochromis diagramma. Next base: position 5,943,884 of record NW_024387040.1, read on the forward strand.
TCGAGATTCTTCTTGCGCCCCTTGAAGATGATGGAGAAGCAGAGGTCTTCAACGCTGGCATCGGTGTATTTTTTAAGGCCCTCAGAGTGGCGGCCCTTTCGAACCGATTCAATGTCATCAATGGAGACTGTTTGGAGAGCGAAGGGGTGTTTGTTAGAAAGTGTGGCCCTGAGAAATCACTGAAGGTTAGTGTTTTAATAGCCTCAAAGTCAATATTTGGTAAGCCCATCTGTATTCTTCAATACAGCCTCTATCAAGACGATCCCACACTGCTTCAGTAATGTTGAGGAGAATGTTGCTCTGGAGAGGCCAATCCATGACTGTTAGTGTTCCAGTTTGTTATTTTCTATCCAGGTATGCTTTAATAGATTGGCAAAGTGTTTGGGATCACTGCCATGATAAAAAAAAAATGAAGCCATTGCCATTCAGATGCTTTGCAGATCAAAATCTGACATGACCACTGGCTGAAATGTAGCTCCAAACAAAATTTTTTCCTCTTTCTTAATAACCTGCTTTTTGGACACTTTTCATCTGCAGTAGATAGTTTTTTAGGTATTGCACGGTGGGTTAAAATCTCACTGTACTTTTCTCCATGCATAATTAATTTTAACAAGATCCTCAAAGTCACTGCTCGAACTGCTCCAGTTCCTCAAATTTTTTAAGGACACACTGCACACCATGCCAGGTTTTTAGCTAGTAGCTTGTTGGGAAAAGTTATTTGAAAACAATCATCGTGTACAAGGAGTGGACTGAGGAAAAGTGAAAAAGCAAAATATTTTTAAAAATTCAGGTATGACACCTCTAATCTATATCATAAAAAGCAAATTGTGATTATTTTAATATATTCATTCATCTGTAACCGGAAGGTCGCCGGTTCGATCCCTGGGCTCTCTGTCCTGGTCGTTGTGTCCTTGGGCAAGACACTTTACCCTACTTGCCTACTGGTGTTGGCCAGAGGGGCCGATGGCGCGATATGGCAGCCTCACTTCTGTCAGTCTGCCCCAGGGCAGCTGTAGCTACAACTGTAGCTGCCTCCACCAGTGTATGAATGTGAGAGTGAATGAATAGTGGTATTGTAAAGCGCTTTGGGTGCCTTGAAAAGCGCTATATAAATCCAATCCATTATTATTATTATTATTATTATTATTAACTGCTATGTTGTCTAAAATGTAACGTCTTTTATTTCTGGCATTAACAACAGCTATCAGGATGGTAGCATTCAGCCATTATTATCCCTTGACACACAGTCTTTCCTAAGATAAGTCCATATCTTGTGGCGGCCGACTTTTTTGTCCCAGTGGTTACAACTGAAACTGTTTTTCTATCTTATCTACAGGAAGGCTTTTGTCTCAGCACGCCACATCTGTTGCCTTCACTCACAAATCTGCAGCACAAAACTTACGTCTTCCAGGCAACTTTCTGCATGCACTGGTGGGACCCCGACAACATTTATGAATCAAAGGCTGACTTTTTGATCATTTATGTGTGTAAAAAATGCATAATGTGGTACCAAGAAAGTGCTACCGTTGCTTTTTTAGCAAGCATTGTCTATTTACAGGACATCAAAACTATCATAACATTTTTGTTATATTTTTGATCACTATAAAGGCTTAGCCAATGGCCTTCACAAACTCTTGAAAGCAGCTAAATGCTGCACCATGTTCACGAGCTAGTCACTATCTTTTTTTGGTACTAGACAGTGTGTAAACAGTTGGCTTATCAGAGCTTTTCTGTGGAAACAGATGAATCCTGCTGAAAACAGAGCTCTTGACTCAACACTGTAGGCCATAAAAGCAAAAAATTAGGTAAAAGACGCTAAAATGGTCAACCAAGTTGAGTTGGGCAATAATTTCATTACAGATAATCCTTTAAATACTTGCTAGGATGAAAAAAAATGATTTATGCAGATTAATCTGTAATAGACTATTTACAACATTGCAACAGCAAGTCTTCATGAATGTCCTGCTGTCAGACATGCTACTAAATCATGTTTATAATAAACCAGATTGAGCCATTTTACCCAAACAGTCTTAATGTTTAAGAGTCGTTTTTAGGCCTAACAGATGGGTTCTCCAACATTTTTGTTGTTATCTCCTGTAAACCTGAATTCTTTTGCAACACAAACCCACTCCAGATTTGATTTTGACTTTACTGCACTTTAAAACATTTTTACACAATCTGACCTCTCCTGAACCTCTTTTCAAACACATGCACCCATACAATCAAAGTGTCTCGGACTAAAATGTTTATCTATATCACCCATACAAAGACAACATACATACACAAAAGGTCACTGCACACTGATGCAGCCAATGCATCGGAGGCCAGCTCTATTGTTGTGCAATAGAGCTGGCCTTAATGTACGGAAGAGCATGCACTGCCGCGTGTGATGTCATTGCACTACACAGCAGCACAGGCCCTTGTAACAAAACAGCAAAAGACTCCAGGCTTAGCCATGAGGCCATATATTATGGCTGGGCCACAATCACTCCACATCTACTCCCTGCATCCCAAAGTTAGAGATTTAGATTCCTTCATTCTACTTTGAAGGAATCTAAAGTTCAAAATAGGTAAAAACAAAAACAACACATTGAGGGGGCAGTGGAGTGAAACACACCCATGTTTTCCAAGCCCTGCCTCAGCTGATTGCTGGATGACTAAAATACCTTAAAAGCACTCAGCAGAAAAGGGAGTGTTTGGTTGATCTGTGCATGCACATTATCTCCAACAAAACAGAGGTTGTGAATTTGGACCAATTTCAGGGAATCCCATCTGGAGAGACTTGCCACAATGTCCAAGTCGTGTTATCCGTGTCACGCAGACATTGTTCGAATACCACATGAAATGTTTACACAAAGAGAGTTTTGTGAAGGCCTGACGAAAGTTCACTCTGTTGTTTCTAACAGTCTTTTCCTCAAAGGGAAGTTTGAGTTAAGGGTTAGATAGCCGTGCCAGTGAGCGAACAAACAAAACAAAAAGAACAACTTTGAATGACAGTCACTCTATGTTCCAGTGCTCACCTGTAATTATTAGAAAAAGGTCATAATACAATGAGTTTCCTTCTTAGGGTGGCTGGAATCCACATTAGAAAGAGTAAGGACCTTGAACATCCAGAGGGAGCTTTGAGTACAGCTGTTAAATACCAGTTTGGGCATCTAATTAGGATGTCTCATGGGCAGTTTGCTTTGGAGGTTTTCCAGGCTTTCCCAACTGGAAGGAAAACCCAGGGTGGAACCCAGAATCCACTAGAGCGATTATATATCTCATCTGGCCTGGGAAAGCTCCCCTAGGAGGAAGGATACGCACAAAATAATCGATTGATAGATTAATGGATCAGTTATTGAGTGGATCAGTGGATGGATCAATAGATGGATTAAAACCTCGTTAAATTGCCCAAACTAAGCTATGCTGTCAGTGACATAAGTAGGCTAAGCCAGCTTTTCAAGCTGACAAATTTGACTTGAGTAAAGCACAGCAGCAGATGCTCTCATGAAAAATATGGTAAAAAAAAAACAATACATGCTGTCCTCCCACAATCTCCTCTATTTTAATCAAAGCGCTTTAGAGCTGACTGGTAAATGCAGCTGGAGCCCACAGGAAAGCAATAAAATAGCAGCTTATTTCCGCAAACAAAGAAATTCCTGTGTAGGCCCATCTGTAAGAAAGCTTGGTAACGTTAGAAAACATCGTGTTTGTAAAGAGAATATTAGAGTCATTATTCTCAGTGTTTGTTCAAGGCTCAAGTGCAGGGCAGAGGTGAGCTCGGAAACCTGAGCTACCTGAGTCCCAGTGGATGCACACATGCTGTACATTCACAGCCAGACAGTGGCTCACTGAACCGAAAACCTAAGGAAAATAGTCTCTCTAACACACACAGACAAACATACAGTTGGGAGTCACACTAGCATTTCCCAGTCCGGCTTTCGCCACACCACAGTACCTATCAGCATGGAGCTGTTTTCACACATATTCACTACTATTGTCATATGAGGGCGTGCTTGTGTGTGTGTGTGCTGTAAGAGAATACGCTTTTGTTAAGATCTGAAAGGAGAGCTCTTAGCAGACAGAATAATAGAAGAGCGGTCTGCGGGTCAAAAAGGTAGATGTTCTCATCAGACTAAAATAATTTAAATGGAACACAGAACTTGTACATGGACCTGCAACAGACTGGAGGCCTGTCCGGGATATGTGGAAGACAATGGCTGGCTGGATGGAACGCTGGGCATGTAAATATACAAACATATATAATAAAGTAGGCACAGAGGTTACACTCACAGGTGTGGTTTTGCTTGAATGCTTTTTTCGACTCATGCGAAAAGGTCTGGCAGTCTTCCTCCAGTTTGAAGTAGCGGCCATGCTTCCAGGATTTTGAGCGAACCTTGACCAGTTTTCCTCCCAACAACAAGAACTGGAGATCTGAATCTCCCTCCAAACCTGTGGGTGTGAGGACAAAAGGAGCAGTCACGCAAGTTTCTGCCTTCTGTATTTTAAAATATACATAAAGTACACTTGGTTAGATATTGCAATAAACTGAGCATTAATAGCAGAAGTAAATAAATGTTCTAAATAAAACTGATCAATATGCTATCAATACTTGCAATTTTAGCCATGTTTAATATGAGGATGCACCAGTTTAACAGTATATGTGACAGAAAATGAAGATAAGCATTATTAGTTACACCTTAAATTAATTTATAGGTCCCATATGGCTGTCATACACGAGTACCAACAAAGACTTTTGGAACCATCTATATCTAGAATAAAATCTAAGCTATGTGCAGTCCTGTGTCTTTTTTATCCCCAGCACACCTGTCGTACTGTAGTACAGTGCAGTGTATCACAACATTTCAGACAAGTAGAGACAATAGCCTATCATTCAGGTGCAGCAATTTTCTGAGTGTTGCATTCTGGGAAGGGTGTGTGCTATCATCCGAATGAATGACTCAAAGCATATTTGTTAATCAGTGCTGGCGTTTATCAGTGTAAAAGTGTTTGTTTCACACAGCTTTATGAATTATAAAATTCTCTCTAGCTGAGACTGAGAATATGCAACACTTTCTAAGTAAACAAAGGGCATTTGAGGATAACACATTAAATACGACTCAGAAGGGAGTGTTTTTATGGCTGTGGGCAGGATCGCAGCATAACAGACATTTCTTTTTCGCCCAGATCACACCACAAGCCCACAGAGGCTGTTTATGAGTCTCTGGCCTCTCTGCAGCCAGGGAGGAGGACTGGCCAGCGCTGCACCACCCCTGCCCAGTCAGGCTTTCTGTTGGAGGCTTTGCTCTGAGCACCTTCTACGTGTTTGTCAAGCCCCTTTTCTTGTGATCTACTTCACTGTGAAGAAGAGCAGCCCGCTTTCAGTCATCCAACAGCTTCATGTTACGAAAGCAGGCGCTGACATGTTCCTTACGCATCAAACTTCTCTGTTTGCATTTTTTTTAAGCAAATTAATCAGTTTCAGATGGGAAGAGCTCTTTACTGTGTGCAGCCAATTACACAAGCTAGCACAAGAAAATTCCAAGAACTGTGAAGTGAGAGGGAGGCGTGATGGCACAAGTTCACGTCATATGTTTGGATGCCAAACAACCCCCTTGCCATAAATAAAAAGACTAGTTTGACGATCAAAAAGTGAGTCTTTGTCACAGTGGAAAACCATTCCCACACAGCACAATGTCATGTGACCTGAGTAGGGAATGTGACTATTTCAAACAATTATATTTTCTTACAAAAACACGTGTAGAACATGGTTTTTAATTGCTTAACAGGAATGCAGTGTTGTTAGATTACGACTGTGTTATAAATGACACAATAAAATGGAAAGAAATTTAGATATAAATACTGTGCTGCCCTCCTCTGTGCAGATGACTAATACCCAGGAAACTATGCTGTCTAGAAGGGGAAACAATAAGAGACAGAAACCCGAGAATCGAACACCGCAGAGGTTTTCCCCTCAGCTCACGAAGTCTTATTGAAGTTTAGCACATCCTGTGTCTGTAGTCTCATTTGTCACCTCGTTTTCAGCTCCATCACACAGACCCTTACGCTGCAACTTCCCTAACGTCAAAGAATTTACCGCTCCAGGCAACGAGGAAGCTACCATAAAGCGTTAGAGTGCACGGATCAAAACACAAACCATATGTTTATTCTCAACGTCACGACAGAAACATTTATCGTCCAAGGCTGCACGTGATTGGTGATTTTTTTCCTCTTATTTGAAGATATAAAGTTTCGCAAAATCCATGTTATCCAAACATTACGCGCACGCGCCTGCCAATGTTGGCAAAACAGTCGAAGGCGTCTCAAGCGCGTTTGCACCTTTGGAGGACTCACCCAGGCGTTTTCCGTTCTCCTTCGCAACTTTTTTCAGGTGTTCCAGAAATGCTTGTTCCTCGGATTTTGTCCTTTTTGGCCGTTTATGAAAACAAGACATCTCGGATAAACGTTCTTGTTTACCCCGGTGGGATAAAGAGACTGGCCGGTCGGGTCGATGCTCGGCGTTAAAGAGAAGCAACACGTAGATCTCCCCTCATGGGGCGGGTCCCAAAAATATTCTGTTTCTGTGTTAGAGCTGCAGTAACTTTGCTTACCTGTCCTTGTTTGCACACTCTGAAGGAACCGTTCAGCGCTATGAGGGTGTGAGTCTGCTCTCACCTAACCTGTAATCTTAGTGATAAACTTTTTAAAAACTTCTAATGGTCGGAAACACATCTGACTGACTTAAGTGGGCCATCACTCTCACAGAGTGAGGTTTGTCTGCAATAATAAAAGGTCTTGTGCGCTTAAAGAAGAATTTTGCGGTTGCTTATACAGAGGTAAAAGGTTACAATATGCCTTTAAATAAATTTCTATGTAAAAAAAAAAAAAGCAGTACGCGTTTTACACATCACTATTTTCATGTCTTGACGGGCTGCTAGCTGCTTCCAAACACAAATAAAAGAATTGTTATAAATCTATACGTTTATGAATATTTTACGTAATAACCATTTTAGTAATGAGATGTGAAACAGCGCCATCGTAAGGGAAAAGCGGATTGGCCTGTAGTTTAAAAAATTGCAAATTTAAATAGGATATTTAAAGAGCGAGGGATGTTTTAATATCCACAAGGATGTATAAGAACTGCAGCTCATCGATAAAAACCTGTGCTACCTGATCAACGATCTCTGGGTGTGGTTAGAAAGCAAAGTGAAAAATTAGATGAAACGTAACACCTGCAATACATTCAATATTATTCGTTCAGCTCGATGAAACGTGTCATTGTCGTGGTAACAGAAACATTCACGATGCCAAAACCAGGAGCACACCTCAGTGTTTTGGATGGCAAATGTGCGTTGAAAGAAAACCAACAGAAAGCAACCAAGGAACGTGAGAAATTGTGAAGCATTTCTCTAACCAAGAAACCACAATGTTTTTTTGTTTAGAAGCACTGGCTCCTTTTTTTATTTTATGATATATATGTATAAGTATTAAAAGCTCCTGTTGATTAATATTTGTTATTTTTGTCTCAATTTTAGACATTAGACAGGAGACGTTGTTATTTATTGAGGAGAGAAAAAAGAAAACAGACCCAACTTTCATTCAAACATCAAAAACAAACATGGGTTTGGTGAAGCTTGCTTAATAGTGCTCTAACTGGCACAAAATCGATAAATCAAACACATTAAAAAACGTGCGCTTTTTAGTACAAGTAGACTAAATCAGTGCGCTCACACGCACAGATTTTTGAGCAACTCACCAAGTTTGCTGGATGTGCCATTGAGGTCCATTTTTATATCAGCTAATAGAAATCACCATGTGCAGTGCAGCAGTTCCCGGGCTGAATAACAGGAGCTATCCTGGGCATAAAACGTATCTTTTTGCCCTGTGGAGGAATAAATCCTGTCCGCGGTGCCCTCCACACAGTGTGCAGTGAATGCCAACCCACTTGGGACGCTCTTGCGTGCTTTCGATTCCACACCCACTGCAACACCGGTCGGACAAGTAAAGCACTGTGAATATTCTTATGTCTTCTTACAGTGAAAATTACACATGTGGAAAGAAATACTAATTTTGTTTTCATAAAGTCAAACTTAAACCTCCAGATAGTTTTATAATGTAGCAGCATCGACCTGATTGCCATTGTGCGTTATTTGTGCCATTCTGGCACCCAAAGTGTGATGTGATTTATTCAGGGTTTTGCCCCAGTCTGGTACAGAACTGCCATTTAAAGCCCTCGTGCTTTAGCCTATACCTCTTTGCACTGTAGGGTTAGTGTTGTCATTACTCCACAGCATACCACCTCCATGTCATCGTCACTTCGGTTTTCTTTTTAAAAACACATCTGATCTCGAAATCTCACTCTAAAGCCTTCTGACCTCAACACACAACGAGAACTGCTCTAAAGAAACAGGTTGAGCAGTGGAAAAAGAAAAACAAGCAGAACCAGATTTTCATTCTCACAGAGTCAATCTCTTGTGCACGCAAGAATGCTCCTGATCAATTGTGTGTGGGGGTTTGGGTGTGTGTGTGTGTGTTTGCTTGTGTGTGTGTGTCACTTAATGTGGATGCTTTGCTTTGAAACATAGGTAAATAGTGTTTGCTTGTTGCACAGACTCCTTTTAGTTGTTGACAGATCTCTCTTTGTGCCGCTTTATTATGAGAGTCTCCCTGTTTTCTCTGGCCTGTGAGCCCTTGTGTTCGAGCATGTCTTGTGGGCAAAAAAAAAAAAATGCCTGACAAACCACAAGGAGGTACAAAGCCAGCCTCACAATTGGCCCTTTGACAATCCCACTTGAGCACCATATGAGCTGATCGACACAGTGAAAGATTTTGTTCTGGAATCGTTGGCCTCTTCAACTCAAACGACTTTCAAATGTGTTTAAATAATACTGCTTGGTGCAGCAGCTATTTCGAGTGACACAGACGCATGCCCACACTTTAATGCTTTGAAATGCAGCTTGCATTACACAAACAGCTAAAACCTGTTTGTTTTTTTATCTTCCCACGTTGCACAATGACAGACAGCTTTTTTTTTCCTACGAAGTTTCTTGGAAAACTAATTGCATGTGTACAGAAGAGACAATATGATAGTGTGGTATGTGCTTGTTGTGTTTTGGGTATATCTGGTTTCATCGGGTGGTTTATTGTCTCAGACTGTTCACTGTATCAGAGCCAACAGAAAATAAGAGGGATTTTATCAAATTCATTCAACTTTATCAAACGCTGAAAGAGTCCTGTCATCTGGAAACTACTGCTTAGACTCTTTGAGTTTAAAAATGATGAGCTTCACACTTTAAGTTGCTTCGGTCAGTCATCCAAAGCAACTGACATTGCTCAAGAGAGGTGGAGAAGAAAATGTAGCCAGGGTGGAGTGAGTGATTGTCAGGGGTGATTTGAAACAGAAGTGAAAGGGCAGGTTTACAAGATGGATGTAGTGAAGACACCTGACACCTGACGCAGGTTCAGGTGTCACAGAGGAAGATGCTAAGGATAGGGCGAGATGGAGGCAGATAATATGCTCTGGCATCCCCTAAAGGGACTGCGGTCAAGTGAGCCTTCATATGCAAAGTCACCGTCAAGCTAGCCGCACCCCCAGCCGCAAACACAATGTTGTTGCACTTTTCTTACGCATGTTACGGTACGGGTGCCGACTGCCTTAGAAACACAGAGTCTTCTGTATCCTGCCATTTTCACTATTTTACCTCTCAATCCAACTTCAAGTTTTGAAGTATTAGCAGTTGATATATATAATATAAATTAATTTCTGATTCCTGCACTATGCATTGGAAATTTAAAAACAACAACAACACGTTTATATATCCTGTAAGAGTTGATAATATATTTCCAAAGCAATATCTTCTCACTATACTGTACATTCCTCTTCACCCTGACCTGATCCCCAACTAAGTAAAATTGCTGCACTGTATTTTTGATTATGTGTGGGGTTTTTTGTTTGTTTGTTTGTTTTTTTATTACAGGAAAACTGTTAAAGGTGACGCAAATATTTCACTGGATTCTTACTCTGGATCACCCTCACTCTTCCTCCTCTGGCTCACAGCCCAAAGAACTGTATGATTTCTGAGAAAATTACAGTACTGTGCTTTGAATATTCTCAACTTTGAACTGATATTAATAATAATGAGGTATATTTTATTGATCCCCGTGGGGAAATTACTCTCTCTGCATTTAATCCATTCACTCAGTGAAGCGGTGGGCAGCCACTAACCAGGCGTCCGGGGAGCAGTGTGTAGGGATGGTACCTTCCTCGGGGGGTACCTCAGCGTAGCTGTTCAGTGGAACCGAATCCCTGTCCTTCAGATCGTGGGGCGACCATGCTATCTACTGAGCTATCCCGGTCCCGGCTTTAAACTAAAACTGCAAAGGGTGGCACAAATATTTCACTGGATTCTTACTGTAGTTTACCCTCACTTACCCTTCCAGCTCACAGCCCAATGAATTGTATGGTTTCAGAGAAATTTAATAGTAAACTCTATCCCAATTACATTGGACAGAGTTTACTATCCTGAAGTGTTGTTCGTGGCTGAAAGGGTGAATCAGTTAGAGGCAGAAGGAGCTCTGCTGCTTTACAAGTGTGGAATGAAGCAACTGTGATGAGTTGTCACCTTTTGTGGCATGCTCCACTCCCACTGGTAAGCAAACTGAAGAGGATCAACACTGATGCAGGGGCGGATCTAGAGAGGTGGCATGGGGTGGCATGTGCTGCCCTAAAATGATCTCTTAATACTCCTAATGCCACTTTAGCTTTGCATATGACAGTGTTCTTTATTAAAATAAGATAGCATTAACACTTTGAGCCCAGCAACAATTACAGCTGAATATACATTCTAAAATTGAATATATTGCATAATTGTACCCCCCTTCCACCATTAACAAATGGTGTTATGAGTGTTGTGAGTGAGTGTTATTAACCCTCTGTGTGCTGCAACTCCAAATCACATGACCGACATGTGAAGCTGACATAGCAACAAGCTGCAGCCACCCTGAGTCTCTATTTTATCTCGTGTTGAAAGTTCTTACTTCAAAGTACATCAGTTTTAAAATTTTAATGACAGGCCACTAAATCCAGAGCAATGATTAATTTTTTTATAAGCGGTTAAAAAAAAGTAAAGAAAGAAAAAAAGCCACCTCTTTCCTATTGGTGGAAAAATGTACCATGTCGACCTGTTAAAAAAAATGGCAAAATGCGAGATTTGGTTGTTGAGGAAGAGGGGAAAGTTTGGGGAGTTTGGGCAACAAGAGCTAACGAGTGAGAGAGTTTTGAAATGATAGATAGCTGTGGAGTTGTGTTGGGAGTGTGTAGTTAGTACATTGTGTTGTCTTGTGTAGTCAGTGTGTAGTCTAAGAAGCTTCTTTAAGTTGCTTGAAGACTGGATGACTGAGAACCTTCACAGACATAGTCAGTGTGTAATGTATTTGCTGTTTTGTTGTGTGCCAGTGAGGTTATTAATGAAATAAGACAATTTGCAGGTGCAAAAGACCTCAGCCCAGCAAATGATGAAAAACATTTGTTCATGACAGTGCAGATTTCTGACATTTTGTGTAAATGTAAGCAACAATTTGAATTTTTCTAACAGAAAACAGTGTGAAACCTAAGTTAGACTTGTGTTTGTAAATGAATCGCCCCATGTTGTGTAGCTTTCTGGATTTTATACTTATTGGGATACATATTTATTTATTATTTTTTGTAACTGAGATGTTTAATTATGTGGGATACAGAAAATAATTAAGTTATAGATTATATTATGTGTTTAAAAAACGCTTTGATTTTTCCACCTCATTTGATTTCCATGCCACCACAAGAAAATTTCTCTAGATCCGCCCCTGCACTGACGACACTGCATTGGTTGGGCGTATTGCAAATATTTCAAAACTGGAAGTGGATCGAGTAGCAAAATAGTGATAAATGGCAGGATACAGAAGACTCAGGTGTTTTTAAGCCAGTCGGCACCCATACCGTAATACGCGTAAGAGGTGCGGCTGGTTTGACCGTTACTTCACATGTGAGTGCTGCTCACTTGACCGCAGTCTAAAGGGAGCAGAGAAGAAGAAGATACTTAGAAGTGATTTGAACCGATTTCAATAAAACTAAACTGAACTGTCGTCCTAATATTAACACGAATTAGTACTACTACTACCAATAATACATAATTGAAATTTACATATAAAAATGCTAAAACGTAATTTCCGGTCTAGAAGGAAGTTTGGTTGTTGCTATAGCAACCCCATGTACGAAAACATGGCTGACAAATTATGAAGTCGTCGCACCAGTTTATAAATTACTTAATCTAAGCTACGAATATGTCTCTTTCTTACTAACACCTCTGTAACATTTGGCATGATCCATTTAGCTACAGTAGACGTGTCAGCTATGGAAGAGGAGCCGGAGACCAGAGGAAAGCTGCGGGCTGACCCTTCTGTGAACACTCACAGACCCGCGTGTGGAAAATCCCAGGTAAGATCCACCTGACACCTTTAAATGTCTAGGAAACATCAAAACTAATGATAATACTAATGAAAAAGCTAACTTCTCTTTCGTTGTATCCCAGAATATTTCTCGTGTACTAGCAAGCATCTTTAAGCATCTTTACACAAACGACATAATTAGAAAAGACACTGTGTCCAACCTAGTTCAAACAAAACGTGTACGAGGCAGCTATCATGACAGATACGTTGAAGAACTCCAACAGGTAACCATATACACTCATCTACAATTTATAAAAAAAAATCACTGTCAAAAGTCAGCTGAAGAATAATACAATGTTATTTTTCCCCTATTGCCACACAGGTTCATTCGGAGTATGAACAGCGTATTAAGCAGGTCGACATGCTGGACAATCACATCATTCAGGCCAGTGCATGTGCTGCAGCCAAAGAAAACCAGGCCTATGAGAGAATGAAGGCGACAGCAGGAGATGTCTGTGGTCATCAGGGACTGCTTACAGGTGAGATACTTGTAAAAACTTTTAAAACTTTTAAAAATATAACTGTGTTATATTGCTGTAATATACTAGTGTTTCTGTCCCTAAATGTATGGCTCAAAGGAACCTAACATATAAGATGTCATGATGCTGGTGGCATTCAACAAGATTTCAATCATGAAATTACAAACAAGAGGTGGGAGCTCCGGCTAAAACAAACAAAAGAGGAAGAAGTCCGTGAACCAACCACACAGCGGGCTATTGGATTCAGGCTTCTCTTCTAGTAGTTTTTGTAAACTAGAGTAATAGAAACGCAACAGAAAACAGGTCTGCTGGTAACTCCAAACTCAACTATACTTAGTAAACAAAGCTGATAACAGAAAGATAAAGTCAGTGCTCATGGAGTTGAGGGATGAGGAATGAGGGACCAAGACACTAGTTGCTGACCACCACTGCGTTGTCTAGGTTTATATGTGTGTGGTGAGCCTTCTGCAACCAATCGGCACTAAGAATAAATCAGAGAAGTGAGAGAGTAGTAATGAAAGTGAGAATAAGAACACAAAAAGATGATGAGGGTACTGATGCACTGAGATTGTATGTATCTCTGCACTCATGTACCAAAGAGCTCATCATGCTTGCTTAATCCCACCATCTACATGTGTTTATTTGTTTTCAGAATGCCTCATTTGATTAGATTTTTATACCTATTTTCAGTCAAATCAGCCTTTTCCTGGTGTGTGGATGAAGATCTTCTTAAAATGAATAATCTGATTTCCCCAAAGGATTACTTGGCTACACAAAAACCACATGTACGAGCACCAGCAGCAGGTATCTGACCCATTTATCTTAAATTTATTAGTTGCCAGTGATTCGGTGCTACAAACTTTCTTTTCTTGTCAGAAAAGTGGAATCCTGCCAAACCGACCATTGCCTTCACCATGCATGTGTCCCGAAAGCCTCAGGATGATGGTTACACAGTCATTCGCCACCCAGAAAAGACGGGCTTTGTAGACATCCAGTTAGACCACAGTGTGACCTTTGAGTCCTGCTCAGACACCCCAAGGAGGAAGGAAACTCAAAGGGAGGTGAGGAGATTGATAAGATCTTTATATATCGCTGCTGATCCCTTTTTCCTGGGCAAAGGTCGAGTAGGTATTTTAATTCAATTTTTGTGTTTCTTCTCCAAATACAATCAAAAATAATAATGATTGGATAAAAAGGTTGTTAAACAATAGCAAAAAAAGACAACCTGGGAACAACGCGCATTCAAATTCAAAAATGTAATTCCATCAAAATCATCTTCCAAGCCAAACCAGACCAAGCCTAAGCCAAAATGGAAGGGTGAGCCAAGTGTGAAGGATCGAGCGGATGGCTGGGAGAAACTTCTGAAGCTGAAAGATCGACAGAGCTTCCTTCGCAATCCGCGCTTCCTTCCCCTAAATTCACAGCAGGGCGGCACGTCCCTCATCAGGCCCAGAACCAAAGGGAAGGCAGAGCCTGAGTGTAAAGGCGCTAAAAAGAAAAGGTAATTAAAGAGAATAAAAGGCTTTTTAATAATTTCAAGGAACATCCTTATCATTTTGTGATAAGGAAGCATGTACAGTTAAGGCACGTTGCTGATAGGACATTTTTGCATGGGAAATGCAGGAAGCTCAGGCAAGACAATCCCCTTCAATATCCACAGCAAACACGAGTATCATTTACCTCAGTGGAAAACAGCTGTACCCCCTTTGTGCCATAGCAGAAATGTGTAAGTTGATACTCTGAACATGATGTAGCCTCATATAATGTAGTCAGGCTGTTTACATCAAATGCACATCCCCACACTCTGACACACACACACAGAATCAATATGTACTGTACATAGATAAACTCTGCTGGTACAGCCAAGCGTCTCTAAAAAAAGACAAGCTGACTATTATGTGTGTTGTGTGTTGTAGTGTGACTGAAAGCCACAACTGATTGTTTCCTATCTTTCACTTCCCGTGAGCCTGTCTTTATTGTGAATAGACACAATGCTCAGGTGCGGTTGTGTTTGTACTCTTACTTTGAAAGCCCCACCGAGGAGCCGATTCCAGTCTTCCTAGCAAAACCTTCAGTGGTGGTTTTCACCGACTATAGTGTGGGAAACATCTATGAGGTGTGTTTCAGAGCTTTTATAACCAGACAAAAACTGAATCCTCCTTTTTCTGTGAATTGGTGCACTGTAACAAGCCCTTGCCCTGCCCTTTCCTGTCTCAGACTACACTGGAGCTTAAAAACGTGACTTCTTCAAGCCGCCACATCCGAGTGATCCCTCCTACCACTCCTTACTTCTCTATTGGTTTGGGTGAGCTCCTTTTGGTTCTGATTGGATGGTGCATATTTTCTTGTTGTTGATGTGGTGAGGAAATAAGCAAGTGTGTCAAAGTGTAAGTGACTGCATTAAACAGGAATGCCACAGAGCTTTAACCACAAAAAAAAGTTTTCATTTTGGAATACAGTTTTAGCATTCCTGTGGAGACAGCAGCTCCTCTGTATGCCAATATTAAGCTCACATGTTTTAACTTATACTAAGCTATCTGAAGATAAGCAGTACCCCACAAAATTCAGAGTTGCACAGTCATGATGTAAATAGGGGTTGTCATTGTGATACGTTTTGGCAGGGAGATTCCCTGGTGAAGGGGGCGTTGTTGCCCCGGGGATGAGCTGTAAGTACACGCTGCGTTTTGCTCCAGACTCCCTGGGAGACTACAAGGACTTTATAGTGGTGGAGACCCAGGCGGAGGGCCCATTTGTGGTACCGATTGAGGCATGGAGACCTCCTCCTATTCTCACCTGTATGTTTTCACTGCAATCTGCCCCACCAATTTTGTTGTTATGCACATTAGTTACTTCATTTGCCGATGTACTGCTGATATGCTTCCCTCTTATTCTTCAGTACCAAGACTCCTGGACTGTGGTTACTGTCTCATTGGAGGAGTCAAGTTTGTTGAGTTTCTGTGCCAAAATGTGGGCCTCAGCACTGGGACCTTTTGCATTATTCCCAAGGACGAGTGGCCAGCTTCAAATTTTAGGGTAAAAAACTGACACATATAAATATATCAATGTTTTAATTCAGTTTTTCTGCAACCAAACAGCTCAGTCTCATTCTCATTAGCTCCAATTTTCTTTATATAGTCTTTGGCCAGAACATACTTTTCTGAGCATCCACCCTTTGCTGTCAGTCCCTCCCTTTTTGTACTGGAGCCAGGAGAGGCCACTGTTGTTGAGGTGAGTCTGGATTTAAAATCAGGTAGAGTAATATGTTAATTCAATTCTTCTTTGTTTTTTCCTTTCAGTTCCCCCACCTCTGACTTCTAATCAGCTGACTGTATCTATGGAAACTGAGCATGTAAAAAAAATGTGTTAATGTGGATTTACAGGTGGTTTTCTTTCCAACCACCGCTGAGAAGAGCTGCCAGGTTTTCACTGTTGTGTGTGACAACTGCCAGGTGAAAGACATTTCCATTGAAGGTAAATCCCAACAAGAGGCATTGCTAAGAGCTATGCTCCGCAATAAATTATGCATTGTGTGTAATGTGCGTTTGCTTCTCAGGTGAGGGCCAGCTGATCGCACTGGAGCTGGTGTCTGTGTCTGGGGGGGAGGAGCCTCCTGTGGTTGGAGAGGTGCGTGACCTTACTGCAGAGCACTTTATCCGTTTCAGCCCATGCAACCCTCACTCTGTGCAACAGAAGAAGCTTGTCATCAGAAACAATGTGTAAGAGTCGCACGTCTCATGTGTTTTATAAGCAAATCTCTTCCTTTTCAAATTTTTGGCCACAGGGTAACATAAGATAGGGTTCAAGCACCCGTACTAGCTGTATTAACATTGCTGAAGTTTCCCGGATGGAATAATGAAATGCTAATAAACTCTGTTTCTGACTCTGTGTTGTTGTTTTTTGCAACAGCAAAATTCCTTTCAGAGATCAGTAAATAACACATTTTATGTCTGTTTCTTTCTCCTTTCTTCATCTCGGAATAAAGCCACTTGAAGCTTCCTTTTCACTGGCAGATCATGAAGCCCAACTTGTATCCTCTGCTTCCACGGGAAAGCCCTGATGCCTCACATATCCAGTTCCACTTGGCCACAGACGAGGTTTTCCATGTCAGCCCCTCAACAGGCATCCTGGCTCCCTGCCAGGACCAAGAGTATCTGCTCATCTTTTGTCCTAAAGAGGTAAAGAGGACTTGGGATAAATAGCTGAAAAAAATTAATAAATCCAGCAATCATTGTATCATTGTGGTAAACAATGTTGCATTTCTTGAATGAAGAATGTGTTTTCTCAAGTTAAAGGATTATCACAGTGTCTGCCACTTAGTCCTGAGAGACATCCCCCAGCTGCCACCAGAGCCTTCCGACAGCAGGTTGATAAATGTTAATATAACAAAATAAAATCACAAGCTCTCACACATGATGCTTACTAAACAATGCCTGCCTTGTTCATTTTTTATTTTTTTGTATCTAACAAATTGTATAATTTGGGGAGATATAGCATCCTTCAGCCCGTGCAGCCTGGCTCCAAGGTAACAAGCGTCATCATCATGGAGATAGAGGTCAAGGGGTCAACGGAGCCTTATCAGATCTTGCTGGAGCCTTACGCCATTGTGATCCCTGGAGAGATTTTTATTTGCACACCCACTTCAAGGCAGTTCAAGGTTAGTTTCTAATAGTGGAGTTAAATCACGTCATTCTGCTCCCACATCGCTATTATTAATGAATTTATTGTTTCTGTGTTGTACGTGCACCAGATGTGGAACCACAGCAAAACCTTCATCTGTTTTCAATGGGAGAGAATTAACAGCAGCTGTCATGTAATAGAAGTGGAGCCATCGTCTGGCAGAATAGGTGCATTACAGAGTTGATCTGCTTAATGGTGCAAAAAAGTATAATTTTTAAATGTTTATATCTTTTTTGTTTTTTGGCTTGACAATTCTTTACTGGGCCGTATCCAGAGGAGAATGAATGTTTTGACTTCAGTCTTACTGTGACGGGAGGGAAAGCAGAGAATATTGTGACCAGTTTGGTTTGCCACATACAGCACCACCATGAGCCGGTCACTCTGGCTGTAGAAGTCTCCTTCAAAGTAAGATTGAACCACACAGCATAAATGCATTACTGTAGCGTCTATTTTTGTGACATTACTATCATTTGCTGGTGTTAAACAGGGCCCCACAGTGACTCTCAATGTGCCCAGCATTGACTTTGGACCCATAAGGCCCAGAGAGCAGACTCAGACCACCCTGCTCCTTACCAATACCACCCAGCTGGAAGCCTCTTGGATCCTGGAGAGAAAGCATCAAGACTCACAGGTACATAGGAAACACGATAAAATGAAAGCTAGGCTGACTGTTTATTCTGTTCATGAAGTGACTCCATATAAACAATCTGTGTTGCTGCTTAGATCTCAGTTGAACCCAGCAGGGGTCTCTTGCCTCCCTTGGCCTCTTGCAATGTGGACGTGCTCTTTAAGCCACATTCCTGCCAGCTGTTTGAAACTGAGCTGGAACTGACTGTGGAAAATGGGACAGGATGGTAAGGAAGCACAGTCATATAAGACTATATGATTCCTCCTTTTAGTCTAGAATACGATCCACAAAAAACATATTAACCATATTAATAAGATGTGAGTAAGTAACAGCACTACCTGTGTGTTCCCCACAGTCACCTGTCAGTGCGAGCAGACGTGCAGTCGTCCCACGTCTGTCTTCTGAACTGCACGCTGTCCTTCCCTGAACTTTATGTTGGAACTTCTGCCACAGGCACCGTAACTCTTTTCAATCAGACCCTGCTGCCATCACAGTTCAGTTGGCTGGTATGCAACACAACATTCACTGTATTAAGTTGCACTAGCGTATGCAGGAAAAGGTTGTTTCAGTACATATTATTAATGGGAAATAGATCTTTCTCCATGGACATGTGGGCTATATCGAGCTTGTCTTTTAATAGTTATTGCTGCTTTGAACAGGCCGAGCTGCAGGGCAAACAAGCTTCACTGTGTTCAGCCACCTTTGACCCCTCCTCTGGTACTCTAGGACCTAATGTCAGCATGGAGATCACAGTGACTTTTACTGCTCACACAGACGTAAGTGCTAGTTTGCAGCATTTTTTTGAACACACCTAAAGTTTGAAAGAAAAAAGTCTCACCTTTTTTCTTCTAGCTCGAGCTGACCGAGGTTGCTGCTGTCTGTGAAGTCCAGGGAATGAACTCCCCTCTTGTTGTTGGAATTGTGGCCAAACCCAAGAAACTCAGTGTGTCTTACAGTGTGCCCGGTGTCTGGTAGTGAACTTGCCTTAAAGTCTTGCATCTAAAAATCCACTGCATCAAATAACTCCGTTTCAGATACTGAAAAAACTGTTTTTTTCTCGTTCTAGTCCAAATGGTCAGAGTCCTTCAACACCAGTACTTGAGTTTGGAGATGGTGTCATTTTGAAGAGTGCTGTTAGCAAGCAGTTACTGATAACCAATCAAACTGCTATCCCGGCTCCTTTTACCGTAGAGGCAGAATATTTCACCTGCCATGCCTTGAAGCCAAATAAGCAGCCAGAGAAAAGGTGAAGGGAGCTGAATTATTGATCAAAGTATAACTCTGCTTTGACAGAAAATCTGACACTGGCTGCATCTTAATCGCAGATTTGCATACGTCACGAATCCGCTCCACTCTCTTCAAGCTAAGAAAGCAGAGGAAAAAGCACACGAGGGTATGCATCATCTTCAGATTGTGCTTTTGATATAAAGAAACAAGGAACTGACTCTGTTTGTTTGCTCGTTGCCAGAGTTTGTGAGTAGCCTGCTGGCTCAAGGAAAAGGCGCCGCTTTTTTTGTCACGCCACACACGGGGACACTCGGAGCGTTTGAGAGTCGGGCTGTGGACGTGACTGCCTACACTGACATGTGGGGGGAGTACACAGACCACCTCATATGCAAAGTATGTTGCCACAGTTTAAGCTAATAAATGTGATGTAACTGATGTAATAAACTGGATATAAAACATGGATGTAGCTACTAAGTCTTAAAAGGTAAAGCCATTATAGAACCACCTCAAATCTGCATTTCTTTTAATGGCCAGCAGGTGGCGACACCTGTTTTCTGCTCTACGACCTCAGAAAACATGTTCCTGATGAGTTTATGGTGTCATTTAGTACACACTGATGTTCATTTTGTAAACTGTGGATAAAGCAGGGAGTGATTGTGCAGTGTGTCTTGAGTTCTATGGTGAATCTAAATGGCCTCTTTCTTTATTTTAATTCAGTGATTTATTTTTGATCCAGGTGGGGGATCTCAAGCCTGTGCTTATTCCCATCCATATGACAGTGAAAGGCTGCCCCCTCTACTTCCAGATGACGGGCCCACGAGCACAGGATCAGAACCAGGGACCAATCATACAGTCTGTTCCACAGTCCTTTTCCCCAGCTATTTATACCTATATTTGTGTATTTTTAATGAGCGGCTATCTCATTTAATGAGAAATACCTCTCCTCATCATTAGGTTTGGCACTCATGTATCGGGTGGTGACACCGTTTCTCGTTCTCTTCGCATCAACAATCCCACCATGTTTGGTAAGTGTTCTCAGTAAACACTGTGTGCTGGAAAAGGACTTAATGACCCTCTCGTTTCCTGTCTGAGGGACTAACTGCATTCCAGCTTATTACTGGAATAAAAAATATCAAATGGGATTTATAATAGAGCTTAATAGATCAATATATATATATATATATATGTATATAAACAGAGCTTCGGCTTTACTGGTAGCTGCTGTTTTGGCGCTTTTAGGTGTTTTCGAGTGGCTTTCGGTGCTTTTGAGAGTGCTGTCCTTGCCATTGTGAAATCCTATTATCTGCTCATCAGTCAACTGGAAAGCACTTTGAATTGCACTTGCCCGTAGGACATAAATACAGCTTGAAGAAATAAGTTCTAAATGATATAATGTAAATGTCGGCTGGGTGACAGATATTCGTTTGGACTGGGAGACTTACAACGTAGATCAGAACGACGGTAAACTGCTGGACTTTGTGGTGGTGTTTGGAGACGCTTTCCCCCTTAAAGATGCTGATGGCAACGAGGTGCTGAGCAGCGCGCTGAGGCTTTCTAGCTTCAATGAAACAGCATGGGAAAAAACACGCACCACAGTTTCTGAGGAAACAAGTGCTTCTCTCCAAAGCTTGACTGTGAGTATATATTGAACACCATGATGCAGATGCTTAAAGATTTTACCACACATCCTGTGGGAAAACCTCATAAACGCACATTTTCTTCTTTGAATGGCTCGACCTAGCTTTCCTGTATTGATTTCAGGATGTGGAAGAGGAAGAATATATGTCTGAAGATGAGCGTGGGGAAGAAGAGGAGACTTGTCTTTATCCCTCTCTTGGAAAGAAAAAACTCATATCTGTCCACATCAGGCCTCACATGGGCAACCTCTCAGATTACCCCTTCTGCATCACACCGCAACAAATAGTACGGTCGGAGGATTTTAGCCACGTGCTTGTTGTCTGTTATTTCATCTGAGTAATGATGCTTTTCTTTGTAAATCTCAAGGTGATTCCAGCAAAGAGCAGCAGAGCCATCCATGTGTCTTTTACTCCTTTGACCCTTTCTGGGGCTGCTCGTAAGTCCAGATGTGTCGGCTTGGCTCTGGGTTTTATGAACCTAGACTCCGAGGTAAGCTGTTGTGATTCAATGTTAAATCCTGGGAAATGCAAACAGTAGATAACTGTGATCCAGCCTAAATCCTTATACTTTATTGTTGTGTGTAATTCAGCTGGCTGCTTGTGTTCCCGGTAAAGTTGGGAGGGCTCAGGGTTTGGATTTAGAGCCCGTCAGAGTGGATCTACTAGCAGCCGTTCAGACTGCAGCGTAAGCAATTATATTCCTGCTATTTATCCCCACCCGGACACCTAATGCATCCTGCTCGATTTATGTTTCTTAAATTAAAATAAGCTGAGGTTAGGTAAAAGCAGCTCAGAGGTGGTCTGATTAAGTTGCATATCTTCCTCTTGACTTCCTGTCGCTGCAGGCTTTTAGTGCAGGCGGAGGAGGACGACGGGGTGCTGGAGTTTCGTGCTTCGGCCGGTGATTTACTGATGGCAGACTCAGACAACGAGGTAGGTCTGAGAAGTGTACAACACTAATCAACAGTGCTCTGACATGCAAGTGCACACATGAGATGTTGATCCCAAGTTAATTTTGAACAGTTTCTTTTTCTTTTTTTTTGCAGATAGTAGTGCGTGAATTTGACATCACACAAAGCTTCCAGCTGAAAAACACTTCAGAGATGCCCCTGCACTTCAGCCTGGGGACTCAGCCTCCATTTTCAGTGGTCAAACCAAAACCCAAAGGCCCGACCAGCACCCCCAGGAATCCTCCGTCTGGCGACAATCAGTCTTTAGTGCTTAAGCCACAACACAGCATGCGGGTGAGATGAGTCATGGATGCAGCAGCATCATTAGAATTTGATTTACACAATTATTTGTAAGTGTTGCCCTCTTTTGTTTAAATACTAGGTGAAAGTGGCCTTCCACTGTTCCCTGCCTCTTCTGGACCACGTGGAACAGACAGATGAGGAAATCCCTCCTGGGGTGAAGCTGATCCACGGTGCAAACGGGCAGATGAAGCTGAGGTTCGAGCAGAATCTCCTGATTCACTACAGCAACAACACCCTGCAGGTTAGGGACATCTGTTCAATGCGTGTATAACAGCTCGGTTGGGAGCTGCTATATGACCTCACATAGTCTATTTGCTCTGTGCAGACGGTGCCACTCTGCGCTCATCTGGATCTTCCAACACTGCGTTTATCTGCTGTCAGCGTCGACTTTGGGCTCTGCTATGTGGGCCAGACGCAAACCAGAGAAGTAAATCTGTACAGCTGTGGAGCCCACATGTTCTGGAAATCTATTACAAGTAATCACAAATCAATCAGTAACCTCTATGTTGCCTACAAATCTATCTTTCTATGTGAAGCCCAAATTGCTTTGCATAGCATGTCGTGTCATTCACCCTGTGCAGAGTCAGTTGAAGGGGACTCCCATGTGTTCGGAGTAACACCTGACTTTGGACTGCTCGGGTCCAAGGAGCACCGCGTCACCAGCAGCAGCCAGTGTCTTCAGATCAGCTTCACTCCCGGGTAATGCAGCAAACCATCGAAAGAATTTTTACTATTGAAATCGTAAACAGTAAAAAATACCCAGCTAGCTTTATGTAACGCGTTCAAAGTGTGGTTATGTGTGTTTCAGTGACGACAGAGAGTTCAGCACTCTCCTGGTTATCCAGTCTCCTCTCATAAAGACGTCTGTCACGCTGCAGCTCCGGGGAACAGGATCCTTTGATGAAATGTACAGGTCGAGCTAAATAAGCTAAAGGTGTTGAATCTCTTTATTTATAGTTGATCTGTAAGAATATAAATAAATATAAAAGGTAATTTCTGCTCTTCTTTTATTCTTTATGTACAACGGCATTAAAGTGCTTGCAGCGAACACTAAGTCATGACTGTTTTCATAAAGACATTTAATTACGAAAAGATACAGACAGAAAGATGCAGCATGTTAAGACTCGCAGTAGCAAACTCCAACTTCCTGTGTTTAAATATTAATTAGTGATTTATCCAGTAAAACAGCAATGTGGCTTCTGTTGGCACATAGCCTTGAGGCCACTTCATTGTGAAATAGCTATATAATAGCTACATTCACATGTATCATACAACTCCAATTTTAAAAAAAGTTAGTAAACTTCAAAATCTAAATAAAAGGAGAATTCAGTAGTTTGCAAATGTTCGAACCCATATTTTAATCACGACAGATCATAGAACAGGTATGAAATGTTTAAAACTGCAGCAATCCACAATTTTAAGGAAAATATTGGCTCATTTTGAATCTGATGTTAGCAACACACCTCCAAAAAGCTTGGACAGTGCCGACAAAAGGCTGAAGAATTAAGTGGTTCTAAAAAGAAACAGCTGGAGAAACATTTTACAGTTAATTCGGTTCATTTACAGCAGGTCAGTATCGTGATTGGGTATAAAAAGAACATTTCCCAAAAGCCTTTCAGCAATCTGAAAGAAAAACCACTAAACAAATTGCATCTACAAATTCTGAACACATTTCAGAATAATGTTGCACTACTTAAAATTGTGAACATTTTGAAAATCTCATCATCTACAGTAACATAATATCATCAAAAGATTAAGAGAATCTGAAGAAATCTCTTCTGTGTTTTTTTTTTTAGATGTCTTATGCAGTCTGGAAAATTTGAGGCAGCAGCTAACCCTCCATTTTAGTCCCAGTGGACCTAAAAACCATGCAAAATGCCCGAGAGACAGTAGCCAGAGCAGAAAACTGCCAAAGACACTAGAAAAGCTTTGAACATTGCTTTAAAAAAAGACTTTCCCAGTATTTTAAGGGTTCCCCAAGGTGCTCCTCTTACTGACAGAGAGGCCTCATTGATTCCCAACAAATCAATATCAGCCACAGTTTGCATGTGCATTTTTTCCATTTTTCTAGGAGACCACTTAGCAAAATGTAAAAACTAGAAGGATAAGCGCCAGTATGTAAACATGTTCATTAAACATATACTGTATTCTAACTGGTTTTCCCAGCACTCGTAAAGGCAAAGGTTCAATACTCAGCAATCAGTTTAAAATTCATTCTGCATGGTTTTTTACACATGAGTCACATGAATATTAGTATGATTTTAATATTTCTGCAGATGGCCAATAGACAAAGGTTATGTTATATACTATGACCTATATGTAAGCGTATATGACTCAAGTATATAATGGTATAGTATGTGGTTTGTCTCTGGGGAACCCTCCTGATCTCCAAAATTCTCTCAGGTGATGCTAGAAAAAAACCCAAAACAAATAAAAAACATGTGAACTCCCCCACACTCACAGGCTGTGAGTGTTCATAACAGCTGCATGCTGTGTTCATCTGCAGCACAGTTTAGCATCTACAAGCACTCAAATCCATAGAGAGATGCAAATGTCCAATTGATATTCATTGCACTGAAGCAGTCTTACAGAGAGCAAGGGCATGTCTGATCACAATAAAACACTGCTGTTTGGAACTAATCTGATGCTGGGCCCAAGGTCAGTTAAGCATTCGTCATTCTGATTGTCTCCCTCCGGGTTTTGTTTTTATGCCCATTGTAAATAATTTTTGGTACACAGGTAGCCTTTTCTCCCCCCAAGATACAAATGAAATGTACAATGCAAATGCTCAGCAATCAAATGAGAGGCAAACATAGTCAGTGATGTGTGGTTAAGTAGAGCATTTGATCATTTAGTGAGGTGTAATACTTATACCGTAATACAGTTAGCAATGTGCTGCCATGTGTGTGTGCTCCTATTAGCTGACATGCAGGGAAAAGATACAGATTATTATTCATGCTAATGGTAAAATAGTATCACAGTGTTTGCAGATGCAAGTGTTCGTGCTCTTTATCTGACAATTTAAAATGCTCAAATGGAGCTATGATGACAGTCAACAGGCACTGTCAACCCACTGAGATCAAGTGAGGGGAGTTAGAAACACTTCAGCTGCACTGATGAAGCAGGCATGTGTGGAGAACTGATCACTGCCCCACCACCACCAAAAAACAACAAAAAACAAAACCAAACCTTTGCCAGATTGATCTTGAAAATGAGCTTTTTATTCTCAGTGGGATTTTTACCTGGATATGAAATAGTTCATATCATCCCAAATATCAGTGTTTTCCAAGTCTGGATGGATAGAAAAAAAGACTTCTAACAGCTTAGTATGGATACAATGAGACAAACACTGCTGGCCTGTCTGCACACCAGATGTGGAGTCCTGACAGAGCAGCATGATATGAAAATTTGACATATATCTAATCAGACTCATGCTTGCTCATCTTGCATAACCTTTAAAGTGGCAATCCTCAACCCATCAACAGCTGTGTCACGATTTTTGTCCTTTCTACCACATGCTATGTATCGACATACGGATACAATTAAAATCACACACTGTAGTTAAATAAAGGAAACAAACAGGAGGGAAAAAAGCATAAATATTTCCCCCCAAAAACAATGACATTTGGATTTTAGCTCGTCTTCCTTTGGTTGGGATGGTTGAAGTTTGTCCAATCTGATTATGCCTAATGCCAACTTCATAACCTGCTATGTCCACCATATTGCTCACTACATGTATGAATCAATACCAAGGCTGGTATTGGTATCTGACTCAGTAGGATTGATACTTTGTTTCTATCTTCTAAGTTCAGCATGTAGCTTTAATTATGTCACAGTTATAGCGCAACAACACACAGCAACAGAAGAGGACCCACAGTGCTTTAGAGACAGGCAAAATTTAAAAACTATGTAAAATTCAGTGTTTTAGTGGTAATTAAAAATGTCACAATTTGCAAATCGATGATGATTAATCTCACAAGTCATAAACACTGCCCTCCCCTACACAAGCTGCTTTTATACGTTAGGTTGGTATCAGATCAATACCAAAAACTTGCAGTATCTCCCAGCATTAATGTACGGTGGCCCGGAGAGGTCAGCTGCCTTTATAAGTTAAAAGTATTGACATTGCTATCATCACTGTAAATGTGTTTACTTGGCATTGGATCGATAGTAGTATTTGCAGTATAGCACAGCACCTCCGTCCACCTGAACTTTGCGACACAGAGCGTAGGAGCACAGGACAATATGTATTTGCCCCTGATGTCCACGGTGTGGCGGTACTCTCTGAGGTTTGAAGCCGCTGCCGTGGAAACGCACCACCGGACAGCGTCACCACTTCCTGGAGCTCACGTTGTTGCTGACATCAGAGGCGCAGCTCCGGGGTGAAACTCGGCTCTCTCGCTCCTCTCCGTAGTGTGTGTTGAGACAAGCAAAGCGCAGGGCGAAGAAGAAGAAGAAAAAAAACTTTACTCTGAAACACATCGGCCACTGCAGGTTATTCCCCTCTGTCCACTCCACTCTGGATTTATGCACCTCTGAAAGAAGAAGAATATCTTTGCGCCTGAGTGCAGCTTGTTCTTGTTGTTATTTCTGCGCTTAGTCCAGAGCGCAGTTTCCGGATATCAGCTCACTGTTTTTGGAAGATTTTCTCCGCATCTGTTAGGATTTTTCCGCTCTTCCTGTCGCGTGTCTGTGATAACTTACAGCCCACAATCAGTTCATTTTCAAAAATCCTGCAGCCGCAACTGGATCATGGACACACACAGATAACAAGGTAAGAACCACTGTGGGGTTTTCCCCCTTATTTGGGTGCACCGCTTATTACTATTATTTCTCATTTATAGGAAATAAAACTCCACGACAGTACAGTAAACTTGCAGATATTAATTATGTTATTATAGGTTATTTTTAAGTGAGTGCTCGTAACACAAATCACGTGCAGTGCATTTACAGGTAGGCCTTCCTGCAACTGTAAAGTGTTAGTTGGAGAGCCTCCAAGTGATTTCAGTGCGGCTGTTATGATGCTGAATTTGGATTTGGACAAGGAAAGAGACACGATAAAGTTTTAAAGACACAACAAACTGTTTCTGTTGCAACAAAAAGAAAATAGTGGGGAGGGGGGAAGTTTGCTTTTTGCTAAGTGGTCGTTTCCAGTGCACAGCACTGGATTGAGCAACGTCTGAGGACATAAATTGCATGTCTTTAGATGTGACTGATTGCTGGAAAGTCTGTGCCATCATATGTGATTGTAGAGTCATTCATAGCCCGTGTCCTTCCCCTCTCTCTGCTGTCAGTTTTCCAGTCCTCTGTGATTCACTGTGGTTACTTTAGCTGGTGTTTTTCTTGAAAAGAGGAAACCTCAGTGTTCTTGTCCTGAAAAGTCCTTCGCGTGTTACTTTTTTTTTTGTTTCCTGTCCTTTTGTTTTCGGTTTCCAAGAGATTTTTCTGCCTTCCTGAGGCGGTGAGAAAGCGACGAGGATGCAGGTGAGCTTCATCCAGAGATGGCAGAGCTCTGAGATGATGCGCTAAATTAGATCTAATGAGGCCACCGTCTTCATCAAATCAAATCAATTGGAAGTGCACTCACGAGAAGGAGCCTGAGCGGCACCCTGATGGATGAGTTCATCATCGCTGTGGCGTGCCCTGGAGCTCAGGAATAGCCTTAAAGTGAGAGTCAAACTGTCAAGTGGAAACCACCCACAGATATGGCTGGCGTGCCTCTAGCAAAACAAACCACTGTGCTGATAAGAGGACAGAATCCCACAGTGAATGGTGCCAGACACAAACGTGCTGGGTTATTAATTGCATTTTGATGGGACTAATGAGGACAAAGGTCAGGGAGGAGGAAAAAAACAGGTAGAAAGTCTGTTAAGCAGAGTTTCACAGCGTCTCATTTTAATCTGAAAAACCTTTGAGAACTGCATGGGAGTATGTCATGTGCAACAGAGTTTGCTCATGCAGATTGTATTATTATTAATATTAACCTCCCCCCCCCCCTGCAGTTTACTTATGAGAAAGTTATGTTCACTCCTTTTAACATCATGGTGTCACCTCTTAGTGTCACACGGGAGGCTTTGCCGGTCATTAGTTCAGCATCACGGCCTCCTTTACCCCACGCTGTCCGCTCCACGATGACCATAAACCCGTGCTATCATATGCTAAATTCACGGGAGCTTCACTGCTTTCCAGATGCCCACTGAGGAAAAGCTGGCCTTTCAAAGGTTACTGTGAGAGAGACAACAGAGTACAGAGAGATGGGAGGATTGGTTTCTCTTGAATCCTTGTTTTTTTTTAAATGTATTTTTTTTATATTGCTTGATTACCAGCTGTGATAATATGGCTGCTGTTGTTTTCACCGAGTGTTCATGCATGTGCTATCGAGGCAATGTTGTCCCAGTGGCACCGAGTGTGGCGGGAACCTACTAGAGCAAAATGGCCTGTCAGGGATTTATTGGTATTCTCTTAGGTGTTTCTAACAAGACAACTTTTCCCTTTGCAGACCATAATGCAGAAACTGATGCTTGTCGTGACAATCACATAGTTTATCCAGCAGAGCTGCTCAGAATCCTGTGTCAGTAATACTCTACAGTAGGGCTGTTCGATATAACGATACATATCGGATGACTATCGTTTCATTTTACGCTATCGTTTGTTTCGTGGTGTCGCAAAATAAACGGTTTACAGCAACATTTTTTCATCGTTTTGATGGTCACTGTAGTGGCTATATTAATTTCTTAAAGTTATCTCTTTCTCTTATATTTAATATAACCACACTAAGGATGGACAAGCGCCTGTTTTTATGCGTTGTCGTTAGCAACAACGACGGTAAAACCCTTGCGTGTCCGCTTGTTTATTTTCCACATAAACCTTTCACAATAAAGCTCAAGATCCTGTTGAGACTTTTCAAAATAAACT
Source organism: Simochromis diagramma (assembly GCF_900408965.1). Lineage (NCBI taxonomy): Eukaryota > Metazoa > Chordata > Actinopteri > Cichliformes > Cichlidae > Simochromis > Simochromis diagramma. Next base: position 5,973,165 of record NW_024387040.1, read on the forward strand.
GAATCACGTGAAAGAGTATGCAGATTATTTATGGATGAAAAGCAAAAAAGAGCCGTCAGGTGCTAAAAAATAAACCTTAGACTCAAACGTTAGAACAGGCTTTTCCCTGCCTTGTAATAAATACTCACAAAGAAACGGCGGCAGTTACAACTTATGTCTAAAATGTATCGTTTCATGCGTCGGCTAAAACACTTGACTCCAGGTACACGACGCCCAGCTGGAAACACTTCACACAAGTCGAGCTGCCCGAGATTCACAGAATTTACAGAAAATGTTAAATTTTTGTGATTTATATCGTTATCGGGACAGTAGATGTCTTCTATCGGGATATGATATTTTGGTCATATCGCACAGCCCTACTCTGCAGTGAGTCCTGCAGCACATGTTGCAGAGTAGCGTCACAGCTGAGCAGACAGTGCAAAGTCAAACTGTCTTCATAGTGAATCGCAATCTATTTTGTGAAGTGCAGTGCTGCAAAGTTAATAGACAATAACTCCATTATTTGTTCCTATTTCTATACAACTCTTTTATACTGTATGTACAGTACTGTGCAAAAATCTTGAGCTACCCCTAATTTCTTGATATTTTGCAATGAAAGTGCAGTGGGGGCAGCAATCTATTAAAATGCGCAAACATGCAAAAACGTACTGTAAATAGTCACTGTTGTACCTGTGTCCGGCCCCTCTCTACATATTGACAATTTGAACCAGAGCTTTCAAATTTGGATTCATCACTCCACCAGACCTGTTGCCACTGATTTTTCAGTCCATTTCTTGTGTAACATAGCCTCTCCTCTCCGTTTACCTTCCTTAAGAATGGTTTCTTGACAGCCATTCTTCCACTGAGGCCATTTCTGATGAGGCTTCAGTAAACAGTAGATGGATCTGCTCAAGGTCCAGATGCATCTCTGAGGTCACGCGTCAGGTTCTTTGATGGATTTGTTAAAGACGTGACTTCCCGGTCATGTTCATCTGCTGTAGATTGTTTTTACTTCTGCCGCTTCTTGTTTTGTCCTCTTGTTGTCCAGTTTTGTCAAAAATGTTTAAGAACAAACTGCGCAACATCCTGAATTATGCCAAGTTTTCAGCAAATGACTCATTTGGAATCATTTTCTTGGTGCCAAAATACTATTTTACGCCTGTCACACTGTGTTATCTTTGGCATTTTATTGTGAATTCAGCTAAAGAAAGGGGAACAAATTATGTTTTTCCAGTGTGCTGGTAGTAACAAAGTAACAGAAGATACCATTTTAAAATGTTTTTCAGTTATCTGTTATACTGCATGTATACAGAGTGATTCATAGGTCAGCGTTAAGTGATGTAACAAATAAAATAAAAAAAAAGTACAAGGACTGGACTGAAAATCTGTGAAAAAGCACCAATGTCGAAAGAAAAACTTTAAAAAGGCCTCCAGAAAGCCTGGAGAACTGTTGCTCAAGACCACTTAGAAATTACAAGAAAGCCTTCAAAGCAAAATATAAAGAAATAAGGGGTATTTTGTGCAGCACTGTTTAAATCTATAAACACCAGATGTAAACAGATCAGTTTCAGATGTGTTTCTCAAAAATCTGGTTTGACTACAAAAACCAACTGTTGGTTTGGCAGCTTTTATAATATACATTTAAACTTTGAATGTATGAAGTCAGAGTTTGAAGAAGGTTGTAGTCTAAGACATGGATACTGTGTGAAGACTGATGGACCAAAAGAGAAGACAAAGAAAACCTTTTTCAGTTCAGTTAATGGAAAGGTGCAGTTTAAAAATGTGGAATTGAGCTTCGGCTATAGTTTTGTCCTTTTGATTTCCGTCATTCTTTAATAGACTCCCCATAAAATCTGAGCTGAGTCCATGTCTGTCAGATTCACTTGAAAGCCAAAATCCTGGCTTTGATGCGTAGAGCAGAGAGAAAGTTTTCAGGAGCACTGCAGTTTTTATTTAAGGCTCATAATAAAAATGTTTAAATACCAACACTGTGACTCTTTCTAAAGAAGTTTAAGTGAACTTGTTGGTCATGTTGGTGCTGTGAAGTGTAAGTCACCATGCTCTGCCAGGTCTTTCTAGTAGATTGGTGAAAGACATCATTCAAAAGTAAAAGACTCATAAAAGCGTTTCAGGCTTTGATGAATTACTCTGAGGTTGAATGAAACAAAGACTGTGTCGTCTGGTGTGACTAAAAAAGGGCTTTGGCCTGATTTCTATGTACTGTATTTGCAAAGTGAAATAAAAGCCACATGGATTTCGCCAACTCTACGGCAAAGCCTGATAGTGGCAGTAACATATTTCCACAGCAGGAACTCGGAAGCAGATCCAAACCAAAGCAGCATATATTCAAATATACAAAGAGATCATGCTTAAGGAAAAATATACAGCCTCAGTGGAAAGATTGACTAAAAATGCTTTAGTGGTTTTGAGACTATTTTCTGTCTTTACCCAGCCAAACCCAGACATCCATGAAAAATCTGTAAATCGACTTCAAGATAACAGTTGTTGCACAGCTCGTGTTAACACGTCATGTTTAAAGAACACAGATTGACGCTGGACAAATACAGGTGTGTAGTGCTTCCTTTGCCACACATTGCTAAGAGTAGCATTACCATTACGTGCTGCTAGTTTGCATAGATAAATTTAAGCCTCTTTTCATTCATCTCGGACACAGTTGCAACATGTTAGGACATGTTCTGTCACGATGTAGTTAAAGTGAGCCTACGACAAGCAGATATATGGACAAAGTGGAAGGACTTAGTCTGGGTCAGCTTACTTTATCTGTGAAAGTGCAGTAAGGTCCGGCCCCCGCTGCTCCAGAAACCAAGAGGAAGTTGTCCTGATTGAGCTTTGTCTGCACGGCTTGTTTGACCGTAAGGACGATGCCGTCAGCAGCAGCAGAGCCCGAAGCTGCAAGGACAGGCGGCCAGAGAGCAGAAAGTTTACATACTAAGTCATACATGTTGAGGCTTGTGTGTACACAGTTATATAAAATGCTACACAAGGCAGGTGTCATTCTTTTCAATGTGTAATGGTTTATCCCTATAAACAGAAGTGAGGCCAGTTTGCAGTTTGTTGCAGAGACTTTAAATAAAAATGACTCGGGAGACTCTTGGAACTTAATTATCACTTTGCTTTTGGATTCTTCACTGTCGCACTTATTTAGCCTCTGTGAGCATCAAATGCCCAGAACCGAGACGCTCTTCATGGATAAACAGCTTGCTGGCAAAGCCAAAGCGCTTCCTTTAGTTTTCCTGAACCACAGCTGTTTGACATTCTGTCTCGTGAAATGGGTTTAAGTCCACGAGCTGTCTCTGCATGACTGCCTGTGGGTGGAGAAACACAATGAATCAATGTGCTTGTAACAGCATGCCACCTCGTAACGGAAAATACAGCTTACTTTACAGATCGTACAGATTTCTCTCGGGTGGTGAGTAGGGGTCTGGTGATCCAGGGAGTGGATGCATTGTGGATGGCAGGAGAAACCACTCTTTCTTTTGGCTATTTTTAGCCACTGCTGTGCGGTTGATGATAATGGAGGGCAGATCTACTTATCTCCTAGCTAACAGAGCCATCACTATCAATGAGGAAGATCATCTTACGCTGGAATCTGATTGGTAGCACTGGACTGAGTGAAGATAAAACACTGAGCTCCACTTCATACACCTCTTTAGGTTCTGGTTACACGCCTTTCTCCCAACATTTGTACCGTCTTCTCAGATTGCCGCAAACAGAAGTGACGAAATGAAAGTTTAAACTTTCAAGCCAGCGTTCGACCCGGCAAACATGCTAAACCTTGATTGGTTCCAGATTTATAAAGCCTGACGTTTGCTGGTAATGTCTCTTTTATACCATTGGAAACTGACAGTGTTAAGAAATTTGGCTTCAGGAAATTGATATAATGTTGACCTTGCATGCTGAAAATGGTATGCTAGCTTTCGGTGGTTGACAGGTCATTTTAACCATGCACATCATCTGTTACCTGTTGCGTTACATCAGTTTTCCTCTAGTTGAATGTTCCAAGATGGTGTGATAAAGGGCTGCATGACTTTAGAACAGTGATATTCATTCATACAATGAAAATCTATTGGTTCTTCTGGAACAAAGTGAGCCATTGCATAACAACTGAAGTAGAATAAACAAAGAGGACGATATCAACGTTGGCTGTTGGCCAGATTTCTATTTTTAAGCTTTGGTGTTTGCCTAGAATTTCGCAATCAGTGCATTCCTATGTAGGATGAAGGGAAAGCTGTTGGGTTTTGCAGCTTAAATGAAACTTTTAAATGGTTGTGCTGCATAAAATCTGCTTGTTTTGGACGTCCTTTTTTATAGTGTCGATGTAAACGTTTCAGTCTCCATCTTAGTTGCTTAAAATCGTGTGCAATATGAAGCAGTGGGTCTGAATGTGAGACTACAAGCTCCTTGGCTAAGCACTTAAGTTAGGCTTAAGTTAGCCACTGATCATTTGGTTTCACACCATAATAATCCTTCGTTTTATAGTCATATGGTATGACCAAGATTTATAAAAAAAATTACTTTTTGACCCAAAATGAGCAACTGGTAAGGTTCATACTTGGTGATTTCCCCCTACATTTTCCCTCTTAATAAACCTTCTGTCGCACTCATTTGTGCAAAGAGATAAGTTTAGTCATTGACCTTCCAGTGCAGCGTCTCTAACTGAACATGCATTTGACGTATAAATAATGGCTTCACATCCAACGGGAAATTTCCTTTATTTGAAATAAACTGTAGATTTAGTGCTGGAGGACAGGAAAAATCCTCTTCATGTGCTGTAGGACACAATCATTAAGCCTGTTGTTCCACTAAAGGGCTTAGATCTCTTCTCAGCAATAACTCTCCTGAGACAAAGAAAGGGGAACCAAGGTTATGATAAAGCGCTTAGGCCCCACACAGAATGACATTCTCCCACCCACACGTGTCTTCCACCACCCAGAGGTCCTCAACTGTGTCCCTGCATAGAAATCCCTCAGTGGGCTTATTGAGCAATAGGACATAAGGTATTGTCTTACTTCCCAGAATCAGCAAGCATAACCCTCTGACTCATGCGGGGTGGCCACAACACAATCTTGGCAAGCGTTTAGCAGACAGGACACCCCTGCTGCTGACCTTTTTAAAAAGCGTAAGTCACCTAAATAGCCACGTCTCGCTTAATCACCCTGCACTTCCTGCGGGAGTTGCAATTCAGACAGTCCACCGGGTATTATGATGTCAGGCTTGCGATGCATTGTGCGGTTTCATTAACAGTAAAAGATGTTTGTTTTAACCTTATTTTGGATACAGCGACCTCCATTACGACCTTTGCTTTTGTTATAACAGGTAGTACTGTTGCTACACTGTAACAGGACCTTGGATGTATTTTGTCCACTGTTGCAGATCTGTTGGCTTCCAATAACTCCCACATGATTTGGAAATAATTTAGCAGACTCCTGAAACTTGAATGTGTAATTCATCACTGCCTGTAACATCTTGCCTGGATTAGCTGGTGTCACTTTGATTACTTGCACAACATAGGCGGTTTCACGTGTTTCATATCAAGCGTTGTTGGAACTGAAGGAAAAAAAACGGAAACTGTGGAGGTATTTGGGTTTAACGGTGTGTGTTATCGTTGGATGTCTCTTTCTCCCTGTTTCCATTCTTCAGTCTGAACTGAGATGACCGTATGATGAGAAATATTACAGGAAGAATAAAAGGGACCAGAATAGCCTGGTGCTTTGCATATCTTCCACAGGTATACTGCCACAACATTCCTTTATCTCATCACTGATCACTTCCTCTTCTGATGTCTGTGGATCAATTTCTTGTTCTGTGATTGTTGGAGAGGGGAAACCAAGCACCCAACCCCCTCAAATAAGAAAAAAAATATATCTAGAGGTTGACCTCTGAAATGGTGATTTCTCTGGGACTCCATGTCAAGAGTGATGTCACATATGAGATCATGCTGCTTTGGCTATCAGGCAGCCGGAGAACAGACCTCCCACTTTTATCTAGTCTAAATTAGGAGGGTGTTTCCCTCAGAGATGTGGCCCACTTAGTTACTTAGTTGGAGAGTGATGTCATAGACCTGTAGAAGGTTAGTGTACAGGCGTGCGGTTGAAGAGTTTAGCTCTCCTTTGTTATTTCTCTATAAAGCGCCGTCCTCTTATGTAGTGACAAAGGAGAGGTATCTACCAAACATTCGCCTGCCTGACTGCTGATTTTTTTGTTTTCTTCTTTTTCCTCTCTCTCTCCCTATATATTGATGGTGGAGTGCGTCACAGTGTTTCAGACACTTCTGGAGCATTTGCAGGCTCGATGCATGCTTTTCCTCACAGACCATCTAGCGCACAGACTTGACAGTCTCCTCTCGTAAGACACGTGGCTGCTGAGCAACAAGAGCGAGCGGCGATTAGCATTTGATCTTCAACAAGCGGGGCTGTCACATTGCCCGCCTGCCAAGAAGTGTGTGGAGAACTGGGCTTGCGATCAGTGGGTACCACTAGCCTGGCATCATGCTGGGCAGAGGAGGGAAGCAGATGGCCCATCTGGTGACTTGCTGGCATAAAACAGAGGCTGTTCTGTTCCCGTGTGCGTGCGTGCATTTGTGTGTGGCATCAACAGACTGGGCGACGTGGTGTTAGGAGACCACCTGTCTCGTGGCTCATCGTCTCTTTCATGTGTGGTCAACGGCACCATACAGGCAGAGCTTTGCTCGTATTCCCTTTCCTAATAACGTCCTCGTCTTTACACCAGATGTACCAAACACACTGAATATATTAGTTCTTTGCAATCGTATTATCCGGTGAATTCAGCCAAATCTAACGCTGGTATCACGACACATTTAGAGCCTTGCTCTTCCACATTTCCTTTAAGTTTCAGCTTTCCAGCTTTTTAGCTCGTGTGATGCGAGTGCACTGACAGCAGTACCCTGTCTGTTCCCTTGTTCAAACTCTGTTGGCACTCTGTGACTCTACCCCTCAGGCTGTAAATTGCTCCAGTGGCCGCTTTTTATTGCTTTTATGAAAAGTTTTCTGGCTGACACAAAGAGAAAGTGTTTGTGTCTCTGCAGGCACGCCGGAGCATTTATCTGGGCTCAGTGGGGTAACACAGACTTTGGCGTAGGTGAAAACACACAAACTGGATTTCTTTTGTGTTTTAATTTCCTTTTGTGGCTCGTTTTTGCTATTTTGTTTTCCGTATTAGCTCTTCTCTTCACTGTGGTGTTCTGACTTTGAGCTGGACCGTCCAGTTAACCATGCGATTGCGGAGTTTACGGCAAGGAATTAGAGCAGCATTACTCAGGGATTTTAGCCAAAACTGACATCAAGTGTGTCACCGGTGACTCTGCTAGTGTCAGACTGTAGCCACTGACAACAGTAGCTGTGATTTTTGTGTTGTCTGTGTGTAGCAACGAGCAGCCATTAGCAGCTAGGCCTCTGATTGCTCAGCCAAAAGAAGCTTTTAACCCTCTACTGCAAGAAGAACTTGTGTAACTAAAATGTAGTTTTGCTTCATCTAAATACCCAGAGCTGCTAGGTAATATGTGGCTAACATTAGCAATCTGAGCTTCAATTAAGATTAAATTTCCCATGTACCTAGCAATCACTCATAGCTAGAAGTGTATTTTAGCATTTACTAAAAATAATATCGCGTTACGTTTGAGCACAGTTGCTTTTCTTCAAGCTGTCTTTAAATGGATGTAAACATAGGTTTAAAAAGGTCTTGACCTTTTTTGGATTTCTAAAGTGTGCACAATACCTTCTATGGCTCTGTGATTGATGCTGTAATGGGGAACACACTGAAGTCCCAACCACTGCAAATATTCAAATACCACAACACCGTTTAGAGCAGCTGAGGCACTAGTTCTTGTTCCTCTTTTTTTTGTTGTTGCATAGACTGCATTCAAAGAACAAACAAATGCTTCCTGCAGTCTTTGCGTGAGAAATATTTGCACGTTGGCCTGTTTAAGGGGAACGCTTCAGTGGCCGTAAGCATGAAGTGGTGATTAAGAATGCACGAATACTGTGAGATGCATGTATTTGGCTTGAGATCTACCATAAGCATGCATTTTCACTCACTGTGCTGACTGCAACACAAAATACGGATGCGAGTACAGATTCTCCGCTACTTTGTTTTGGAAATTCTCATGGTCTTTACTTGCGGCAGGTGTTCGGGCAAATCCCCACGCCCGCCTCGCCGCTTCAGCGCCCCATCTCAAGGGCGTGTGGAGCCCTCATCACCAAACGCTGAGGGATTCCTTCACTGATGCCGTCTTGCAGTTTTTGTGGTGGCAGTAAACACACACCAGGGGCATTCACGGGACTATGACTAATGGCTTTCATGCTATTTTTCAGAGTAGAGGATATGTCAATCTCAGGAGACCAGTTTAAATTAAAAAAAAAAGAACAAATAAAAAAACACAAGCAGTCACACCGTTGTGGAAAAATAACGCGCTGTGTTGATACTACCACCTGCGTCCTGTTTTGTCTTTGTTTTTGTGCACTCTCAGAAATAATGCGCGCCTCGCTGAAAGAAAATGGCACAGTTCTTGGATGTTGAAACCTTGTTGTTTTTTTTTGCCTCACTCTCAGGGTGAAGTCTTCAGCAGCAGAGAGAAGTTGAGCTCCGTGCTCGAGTTCAACGGGGCCACTTCCTGATGATGACAGTAAACATGGGTGAGTAGCGTTTGAAAGCGAGTTGCTTTAGGCTGCGCTGTGTACGTACAGAAACATGCTTGCTTGCTTACTGGGAATATACACACCTCTCGCTCTTCCTCTGGCAGGAACAGTGCAGAGAAAAACAACACATGTAAAAGCAAAGTGTAACGAAAAAAAAAAAAAAAGAGGGAAAGAAAAGACAGTTATTTTCAGATTTTGCACTAAGTTTGCATTGTGTTTTTTTTCTGTTGTTCCTCATTTTTAAACCTTTCCTCAGATATGAAGTCTTGATTTTGGCAACTTGAAGGTTGTAGAAGAGAAAAATAACGCCTTAAAACCTTTAACAACAGTGTGCATGTTTCCAGTGTACTGTGTTTATTTATCTCCTGCAAAATAAACTGTATAAGAATGTCTCTGAATGCACTCATGCATGCCTAAATTATGCAAAAAAATTTGCTAGCTGTGGACGCAGTGCTGTAAAAAAAGTATCCGCACCCTTCCTGATTTCTTAGTTAGTTTGCATATTTGTCACAATTGCATGTTTCAGACAAAGTAAATTTCATGTAAATAATATTAGACATGAATAAATACAACATGCAGTTAATGAAGAAATGAAATGACCATTTTATTTATTAAGGGAAATAAGTCATCCAAACCTATCGACCCTGTGTGGAAAAAGTAATTGTCCCCACAACCTGAGGAGTGTTTGTGCCACCCTTGGCAGCAAGAACTGCAATCAAGTGTTTGCGATAACTGGAATGAAGTGTTTTACATCACAGAGGAGGAACTTTGGCCCACTATTCTTGGGTTCCTGCTTCCAGAACAAAATGCTTGGATGTGCATTAGAAGTTAGTGAGGGTGATCTCTGCCTATGCAGCTTACTAGGGCTACCCTTGGAAAAAAAACCCTGATCTGGTGGTTGTCACACCACATCCTTTTTGACACACATTGAGGTCTCGAAACACATTACAGGAGGTTTTCAAATGCTATCTTTATGGGGGAGAAATTAAGGTTCAGCAAAAGCATTGCAATCAAATTTGAGTCTGGACTTTGACTAGGCCACTCCAAAACCTTTATGCTGTTTTTTTTTTTTTTTTTTTTTTTTTTTTTGCGTCATTCAGAGGTGGACTTGCTGGTGTTTTTTGGATCATTGTCCTTCTGCATAACCCAACTTGAGCTTTAGAACACAAACTGATCGCCCGACAGTCTCGTTCAGGATTTTCTGGTAGAGAGACGAATTCATGGTTCCATCAATTACGACAAGTCGTCCAGGTCCTGACGCAGCAAAGCAGCCACAGACCATCGCACTACCATCATTATGTTTGACTGTTGGCTTGATGTTCTTTGGTCAGCAGTGTTTTTTTCCTTTGAACTCTCCCATGGAGGCCATTTTTGCCCATTGTCTTTCTTGTTGTTGAATCCTGAACTTTGACCTTAACTGATGCAAGTGAGGCTTTCAGTTCCTTAGATGTTGTTCTGAATTGTTTTATGACAACCTGGATGAGTCATTGATCTGCTCTGGGGAGTAATTTGGTAGGTTGGCCACTCACCACTGTGCCAAGTTTTCTTCATTTGTGGATAATGGCTCTCACTGTGGTTCACTGGAATCCCAAAGCCTTAGAAATGGCTTTGTAACACTTAACAGACTGACAGATGTCCATGACGTTGTTACTCAGCTGGTTCTTTAGCTCATGGCACATATGCTGCTTTTTAAGATCTTTTAGCTTACTTCACTTTTGTCACATGGGTTCTTTTGGGGTTATAAGGGTTTTTTCCCCAAAAAAATGAAATCATCATTTAAAAACTTATTTTTTTTAATTTGCATTTACACATAAGTGTGACAAATATGCAAAAAATGTGGATGGGGATGAATGCTTTTCACAGCACTGCACGTTGTTGTTTCTCAACAGTAGATTCTCTGAACTCAAAGTATCAGCAGCCAGCATATGCTGTCAATTGTTTTATTTTGGACCTGCTTTCACTGTGATCAAAAATGATGATGTTTTTTTTCCACAGATGACGGTCTCCAAAATGGATCTGGACAGCACAGAAACTCACAAGGTAAACACCCAGCCTTGATGGAGCTACAGGAATTGTATGACATACTAGGCCTGTTCTGTAAATGTATGTAATGCTTTCTGGACAAAAGAAGAAATCAGCCCCACAGTCACGTCAGTGTGTTACGTAAGGTTTTCCACCTGACATAAATGTTGCTGCATGTGGTTGTTCTTGGCATTGGGCTTGGCGTGTCCATGCATCAGTGCAACAACGCGAATGGCTGGAAGCGTTTCCTGATCCAGGTGTTATAAAGATGATTGAAGTTTTGGAAACGGGAGCAGGAATTGTGCGATGCAACCTCTACCCTCAGGCGTTATGGAATTCTCCTGTAGATTTTTTCCTGCTCTTTTACACGGTGTGCGTCTCTTATTTTAGCGTGGCTTCGTATGAAGTCTTTCAGCTCTGTCGAGAGTTCAGTAAATAGAGCTGCAGCAAATTTCCTAGCTGATTGTGAGCTTTGAAAAAAAAGAACTCTGAAATTCTGAATTTTGCAAATTGTACATAATGCTAAAAACTACTCCCCATATTTAACACACATTAGACTGCTATTAATAGCTCTCCTCAAATAATTGCTTAACAGATCTTTCCAGATCTGTAACAGTAGTGGTGACACGGCTAAGCCAAGCTGACGCAGGCTGAGAGAGGAATGCCACGGCCTGCAGATACTGAATGGGCATATTTGCAAACATTGTCCAGTGAAAAGCCTTTAGCACAGACCTTGTACAAACATTAATTGCACAACCACTGTTGCACACCCACCTACATTACATCAGGGTCATTATTCTTGGTGAAAGATTAACTTCTGAGGTTTAAACATTACATCCATTAGGTGTCCAATTATATCTGCCACGGTTTCGATAAACAGCGAGGTGAGAGCTGGGAAGCCCGCCTTGCTTGTTATGGCTGACTTGTGTGTGTGTGTGTGTGTGTGTGCATGTGCTTGTGTCCTTGTTGTGCGTCAGAGCTCGAACCGTAGTGCTGCAGAGTGAGGACACGTTTGGCTCCAGCCGCTAATCCTGCCGGATGCCTTTGGCATGATGCGTCTCTCGGCACCAGGAAATCCCCTCAATGTCTTCATTCAGGCAGCCTGCATCTGTCACTCTCACACACACGCACACAGACGCTCTGCCTCGCTGGTCCTTAAATACTTTTGGCTTGCAGAAGTCGTATCCTCTCGTAGCTTGTTCTATTTCGTAAGCAACTTTAGGGTTTGGGGGAGCTGTCTCGCTCTACCTTCATCTCCCAGCTTCTGCTCTGCTTCCATAAAACCCTCAGCTCGAGCAGCAGTTACGAGAAGACGTCTCCTTTTTATTGTCACCCATCCTGAAGCAAAGTTCCTGCTTTATTTCGTCCACTGCCACTTTCGCAGTTCCCAGAGTTAGCCTGTGAAGAGACGAAAGATGCTGGGCGATGATGCAATGGGCAGCAACCGGTCGACATTGTGTAATGTTGCTCGCTCTGCCCGGCTTCCTGGAATTCCCCCTTTTTCTTATGCGTGTCACATTTTGCGCAACACACAATGAGAGCAGATGGGGGGGGGGGGGGGAGCTGAAGGTAGCCCAATTTATCAACCCTCCCCTCCTCTTCTCAAAACATTTGCAACTATTCTGGGTCACACGTTGCCATGGGGTTCCTGAAGCAGTCACTGAGGCTACTTCTGGCAGTGATGTGTGTTTGGTGTATGTGGCGGTTGCTTTCCACTGTTCTGGTGGTTAGCCTTGGCTGGCCTCAGCCTGGCAGTGGCCGTGGATCAGTTGGGAGTGATGTAATAACTTCACTTATAGGCAGCCATCAGAGCCAGCTCTGTGCACCACCACACATTTCTCACATGCTCTCACTGCCCCCACCCCTGTTCCAATGAACCCTCTCACACTCGCTTCTCTGCTATTATCCATAGGCTACAGAGAGCACAAACACACACACATATGCGCACACACACACACACACACATATACACATGCTGGCCTCTGTTTGTTTTGTATCCTTGACTGCAAGTGCACAGGGTAGTCTGGAGCTGTAAGCCTGTAGAGGCTGGACTCAAACAGCAGATTTCACGAGAGAGAAGCAGTGCAAATGAGAAACAATGACATAGGTAATATTTGCAAGAGTTAGTTTGTGAGATTAGTATTTGGATATTTAACAGTTTACATATTTATTTATGTATTGTGACTCATTTTCTCTATTTTAACAGAATATTGTTGGATTTGAGGGATTTTGTGCAAAAATTAGCTTATTCAGCAAATTAATTGATAATGGAAAACATTATCACGAGCTGCAGCCTTGCTCTCATGTAAAATCCTGTCACTACAGAAGGAAAAATAAATATTTTTGCATGCTTAATTTATTTATTTTTTTTGTCATATTCAGAGTTTTTTCCCTTGTGAGTCAGTCAAAAAATACATGAATATCCTGATGTGGAACAACATGGTTAGCACAGCTCCGCGTTCAGAACTTAGACAGTGATTCAGTTCCTTCCTGTTCAGAGAGGACATGCCTGGTCGAACAGTTAGTCAGCCACCGCTGCTGACAGCATACGTCATAAGTACCCGGGTCTCCTATCGTCTTCTTAGGGCAGTTTACAGCACTTTGCGTGCGTTTGTGTGATGGTGGCAGGACACATTGTGTTGTTTTACAAGGTTATTTACATAAATAGGTGTTATTTCATCTGTCTTATCTCTAGAATCTCCTTAAGGGAGAAAACTACCAGAAATGACTCAGCTGCCTCATAGTTACTGTCCTTTTCTCAATAAATAAATAAATAAATAAATAAATTCACCCACACAGGTATTCATAAAGTTGTTAGAACATAAAGGAATATATATTTTTGCCTGATTTCCTGTTTGATATACTGACTTTGCAGTCATTTTAGTGCTTTCAGACACTACGCGATCCAATGTGCAGTCTGGACCATGCAAGAGTACTTCTTATACTGTTGTTGCTGTTTGCTCCGTGGGCGCAGTGTTTTTTTGTTGGTGGAATTTTTCTTATCAGTCGGCATTATTTAGTTTCTTTTTAAGTGGAGGGACCGGACCACACAGCAAAGAAGAGAAACATGTCATTCACACTTCGCTCATGTGGCTAATTTGGAAGTGTCCGCTGAAACGTAATGCAACTAAGTGGCAGATGATGGACTAGGGGTAAACATAAGTGGATAATGAGAGAGCTGCTGGAGCAAATGAGCTCTGGTTGAAATGAAGAATACTTTAAATTCAGGTCAGTTTTGTTTACATAGCGCCTAATCACAACAACAGCTGTCTTAAGGCGCTTTAGATTATAAGGTAAAGACCCTTGACGTCCTGTGAGCAAGCAACAGTGGGAATAAAAAAACCCCTCTCTTTTAGCGGGAAGAAACCTCTAGCAGAACCAGGCTCCGGGAGCGGCAGCCATCTTTTCAGACCAGCTAGGGTAAAGAGACGGAAAAAAATAGTCAAGTTGAGAGAAAATAAAAAAAAATATGAGATAAAACACACTTTTAATACATTCTTAACTCTGATATTTGGTTGATACAGACTGTGTCATCTGTTTTCACCATTAGCTTTTCCTGGCTAACATTAGCTAAAATTAGCTAGCTGCGTGTTTAGCGTCAATGAGCCCAGTTTGTGATTTGAATATCTTGTCTACTTGGTTTGCATTTTAATAATATCCCACTACTGTTACCTTGTTTCATTTTAAAGGGCTGGTTGGTCGATACGTCTTCCCTGTTCTCTCCCACTTGTCCAGGAGTCAGTAGGCGAGCTTCGTGCCATTGGGGTTTGTGTAGGTTTTATTGGTTAGTCTCTGTGAGCAACTACCTATGCAAATAGATACAACTGCAGCACCACAAAACCAGCATTAGTCAGTAGAGTTGGTCTGTCACGCTTCATAACTGACACTACAAGCCATAGGAGAAATAAATAGGCCCCTTTATGTTGGGAAAGATAGCATGTCATTAAAGGTGCCATTAGTATTAATGGCTGTTGCTTTGTACTCCTGTAATATGAACCATGAGAAAATTTACCGTACAGTAAGGTATACCAATTTGAATAAGAGTTACAGAGCGCTCGGTATGAGAGGAAAAACGAAAGGTAGTCTGACAGTGACGTGTAAACTGATGTTTATGCATGAGTGCATCCTGACCTTTGAGTGAACCTGGTGTACTGGCCTACTGTCTGAGAACAGCTGGCCACAAGAGCCGTACAGTAGGAGCAAGATCAAATGCCATCCCAGACCCCATCTGCTCCCTGTGTTACTATGACTCTAGCTTTCATTCCCTGTGGTCTTTTACACACACATATAGACATCTATTCTATTAAAGAATGCGGTTTTTCCTGCAGGTGCTGTATTGCACTGCACACACCCAGCACAGGTGTGTGTGTGCCTGCGTGTGCATTTTTTAAAAATTATTATCATGACTAGACCTTGGATATATCTGAGAGACAGGAAGAAGCTGAGGTCAGCGACCTCTTCCTTATACTGTAATCACCCAACTCGGATTCCATTAAAGGCTTTTGATATGGTAAAAGATGACCGGATGCCCTTTTTTGTGAGCATGTCAAAAAAGGTGAAGTGAGGAGTAGAAAACTGAGAATTGTTGGCTTTAATACCTTAAAGGTTATTTTAATGACACAGACGGGTGTGGCACTTTAGTTCCAAAATATTTCATATTGAAACGTTTTCGACTTTCTCTTTTACCGCGCAGTCGCTTTTTTATAACATTTGTAACTGAAGAAAGGCAGCCTTTATCTGAAATATGCTCCTGAAATATCTCCACTGATATATATGTATTAGACTGCTTAATAAACAAGCTGCAGGTGACCATGTCGCCCTTTTTGACAGGCGTGCATGAAGCCCATACACGTGTTCCATTATTAAAACAACTTTCTCTTTTGTGGCTTTTCTATGCTTAAGTGTAGCATTTAAGAGTGGCCTGCATTGTTATGTTTACCCATATCATCAAAGCGAAAGACTTGAGTCACACATATCTCAGAGAAATATTAGGCAATATTTTTGTTTGTTTGTTTGTTTTATAGAGAGATAATTCTACCCTTATTAGGTATGTACCGAACATAAACTAGATTCTTCTCCATTAATGGAAACTCACACATGAAAACAGGAAGAGGCATGCCAGATGTTGCCTCACTGGATCTTCTGAGCCGGCACAAACTAAAAACTAAGGTCATGCTAAATGTCAAAGAGCACTCGTGTGTGGCCAGTAAAGTCACCAATAAAGTGAGGTCATTTGAAACAGATAAGGTATTTCTGCTTTACTTCCTACATTTAAGCGCAGAGTGTAGCTGACACATTTCTTCTTTCTTCCTTAGACGACGAGGAGGCACTTAACTCCATCATGAAGGACTTAGCAGCCTTGGGCCGTTGTTACACCCAGCACAACAGCCACAAGCCCAAGAACCGAACCTTACTCTACAAACAGGTACTCGTCGCATCCACATGTGCTGTTTCTCCTTTTATACATTCAAAATTGTTGAAGTGCTGATTTGAATCTATAAGAACTTTTAAAATTGGCTGTAAAATGTGTCTAAATATCAATTTTTTGTTTTTATTTTGATTGCTCTGTTGCCTGTGTAGTATGGGAATCAGTTTGCTTAGCCATATTTCAGTTAAAGAGCTGAGAGGATTTATAATGCTGCAGTATTTCTTTGGTTTAAAGCTACCACATATCCTGCTTAGTTACACTTCTTTAACCTTATCTGTCACTCTGTTTTTACTCAATACCTCAGCCCTGCTTCCTTTTTTTATTTTATTCACTGGAGTTTGAAGGTTGTGATCTAGTTTTGGAGATGATGAAACAAAAAAGCAGCATATTCACCGCCACAGCATGGTGCAAAAGTCTCGAGCCACTCCTCATTTCTTCATATTTTGCTTCCAAGGAGCCAGTCTTTGGATATCAGCTGCTTTTTAAAAAACCAAAAAAACCCCCAAAAAAAACCACAACTCCTTTTCAGTCCAGTGCATGACACTTTTCAGAGAATTGTTGTTTGTTTGTTCAGATATTAAACGCTGACCTATGAGTCATTCAAGCATGAAAAAAACCATGCCTAAGTCGAGGGATGACATCTTAGCGAAGGACTAATTTTAAATTGTGTCTTTAAGCGCTTTGTTATTTAAAGCCTGCCACACAAACACATTATTTGTTCACATTTCTTTAGTTGAATCTATGAAAAATGTCAAAGATGATGCAGTTTGGCAGACATAAAAAAATAATATTTTTGCAGAAACAACATGATCTCTGCATGGTGTGCAGCCTGTCCTTATAATAAATAGTCTTCTCAGAACGGATGGAACATATGAAGGCAGAAGAGTAACGTCAGATCCCTTTGCAGTTGCATCAGAAAGGGCATAAAGCATAAAAACTGTCAAATCAAACATGCAAAGCTGCCTGCTGTGGCGAACCCCTGTGAATAAGTGAGCAGCTAAAAGTAGCTTCTAGATTTTGATACTCTGTGCAGTGTTATCTGGAAAGCATCTGATTCTCAACAGCCAGGGAAGTGCCTAGAGGGGGACCCGGGGAGGCCTGAGCACTGCTAATCTTACAATACCCAACACTGTTGGGTTAGAGCATGGCCAGGATCACTAGTAATGTAGTTGAGTATATTTACATGTTAGTACATGTTTAATATACGTGCACTTGATTGAAATATTTCTATTTCATGTCACTTTCTGTTTTTACTCTTTAATTCCATTAATTTCACTGTTAATTTTTCACAGTTTTTATTATTTTTGTAGTCTGATTTCTTCTGGCCCCTCCCTTCTTTGTTCTTAGTTAGAAACACACCTGGATAGAAAAACACACAACAAATAAGAGTCATGGATTGGACCCCCCAGAGCCTATACGTCAACATTATTGAAGCACTGTGGGATGATATTGAGAAAGGCAGCAAACATCCAAACAAGAGCTTTAAATGTCCTTCAAGAAGCCTGGAGAACTATTCCTGAAAACTACTTCAAGAAATTATATCAAAACTTGACTAAGAGAGTTCAGGCTGTGTTGAAGAATAAATGAGGTCATACCAAATATTGACTTTTAAGCCCATTAGAAATGTATAAACTCTTATTTTTGCCTCATATAATATATTTCCATATATGCTGACATGTGAATAATGAAATTGCTGGACTAATCACGTTTTCCTAGCAGAACAAAAAGAAAGGAGGGTGGGCTTCTCTATTTTTTTATATATATATATATATATATATATATATATATATATCCCTCATCCTATTCATGTAGCCCCTTCCGCCGGGGTTACTTGCGTAGTAGCATTCCAACAAGGCCCTGTTTTCGTCTCTTGCCCACCGATGCCTTCTTGTTCCAGTAGCCCACTTTTCGTCAGGGTGCCCTGGTTCCTCAACACCTGACGCGGACCTTGTTGATCCGGGCGACGTCCGAGCCGGCATGCCTTCATAGCCTTAGGACCCTTACTGGATACAGACGCCCCAGGCAGGAATCGAACTTGCGATCCTCTGTTCCAAAGGCATGTAGTCTAACCACTACGCTATCCAGCTGCTATAAGGCAAGGCATACATGGAACGCCATAACCAAGTGGCCGGCATAGTGTACAGGAACATCTGTGCCGAGTATAACCTGGAAGTCCCGAGGTCAAAATGGGAGATGCCCCCAAGGGTGGTGGAGAATGACCGAGCTAAGATCCTGTGGGACTTCCAGATACAGACGGACAAAATGATGGTGGCTAACCAAACGGACATAGTGGTGGTAGACAAACAGAAGAAGACGGCCGTAGTGATCGATGTAGCGGTTCCGAATGACAGCAACATCAGGAAGAAGGAACACGAGAAGCTGGAGAAATACCAAGGGCTCAGAGAAGAGCTCGAGAGGATGTGGAGGGTGAAGGTAACGGTGGTCCCCGTGGTAATCGGAGCACTAGGTGCGGTGACTCCCAAGCTAGGCGAGTGGCTCCAGCAGATCCCGGGAACAACATCGGAGATCTCTGTCCAGAAGAGCGCAGTCCTGGGAACAGCTAAGATACTGCGCAGGACCCTCAAGCTCCCAGGCCTCTGGTAGAGGACCCGAGCTTGAAGGATAAACCGCCCGCAGGGGCGCGCTGGGTGTTTTCTATATATATATATATATATATATATATATATATTAGTTCAATCTGTATCATGCAAGAGGATGTAATCTTGACAAAAGCAGTATTTGCTCGAGTACTTGCAAAAGTATTCCGTATTGGAGTATTCCATTCCAATAGTTTCCGGTATTATGTACATTTATGGCAGTTTAAAACTGAACCAACACATTTTGGACAGCTTATCCTTCCCTTCAGTCACCTTGTGCCTCTCTGAAGTCGTTTTCTCGTGTATCTTTGCGTGTCTGTGGAATGATAATTGGCGAATCCTCTTAAAGCAGCAATGTTTATGATGAGACATAAACAAACAGCGAGGAGCAGAGAGGGTTTCCGGCCGTCACGGTGCTGCTTTCCTCTGCGCGTTGTTGGGGTAAACCCTTACGTTTTTTTCTTCCGCACTGATGTGATGACAGCGTTAGTGTAACACCGTTACCTCATGCAGACATGCAGGCTCCTCCAGATTCCTGCTCCCATTGGCAATGACTACGAATAGAAAACAAAGATTTGTCGGGCCATCGTCAGTGTTGAAGGATAATGTTGTCTTTGTGCTGTAGAACAAAATCCGCAGCAAATCCAGCAACGTGGATATAAAACATGTATCATCATAATGCTTTCTGTCACCTCAATTCCTGGTCCAGCTTATCGTTTTCATTTATTAGGCAGGCCAAATCCCACAGACGACTATGAATCATTTTAACTTTCCACTTCCATAACTCCCCTCTGTTGTTATTTTTCCTCTCAACAGGATTTAAGAGTCAAGCTGGAGCATGAGAGAGAAAAACGGTATGTTTGAACCTCTGTATTGTTTTTTCTGCTCTTCTGTCCAAGCCTTTACTCTGTGCTTCGGATCTTTTTTGTGTGTTATGCTTTGCCATGCCTGGGACTTTGTGTCTAGAGGAAATCACAGTTACATGCCAGAGGAGCATAAAGAGAGGGAAAATTTCTACTTTGACATTTAGCCGAGGCCTTATGTTTCAGGCTCGGATGGGCTGTTTAAGAGGGAGGAGAGGGGGGAAAAAAGAGAAGA
The DNA here is from genome assembly GCF_900408965.1 of Simochromis diagramma. Taxonomy (NCBI): domain Eukaryota; kingdom Metazoa; phylum Chordata; class Actinopteri; order Cichliformes; family Cichlidae; genus Simochromis; species Simochromis diagramma. The sequence continues at coordinate 5,992,964 of NW_024387040.1, forward strand.
GGGTCAGAGAGAGAGGGAGATCAAAAAGATGCAGCGAGAGCCAAACGTTTGAGTACAATGCGCAGACTTCCAGGCACACCCCAAATTAATGCTTCATCTTGTGCGTTTTCTCCTGCTTTCCCTCCACATTTTTCAGTCACGAGACATTTGTACTCGCTCACACGGCCAGCTTTTCACTTACTCAAGAGGCAGAGCTGGTTACTCAAACTGTTTGGAGACAGTCTAGCAAGCAGTTTTTTGTTTTTTTTGCCTCATAGTTTGTTTACCCAATGGGATGTTTAAAAAAGAAAGAGAGAGAATTTCTGACACTTAACTCTGTGTTGGTCTTCATTTTGTCCGCACTGGGATCCCAGCTCTGTCATGCCACGCACGGATGCTAAGTTGGGTCTCGCAGCTCTGGAGGAGGTTCCACTGGCAGACTCTGACACTCTAAAACAGGGGTCCCCAATCCCAGTCCACGAGGGCCGGTGTCCCTGCAGGTTTTAGATGTGTCCTTGATCCATCACAGCTGATTTAAATGGATAAATTACCGTCTCAACTGTCTTGAAGTTCTCCAGAAGCCTGGTAATGAACTAATCATGTGATTCAGGTGTGTTGACCCAGGGTGAGATCTAAAACCTGCAGGGACACCGGCCCTCGTGGACTGAGATTGGGGACCCCTGGTCTAAAACTTTGCTCAGGAGCCCGCAGAGACTGAACTGAAGTGACAAACACGATATGTTCTGTTAACACTGGAAACACCGGAGGGAAACTGACCAGAACCTACTGCAATAATTGCCTCGATTCATCAGAATATAGATGAGGGGAACGGGCATCGGTTCAGCGATACTGTGATAAGAAAGCCACAGGCTCAGAGGAGTGGGAAAGAGAAGGAAAGCGGTGTGCTCGGCCAGCAGAGCACTGCTTCACACTGGGCCTTTTCACTTTTTCACAGCCCTAATTGGCTACTGCTGAGGAAGAGACGAGTTTTTCATGTTCCTGTCTCTGTGTTTCTGCGCCCCCCCCCTCCGCCTCGTCTCGCAGTCTTCCCTTTCTCACGAGCTCCCTTCACTCCACACTGCTCTCTCAGAAAAGACAGCCAACAGCTCACTTTAGAAGATGCCATTCATAGACTTGAAAGGAAAATCTCTTTTTTATTTAATGATTTTTTTCTTTCATCCGCTTTGTCGATTCACACCCTCGTCGACCTCTTTCCAGAACAGAAAAGGATCGAAATCACATTAAAACCTGTGTAACTTCAATATTTATTTAACGCAGCTTTAATCAATATTTCTGTATATTAACAGGGGATCGGGTAACTCGAGGTATGCGACAGTGAAAAGGGTCACTCGGAGAGAGACAAACCCTCTGAGAATTATTAACAGGCTACAGTCAACACCAGCTCTGCAGAGCGTTGCAGGATCTTTCAGCTCACTGTTTTGGTTTTCCACATCAGGTGGTCTAAAAAGCATGACTCGATGAAAGCTAATGTTGTGCTTATGACTAATAGCTGTGGGTTTTTTATTTAAATAAAATAAAAAAGCAGTTTTGCGATTGTGAACTGATTATTTAAAGCGGGGATGTCAAAGTCATTTTACATTGTGATTCATGTACATCCTACTTTGATTTTAAGAGGGCGGGATCAATGAAACAAAGTGATAAATGTGTGATAAAACTGTCTCTGGAGTCACTGTAGGAAAAAAATATAAAAACTGCAAAATTTTTTTTTTCATTTAATTGCTACCTAATTATTGTGGTGTAATATGAATTGCAGTAGGAGATTTTTATTATAAGAGAAGGTGTAAAACTGTTAAAACTGTTAAAAGTTCTTATATTCCAGAAGGACGGATTGAAGTCTCTTTTTGGAACGATTGTGGCCCTCGGGCCTCATGTTGAATACCCCTGGTTTAGAGTTAGCAAAAACTTTTTTTCCTCAGTTTAAGCCTCTAAACGGGGCTTAAACTGCAAATACTCTCAGCTAAGTAAGAAAGCAAAGCCTAAAAAAAAATATAACCCTCATAAAAAATTCAGTGAATGGAAACTGAACTGCATTTCTTCGATCTCGATCTAAAATCTCTTTCAGCACAGACCCTACGAGCCGGCTTATTAGATTAGAAGAAGAAAGAAAATAATCTGAACTTCCTTTCATACTCGAGCAGCTACTATCAAGACGATCTGACTGCACAGATCTAATCCCAGGCTGTGCGGTGAATAGAATTATATTTGAGGGTCCTCTACCTAACTCGAGGTATCAGGAGTCCCTGAGTCAGGATGATCGTGTTGTCCGTCCACAGTGGAATCGGATCCGATGGTCTCTCTCTCTCTCTTTTCATTGGCAAGCACTGAAGGTTTGGGGCAGGAAATAAGAGCTGTAGAGCGACTCGCTCTTCCCCCTACCTCAAGGTCTACAGCCAGAGAGAGAGAGCGGGAACAGAGCCAAACCTTTTTTTTTTTTTCTCTTAGTGTTTATATTATTGTGAAAAATTTTTTTTCCACGAGACAAAAGGGAAAGAGAGTGCGCTGGGACGTGTGAAAGCATTCTTCCAACTCTGCAAACCTCTGCGACTGAGTGTGTCCGCATGCAGAGGAAGAAAAGCCATATCTTTTGGAGCCGCATCCTTGTACAAGCCCCCCAAACCCCCTTCCCCACATCCCTCCAGCTCTTTATCGCACACATCATCACCAAATCTAAACAGAGACGAGGAGTGTTTAGCTGTGCCGCCGCTTGCCTCTGATCTGCAGCCTCCCCCCTTTTCCCAGAATCCATCCAAATGAGGGAACCAATGAGCGGTCATTAAGATAGGCAAAGCTTTGGCCTCTGATGAGGAAGTGATGGGATAAAAACAAGTCCCTTTTATCAGGATACTATAAAGAGATAGTAGCGCTGCAGATTCTTCAGAAGCAGAGAGTGAGGTGGGGGTAGATGGTGGTGTTGGGGGGAGGACAGGACAGGAGTCTCTGCTTCTCTCTCTGCTTTATTTTCTCAGGCTGCCTCCCCCTTTATTTTCTCTCACAGTCGTCTGTAAATATCTCCATGTCTCTGTATCTTTCACTCTGTCACTCTTTAAAAGACGAGGGAAAGACACACATCCTGCTGCTTTTGCTGCCGCTCCAGATTTTTCCCCCCCTTTCCTCTCAGGAAGTTTCCCATCTGCCTTTGTGCTGGCTTAGTGGAGAGGCCCAATGGTGTTGAAACAGTGGCCGATGCACACACTGATTGGGAAGCACACTCATGCATGTAAAGTTTTACAAACACACATGCGTCTCATATATACACTCACGACAAGACTTTTGCTGATAAGGTCGGTCTCGGACGGGAATACACGTAAGCATACAGTAGATAAGCACAGACATGCAAGTGGAGAGTATGTCTGCACTTTCTGTTTTCACTGCACTGATTAATGCCCTCTTAGCATCTCGGTGGCTCGGCTCACTCCTCTCCTCGACCCTGCTGACCCCCCGTCCGTTTATCTTCTGTTTCCCGCTGCTGTAAAGTAAATGAAAACGGGTTCTTAGAGATTTATCAGGTGCAAGCTAATGCTACAAACCAGTAGCCAGCAGGCTGTCAGCTCAGCTGCAGCCAGACACAACATGACCGTCTTTCTCCCACCTCTGACCCGGCTGGCCTTCTCCTTTTTCCAGAATCATCCTGTTTCAGAGGCCGCTGAAGATCAAAGAGCTGCTGCAGAAAGTGACCGAGGCCTTTGGCCAGCAGATGGACATGTTCTTCATGGAGAAAGAGGTAAGAGAATGACTCGTGTAGCTGGCGTGTTACAGTTTTATCTGTTGTTTTTCGTGACAATCCTCCAGTATGCACTGCAGTACGCGTGTCCTCGAAGTGGCGTTACGTTTGTTTTCTCAAGCTGTCAAGATCCAAGAAAAGCTTTGTTTATTTACATGTTTTTTGTTTTTTATTGTGAAACCCTTGATGTCATACATGTGCTGCTGCATTCACGTGCTCTTGTTGCTGAACAATAGAGAATTGAAGCTCATGTGCTGTGTGCTTTCTTGTCCTATCAGCTGCTGCTGCCCCTGAAGACGCAGGAGGACCTGGATCAGGCGGTGCTGACGCTGGGCTGCAGTTCGGGGACCAATGGGCTGCTCAGGATACTGCTAAAGACTCCTAAAAACAACCATGTGAGTTTTTAAGATGCTCACTTTTGTGCAGTTAGTGGGAACAAAGGTGAATGAAGTCATCCTTTTAGTTTTTTTTTTTTTTTTTTTTTCTTTTTTTTTTTTGCAAAATGAGGAAACAAACCACTTCCACACACGGTGATGTAACTGAACAATGAGGTAATGCTGTCCTCCCTTCCTCTGCTGAGCCGATTCCCTTTTTTCACTCTCTCCTACTTCCTGTGTTTCCAGTACCTACAGGTGAACAGCAGGGACAAACAGAGCGAGATGAAGTCATCGAGGTCACTGGGAGATTTGAAGGGCTCCTTGCTAAAGGGCTCAGAGAGGGTGCGCAAACACTCAACAGGTGAGCTTCCATGTTTTAAAAAAAGTGTTTTTATGCTGTTTTTATTAGTTTTTAAATGTGAGAGGAGGCAGAAAAGCACTCTGCTGATGCAAAGGTTTCTCAGTCATGTGCTAAAGCCTCAAGGATGACGTATCAGTGTCACCTGACGATGCAGACGGCCGTCAAAGTCGCAGGAATGTTAATGGAAAAGATGGGGCGCATGCTTTATCGGAGTAGAAAATGCAAACCGGAGGTGAAAGCAGCCAAGGACTTGTCATGTCAAAGCAAGGACAAACTCCTGCACTCATGCTAAGCAACTGTCTGGCCGCTGTCTTTGGCCTGTTAGCTTTTTGTCATGTTAACTGTGACCATACTTGGATGTAATATGTATAAGTATATAGTAGCTTTAGTATTCAAAGCACATGCATGAGAGCAGTTTCTGTCTTCTCATCTAAAACTGTGCACAAAAAATAAAAATCTTTTCTTGTCACGTCACACTTTGTAGTCCCCCCCTCCTCGTCCCCAGGCATGTTTGGTTTATTTTAATATCAGCTCTGTCCAGAAAGGTCAGCGTCTCGGTCGTATCTCGGCCTCAGACACGCTCAGAATCAAACCGGTGCTCGCTCCTGCCATCACGTTTGCATCTTTGCATAGCAGCTGAGAACCCTTTGTGATCGCTCTTGCGAGCCTATCTTCGTCATGTGGCCGCAAGCGCATAAATCGTCCAGAATTATCGGCCCTCGATCAGTTTTTCTCCCTGCCAGCGAGGCACGAGTGCGAGACGAGGCGAGCGGGCCGAGATAGGAGCGCGGGGAGTAGCGGCAGATGAGAGGTGACGGGAGAACGGTCACGGTGTACGGCTGAGTGAAGACGAGATGTGAACCCGGGTACCTCGATGACGTATGGGAGCAGACTGTGGCGTCAGGGGGAAAGAGGCAGAAAAGCTGAACAGTCGAGACAAAGCGGTTGAAATTTGCAGCCTTCAGTCAAACAACAAGTCTTTGATCGTATTTCCAACGCTTCTATTCGTCTTAGTGCCTTTTAGCCTCTCTGCGCTGTTTCAGTATTCCTGTCAGCCCAGTCTGCGATAGTTTCAGTAGATCTTTTTACCGTGACAAGGACGAGCGCTCAGTCTCCGCCGCAGCTCAGCCAGGAGAGCATTCGTCACAGTAATTGAGGTTAGAGGTGGCGGCAGTGTAGTTTAGTAAATCATTTCTTGCAGTCCTGGCACTGCTGAACTCGTACCCATGAATAACACTGTGACGCCGTTTTCTCCTCTCTGTCCCTCGTTCCCATCTCTTCATCTTCCCGCACTCCCTCCACTTCTCAATTTCTCCTCTCGCTCTCATTTACCTCCCCCCTTCCACCTTTTGCATTACTCATCTGCTCAACTTTAATTGTTTCATTCCCCTCTCTTTTATTGGCCGCCCCTGGTGCTTCTTTTCGTCACTTTCAGGTTCCCTCCACACAGGTCGGACGTCCCCGCCGCCAGGCAGCGTCCCTGAGGAGCAGCAGCAGATCGCCCGCCAGGGCTCCTACACCAGCATCCACAGTGAAGGGGAGTTCATCCCAGAAAACCCAGACCAAAGTGTAAGAGTCCATCAGCCGAATAAATGCTTTATGCATTGTTGCTTCTTGAAAAAGTTTGAATAGACTTCAGAAAAAAAGATCTTTTTGATGTCTTTGGCAGGTTGACATTTATTCAACCAAATATAGTTAATTTATTGTAGTTAATGCACTGAAATGGCCAATATTGGCTGTTTTCATAGATTCTTTTCCCATATAATATTTTGAGTTCTTGACTGGAAGGCTGAACTCTTGGGCAGAACTGTGTTTTTGTCGAGATTTAATCGTCTGAACAGTCTTCGGTGATTCATTGTTTACTCTGCTCGTATACTGGATTGCCCTGTATTGTTAGCAGCAGCAGCAGTACTAGCACTAGTTTGATTTTACAAGGCTATATAGCCACATATAACATTTCTGTGCAGTATTTAAAGAGGATGTCAGACATTATTCAAACCCCTTCAAATTCTTAAGACGTGAGACAGTAACAAGCACAACTCCACCCGCACTGCTTGGTATGCTCTCTCCTGTATGATTGCACGCTCCGTGACCCTCGGTCTCCTTGTGTTATTGTATCTGTCAGATGTTGGATCCCTTTGGGAGTGCAGACAACTCGCTGTCGAGCAGCTGTCAGTCAATAGATCAAGCACTGGACAGGTGAGTCATCATGGAGCGGGTGATTTATAGCCCTCGTCGTTGTGGATTTATACAGTGGCTACTCAAGAACGTGCACTGTTTTCAGCCGATATAGCTGATAGCAGGCTTGAATTCTTTCTTCTTCTTTAATTTTTTTTTTTTTTTTTTTTTTAACCAGTGTGCTCAAAGTTTACTGCAGCTTTTTTTTTCTCATGTGGTTTGTCATCCATGTGCATTACTAGAGGCACACATTTAAGAAAATGCATGACTGTAGTCATGCACATTGGGGAGTGTGTGATAAAGGTTATTTTCTGTAGCAGCACTAAACATATTGTTACGATAAACACCTCATTTGTGGGTTATGTGTTGATGTCAGAGGCTTAAAAGTGTTCCCCAGATGTCTGCAGAAAGTCGGTAGATTCTTTAAGTTCCTGCTGTTCCCTAAACGTCTTAAGTTCAGGCTATCAGTAGGAGCTGCAATTTATCGATGTTGCCTAAATGGCTCACATGCTGGTGATTGGTGTGATCAGCTGTTAAGTAGATGGGACGAGGTTGTCAGCCACACATAAACTGACAGATACGGATTCCTTCATTAATCTGTAATATATATATGTACACGTCCTTGTGAGACATGGTTTGTATCACAGAGTGCTTGTGTACACACTTGGATGTGAGCGCCTGTGTTGCAACAGCCAGAGGCTTTTAGCAAAGTTTGTAAATGTGCTAAAGACCAGCGTAGCTTCCCTGCGACCCTTCCTCCGCTTGTCTGTGTGGAAAAGGAATCGGGTCACTTTGCTGTTGCCATAGCGACAGAACTCTTATCTGGACGCCTGGATTCCTCCGTTATCACGAGAGAGAGTGCGTGAGAGACAGACAGAAACAGAGACTGAGTGGGAGATGTGAGAGAGTGAGCAAGCAACATGCTGGAAAAACTGAGCCAGAAAATGAAAAGTGGCGAACGAGTGAGAGTAGAGTGGGAAAGGCTGAGGAGAGAAAAGAGAGTGAATTTGAATCAAAGGGAGAATAAAAGCGAGTAAGCGTGGAGCTGACAGAGAGAGAGCAGGACGGAAACAGTTCTACCTGCACGAGGCTTATCAGGGCTCCAGGCTGCAGAACAATGGCAGGAAACGAGTGCATGGAACTTTTCCCTGCGAACGGGCATGCGTGCCCCTTATCCAGGGGTCTCGTGGCCCCGCGCCGCCCTGCGGTCAACAGAGACGTCACTCTCTGTCGGTTCCTTGGGACGGGGCTTGTTGGAAATGTCCAGGGAGGGCGAGAGGTTGGATGCACATACAGACATTTAGTGACATATGTTTATATCGCTGCTAGTTCAGTGGCGAGCAGTTTGACTTTGTGAGTCCACAAATCTTCCTAGAGCTCAACTTTTCAAATTTTGCCACTTTGTTGTTTTACATCAGCTGTGAGTGACAGGAAGGTAGTTTGAATACTAAAGCCATTCCCCGCGTTTTGTGCCGCTTTGCAGTCGAGCCCCATTCTGACGTTTCAGGCCAGCAGCTGTAGCCAGACTTTGTTTGAAGATAAGGGGAAATTAGCAACTAAAAGAGCAAAAAAATTTTCAACTTTCCCTTCATGCTTTCTGTCATTTCAGCCCTCCTTACTCACAGAACACCCGTGACAATAATTACCTGAACCTCAACTTCGAATACAAAGGTAAGAGGGGACAAATCTTGCAGCAGTTTCTCTCCAATTCTAAAAATGTCTTTTTCTCAGCCCCCAGCTGCCAAACAAAGAGAGGTGTAAAAAGCGTGTTCGTTATTTGGAGGCTTTGTCTGTTCTTACTTTTTGCTGTGGTTCTTATAGCTCCACATTCAGTTTTACAGGAGAGGCTCTTGCTTATCTAGAGTGTTTCCCCTTGAAGAGAATGCTAATGAAAGTGGAGATTATATTATTTTAGGGCTGTATCTGTAAAATGAACAATGGGTTGTGGTGAATCTCGGCTGTGTTTCTTAAGTTTGATGAGGTGGTGAAGTAAGATAGTACTGCGTCTCTTCCTTTGCTATCTTCCATACACTCCCCCTGTACAGACCCCTTTATTCACTGCCTTTTTCTGTTTTACCTCATCCCATCTTAATAGATGTTGCTGCCCTGCCGCAGCATGATCACTTCCCCTCTCTTCTCAATGGCCCCCTGCTCATCTCGTCTCTGTCCCTGGGGTCCCGGTCTGTCCTCTTTTCCTTCAGAAGGCAGATCAAATGAAGCAGGATGAGAGATAAAGCCAAACTAGCCCTCATGAACAGAGAAGCTGCATTGGCTCTCTCAATCTGGCCATTTCTCTTTCCCCTTTCAGCTCCCCCCATGCTGTAAATGAAAAAAGAGAGTTCTGCACATTGTCTGTGCCGATGAGGGAATGTCATACTGTAGCTGCAGCAGAACTTGAAGACCCACTTGGGTACACAAGCACGTGCTTGCACACACACGCACCACTCTCCCAGATGTAAAGCTGTGTGGCCCTTCTGCTGAGGGCTACAGTATTTGTTTACCATTCCCTGTGAGTAGATTTTTCCTCTCCATCCCACTCTGCCAAACACAAAAAATAACTCCGGTATCCATGGGATACAGCCACAAAAACAGCATGAGGGGAGGCAGTCATCTGACAGAACAGCTGCTTTCAATTCCAAGTGGCTCCGCTCCTCTCCGTTTATTGTGTGTTTGCTGTGTGAGGGGGGAGAGTGTCAGTGCTCTCATGCGTCAGCCCCCCCACACCCCGCCTTTAGTTACTGCTCCACTGTTCAGAGCTAATGCTAAGCTAGCACACGCAAGCTGCTTTCAGTTTCCGCATTGGCTGCAGGGAGGCGGCCCCGTTCAGCGTGCAAAGAGCCGCGTTCCATTCTGCTGCTTCACAGCTTGATTTGACACATCAGGGATGAGCAAAAATGGGAATGCAGTGTCTGAGTGCCCGTCCAAGCATTTAAACCGCCATTATTAGACTTAAAAAGTGGATAAACGCATAACTGTGAATCCAGAAGCATTGTTTCTGTCATTTGGGTGCAATGCGAGACTAATTGTTGAGGCTTTATTTTACTTGCTGACACCTCTCTCTGCCTCAATCCTCTCTTTTCAGGTCGTCATGGAAAAGGAGGGACTTTCCCACGCCAGTTCCAATTGCCAAATCGCAGCAAGGATTACGGAGATAGTAAGAAACCAGCTTTGCTTAAACAATTACAACAGCGCTGTTACACAGAAATAACAACAGAACATGTCTATAGAACAACACGGACACAGACCACTCTTTGTCCTGCAGTGTGGTCACAGTCTTCTAACTTCAGATGCATATTTCTTACTTTCAAACAAGATATTTTGAAATATTATCCTCTTTTAGAGAGTTTCTTTGCACCTCGTGGAGATTTATTACACTGCTGGCTCGCTGTTTCAGGCAGCTGCTAGTAATTGCTTACTCAGAGGCTAACCTTGGCTAGCAGTGATTTACGTTTCCCTGCGGTGAACCCAAGCTTGTATAAAAACACAGCGCCCTGCTTCCTGTCTGAAGGGAAGTGGGATGGAGTGGCGAAAGGCAGTCTGCTCTGGCTGGCCTCACGTTTCGGCCAAGAGCAGACTTTATGCACTGCACCTGTGAAGTTAACTGTGTGAAAACAGATTCACAATGCAATCAAGAGTAAAGTGTATGACAAGTCTGATTATGTTCGTTTATGTGTTTTCAGGACGTAGGACACTTCCGCGGAGCTTCATGCCGCAGGAGAATCTTTTTCAGCTGGTTCCCTCCAGCCGCACTCGAAGCTATAATGGAGACAGCACGCTGCAGTACAGCGACCTGCGCTCACTGGGCAAAAGCTCCCAGCGAGGTACAGCCAAGTGTAAGTGATTCACTTGAAATCTTTTGAAACAGGGGGAACGTGTGCTCGACACTGTAAAATAATCTGTAATAGTTGTGTGTTTGGCTCATGTGACCAATTGCCATCAATGACCTCAATATAAATACAAAAAATGGACACGGGCAATCCAACTGTTAGTGCTGATCATTCGCTTGATTAAATATTAGGCATTTAATCTTTGAAAACTAAGCAGCCACTTAAAAAAAAAATACTGTACTTGCATTCTCGATCGCATAAAACAGAGAAAAGCAGAAACTCCTCACAGCAGAGAGGCTGAAACTGGAGTATTTTAGTGTGAAAGTGACTGAAAAATGTGAGAAAAATAGCTTCCACATAATTATGTGTTGACTAAACTGTTGATTTGCGGTGTTGTTCACTTCCACTTTGATCAGATGGTTCCTAATTTAAACAGAGGAATGACTGATTTCAATGATTCAAGATAAAACTTTTGCAGTTCCACTATTTCAGGGTTGTATCTTCCTTATACAGATGCATTGTAATGTATAATATACTGTATATCAATGAGGATAGATGTAATGCACAGTCGTACTGTATGTCACAGGCAGAATTCCCCCCTCATCGTCCAAATTAAGCCGTTTTACGGGCTCACTAATCACATCTGTCCTCATTTAGTCTATACATCCTGCCCAGAAACTGTCTTCATCATAATACCAAAGCTTGGCTCATAAGTCTGTGGTCGATGTGTCGGTCTCTGGTGTCCGTCTCACCCACGCGCGACCAAACAGTCTAACGCAGCCACAGAGAAGCCTGCTGGTTCCAAAACAAAGTCCCGGAGTCTGAGCCTGGGAACGTGGGAGCCGCGCAGATGAGCTTTCTAGGCTTTCACAGTTTGTGTGTCTGTTGGTGGGTTGCGGTTCCACTGCTTGACTGTGATATCTGGGGTTTCCCCAGTCTAAGAAGGGTCTGCAGTGGGAGTGATTTAACAAATTGCGGTGCGCTTAACGTCTGGTCTCGGTGAAGTTGATGTGTGATCAGTGGAGTTTGACGTTTGCTTTAGTTTTTTTTTTTTAAACATGCTCTCAGATCTGTATATCATAGAGAAGCTGGCTGTCTTAGGAGGCTTAGCAACAGAATTAATTACTGAGGGGGGGATTCATAGTCTGGCGTTTCATTTCTGCAGCACCACGGGCGCCAGTCAACTGGAGACAGGGAAAGTTGCTGGGACGAGGAGCGTTCGGGGAGGTCTACCTCTGCTACGATGCCGACACAGGCCGCGAGCTGGCCGCCAAGCAGGTGCCGTTTGATCCCGACTGTCAAGAAACCAGCAAGGTGAGGGGAAATATATCAAAACTGTTTGGATTTGCATGAAGTTGATGGCATAAGATGGTTTTTTTTTTTAATAAATTGAAGACTCTAACTTTGGTTTTTCTGCTGCAGGAAGTGAATGCTCTGGAGTGTGAGATTCAGCTGCTGAAGAATCTGCGTCACGAGAGGATTGTGCAGTACTACGGCTGCCTTCGAGACCTCGACCAGAGAAAACTCACCATTTTCGTCGAGTTCATGCCCGGGGTGCGTATTCTCTGGGACATTTTTAAGTAAATTTAATCACACTCGAGCAGCCCTTAAATTTCGAAAGAACAATTAACGTCTGAGAATGTGCGCGCCGGACTTGGTTTGGCTATAAAGATAGGTACTGAGACATTTTAACACAAACATTAAAATCAAACCCTTACCAGCCACATCTGCTAGAATCTATTTAGAAACGTCACCAGCTGTCAACAAACATGTCCTCCACGCAGTTGATGTCAGCAGAACAGCTCATTTTATGAGATCATATTCTCCCTAAATGAGCAACTTTAATGAGCTACTGTCGCCCGCGGACCCTGTCCCCGAGCCTGCTTTTAATATTTCCTGAGCTATTTTTTTTTAAATTTCCCAGAGACGCTGAGTGTCTTAGTCACACATTGTCTGGAAATTGGAAATGTTTACGTTTCGCCAGAGTTGGCAGAAGCAAGACAGGAGGTGACAGAGCCAAGCTTTTGTGTGGCTGCGTGGCACGGCTTCACTGCTGCGCCTGACCGATAACACTTTAATGGCCCGAGGGAGGGAGGGCCGTGTGTCCCTCGGAGAGACCACGAGAGCTCCTAAGGTGTCCCGTTGACAGCTGAAAGTGAGGAGGCAGAGGTTTTGTTTTCACCGCAAGTCCAAAAGTGCGTCACAGGTGTTACAGGATCAGGTCTTAGCTCCTGCCGTGTCCCCAGGAGGAGCGGAAAACAGGAAATTGAAGGAAATGCAGCTCACTGGTGCAGTTTGGACTCAAAGTCAGTCAACAGGCTTCTGTCAGCACGTTATATGCTTACATTCTTGGTTTTTGGCCTTGAGAATTGGCTTAGAGGCTGCTTTCACAAATAAACCCCAAGCAAATTAGCTGGAACACCCACGTTTTCCAGAAAAATAAGTGTATGTAGATTTTTCTCTAATTTCGCATGCGTGTCCTTCCCATCCATTCATTCGCTCACAGGCTTTCTGTTTGTCTCTGTAGGGCTCGATAAAAGACCAGCTAAAAGCCTACGGGGCCCTGACGGAGAAGGTGACGAAGAGATACACCAGGCAGATCCTCCAAGGAGTCTCCTACCTGCACAGCAACATGATTGTACACCGGGACATCAAAGGTAAATGAAGCCGCAAGCTAGAAAAAGGCCAAGGTTGGATTTTAATTGGATTTGTAACCGGTAAACACTCACACTTGGAAATGCTTTCTTCAATGGGGTCCTATAGCAGTAGCTGCTGCAATAGGCGGGGGGTCAAAACTACAGATTCATTCATTTTCATTCGGGTTGACATTTCCTCATTTGGTCATTCGTCGTCTGCAGAACGTGCCTGGAAAAATGTGCTATTTTCAACTCCCCTTTGAGATATATTAGGCTTCGTGCTGGTGAAACTGGCTGTTCTAAAAATGCTCAGCACCGGACGGAAAGGTTTTGGTTTGGCTGCCCACAGCTTTGGGAGTTACTGGGTCGTTAAGCGGCGGCCAAGAAAGAGGGGAATATACTGTCTGGTGGGGGAAAAAGATAGTCGGTCTCACAGGACCAGGCAGGGCTCTATGAAGAGCACATGTGGGTGTGATCTTTCCACTCAAAAAGGCTCTGCACGTGTAATATACGGTGTGTTCATCTCACCACAGAACATTTCTGTTTTTGCAGTAAAAAAAAAAAAGGACTTAAGCTTGGCACCACACGCACGTCCACATTCACTCCGGACCAGCTGGAAGTTTCTCTGAATTTATTTGCAAAGGCTGGAATTATCAGAGAACCTGTCGTCCTACGTACAGGAAACGTGCAGGCAGTGGAAGAAGCAGCTCGGGGCAGTAAAAAGTAAAGGTTATAGTTTGAGCCTCCAAGTTTCTTCTTTTGCAGCCTGCCAGTTCTTTGGTGGGGGTGGAGGGTGAGTGGCAAGTGGTGCACATTAGTCACTGATCAAACAAGCGGCGTGGCTGAAGGAAATGGGATAGACAGAGCTACATTTGGAAAATTACTAAGATAGGAGGAGAAAGGGTGTTGAGGTTCGACGTGTCTCTTGTGGAGCAGACAGTTTATTTAGTATTTCATTTTCTGAACCCAACGAGGCTTTTTCCTCAGTGTGAGAAAAGTGAAAGAAAGATAAACTTCCCTGTTTGGCGTAGCTGACTAAGCGCAGGATTTGTATAAAGACTGCTGAAAGATATGCTTTTTAAAAATAAGTCTGCCAGTATTCAGTTACCCAAACAGTCAAGACCTTTCGCCTTCTTCCGTCAGCTTGAATTGCTGGCACCAATCGCTTTTTACCCAAAACAATAATTGCAACTCCAAATTGTCAGCGTCCCTTTGCGTCTGACAGCTCTCGGGAGAGTCCTGAATACTTTCAAGCTCGTTTTGTTTCGATCCACCAGGTGCTAACATCCTGAGAGACTCCTCGGGAAACGTGAAGCTGGGAGACTTTGGAGCCAGCAAACGTATCCAGACCATCTGCATGTCTGGTACAGGCATCAAGTCTGTCACTGGCACCCCCTACTGGATGAGCCCTGAAGTCATCAACGGGGAGGGATATGGGAGGAAAGCTGATGTGTGGTAAGGAAATTATTAGATAGAACTGTATTGATCAAAGGGGGGAACAATATCAGATTGCTGCCGTCGCTGTAAAAGCAAAAGCAATAAAATGACCTTGAGCAATAAATGATATTGTTATCAGTCGCTGCGATATGCACTCTGTTTACTAATACTGTTGATATTTAACACACTGAGGCGTTGAAATTAGAAATGCAGTCGAGTAATAAATGGAATAAATGAACTTTTCAGTTACACGCTACTTCAGAAACTCACATAAATATGAACTTTAAATAAGGGCTGTATGTGCCGATAGATTAGAGCACTTTATACAGTTTTCTAAGAGAGCGCGCTTACTTAAAGACTTGATAAGAAGCCAGATATACTAACGTATCATTGCATTGCCAAACAGTGTTAACTTATGCGTCTTCCATGTAGATTTTTGTGAGATTCAGCAGTTTTTGGGCCCATTGTTCTAGGGCGTAATTGGTTGCTCCAAGCTTTAGAGAAAGAGTACAATAGTGGAATAAGTTTGTTTTGATTTGAGCTCGTGTCATAGGGTTAACTCTGGTATTTGGCACAACAGTTGGAGGTGCAAGGTAGACAATAGACACAAGCCGAGCTCCATTCAAATCATTTTTCCTGCTGTGCTGTTTTCCTTCAGGAGTGTCGCCTGCACCGTTGTTGAGATGTTGACCCAGAAACCCCCGTGGGCCGAGTACGAAGCCATGGCAGCCATTTTTAAGATCGCCACCCAGCCTACAAAGCCCACGCTTCCCGAGGGTGTGTCCGACGCTTGCAGGGACTTCCTGCGGCAGGTGTTTGTGGAGGAGAAGTGGAGGCCCACTGCAGACTTTCTGCTCAGCCACCCATTCGTTCAGGGCAGCTTCTGAGCTCCTGTGGATCCCCTTCCCCTTCCCTGCCTGTGAGGCCTCCGTGGCCCCGGTGCATCCCCTCCTCTCCGGCCCGTCCCATCCCCAGGGCCCCCTCCCCTCGTCACCAAGCTCCAGGGCTCAGTACCACTCCCAACTTCCTGTTATCCACCACTAGTGTCTGCCTTGTCGAGACTCCTGCATCCTACTAGCTCCACCTGGACTATTCCCTGAGAGGGAAGGGTGACTGCTGTCAAGACCTCCAGAGTCCTCTGAGGTTTTGCATGGTGTTCCCTCAGGAGGGCACTAACAAGAAGGCAGTCTCACAAGCTCCAGACTGCTGTCCTTTTAACAAGCGCAGGAAAAGTGACCGAGGTTAGAGCAAAGTGTCGCGTCTCAACCTTTTAGGTATCACTTTACACCCACTTACTGCTGCAGAACAGCGTCTCGGGATCGAGGAGACGTAATTGTGATTACATTGATCACACGTGACCGTACTGTAAGTTTCTCATCAGCCTAAAGAAAGCTGTGGGTAGAATTAAGATGGTAAAATATTTTTCTATGATGCATATAAAGTCATCCTAGCAGATGAATGTCTATTGTCATTCTAGAAAAACAAAATGTAAATGTATTTTTTGCCAACGCCTTACAATAAGAATTTGTAAGTAAGAATGTCTTTTATAACGTCTGCGAGGGTCACCAGTACCCTGCTTTCATAAGCACTCACAAAAACAAGCCCATTTTAGGAAGGATTGTCAATGTTGCACTTTTTGATATCATGCACGTGCAGGATAATCAGCCGAGGAGATATTTTTCTATTTGATGCATTTTTTTTTTTTATATATTATTGAGAATTGTGTTTCAGTGTAAAAGAAGAAAAAGAAGAAGCGAACTGTTTTTGCGCATTCGTGTGCAATGTCTCTTAAGCAATACCAACACTACTGTTGTCATTCCATCCTCCCATGCAGCGAGCCTTGTTCCATTCAGAAGTGGCCAAAGAAACGTTGCAGAGACTGAAACCTTTCGATAACTTTTAGAAAACGTGCAGTATTAGTCATGTCTGACTTTTTTTTGCCACCTCAGAGCCCCATATAGCCTTTCCTGTGTTATGGCAGCTTTGTGCACAGACCAAATCGGACGCATTAACGTCACTTTTTTTTTAAAAATAATTTTTCTTTAAAGATTGTGAAATTAGACCGAAGGAAGCGTCTTGTTTATATTTTTGCTGTAACTTCACCCCACGCCTTTATTTAGCTTTCCACGCCATCTCGAATGGGTCTCTTAATGACTTTGACGGCACACCGTGGTCTCTGTGACGTCATGTGAGGCGGAGCTTATTATTACAAGTTGCCAAAAAAAACAAAACATTGAGTTGGAAGGATGGAGCGGAATGATGTGTTCTTTAAAGTGGAGATGAAATGAAACTTTAACTGTGGGGTGGGGGGGTCGATGTCGGAGGTGTCGTGACTTGCTGTAACACACAGGCACTTAAAAGAATGACGATCCAATCTTTTCAACCCTTAGTGCCTTACCTGAGTGTGCTTGCAAACACAAACGTTCACTGCCAAAGCAGAGAGCTTCCTTGTAAGGCCGAGCGGCTGTTTAGTAGAAAGCACACGCAGGATTAGCTGAAAATCTTTTATATGGAAAAACCAACAAAAGATTATACTGTACATACATATTGTTCTGCACTTTTGTATGAAATTTCTTTTTACATTATAAACAAAATCTATTTGAAATAGCTACGTTATACAGTAGATTGTACTGTGATTTAGACAGGAGAATGAATGGTTGCCTCTTTTAAGAGAAGGTAGGCAGGATGAACAGACTGGGAGGCTTTCGAATGGGACGGAGTTTGTTTGGTCTGAATGACAAAGCCTTGAAACATGAAATGTATCAAGTCATTGAACTTTTGTACATTTAACTTAATAAATTGAAGGTCTTAAGACTATGTTTCAGAATGATTTTTTTATAATTTTCAAATTGAATTAAAAGTTGACTTTTATGACACATTTTCTTCCATTAATGTATGTATTTATAGTTGTGATCTCATGATTGATAGATGGATGGTTGAATGCTGAAATTGATATTTTCTTTTGGACTCTACCAACAACTTTCTCATTGGGCTTATGATTTGGCAGCTGTACCTCCATGGTGGGAATCTCCTGTTTCACCACATCCCAAAGGTGCTCTATTGGACTGTGATGTGATGATTGTGTAGGCCATTTGGGTACAGTGAACTCATTGTCATGTTAGAGAAACCAGGCTGAGATGATCTGAGGTTTGTGACATGGTGTGTTATCCTGTTTGAAGCAGCCATCAGAAGATGAGTACACTGTGGTCATAAAGGCATGGACATGGTCAGCAGTAATACTCTGTGGTATCTAAACAATTCTTAAAAAGGCCAAAAGTGTATCAAAAAAATCCCCCACACCATTACACCATGACTGCGCTTAACTGCTGGGCAGGTTCGATCCATGCTTTCATGCTGTTTACACCAAATTGTGACCCTGTCATCAAAATATCAACAGAAATTGAGGCACATAAGACCAAGAAACATTTTTCTAATCTGTTCGGTTTCAGTGAGCCTGTGTGAACTGCAGGTTCAATTTGCTGTTCTTTTTTCGACAAGAGTAGCACTCAGCATGGTCTTCCATAACTGTAAACAGTAGGGATGGTTGTGTGGAAAAATCCCAGTAGATTAGCAGTTTCTGAAATACTCAGACCAGCTTGTCGGGCACCAACAACCATGCCACGTTCAAATAATTTAAACAGCCTTTCTTCCCCATTCTGATGCTCAGTTTGAATTCCTGCAGGTATTCTTGACCATCCTTAAATGAATAACAGCCACGTAGCTGATTATATGTTTCCATTCCAAGCAGCTGGACAGGAATAAAGTGGCCATGAGTGTGCATTTTATTTCACCCACTTGCTTAATTCTTTTCTATTTAGATCACAGGTTCTTCAATTTCTTCTCTGAATCACTTACAGAGAAGAAAATTCTCCATGGATCCCTTCATAATCGTAACGTTAAGGGTATTACGCTTATTACTATTTGTGCTGTTTACATATGTATTCTTACTGGGCACATGTGATGTGACCTATCAAAATCAAAAGTTTCTTTTGGCACCAAGATAAAGTGGATGGGAGTAAAGGACACGGCATGATTGTTTTTGTCATAGATGATCTCCAGCTGTTGATATGTACTTTTATATATTACAGAACAGCTTTATAAATTATTTTGTGGATCTAATGGCTATGGGTGTAGACACCTGGGGGTTTTGTGACGTCATTTGTAAGAGGCTCGGTTAAATGACTGAACCTTTCGTAATTGTGCCTTACGTTTTTATTATTTTGTTGTTTTTATATGTCAGTCTAACTGAATAATAGTTAATAGTTATAACAGACACATCCCTATTACATGGTAACTGTTTTAAAGAAAAAATGGGATGTAATTTAAAATTGTGTATGTATATTCAATTCAATTAAGACTCAATAAAATAGCTTTTCTTCAACTCTGCAAACTCATGGTTAGGACCATATTTTCATAAGACTGTATAAGAAAAGGCAACACACAAACACACTACTTAGTTATCCAAAGACAATACGAAATATGATTTATTTTTTTTAAATGTCAGTATAAAGCCTAATTTGAAAATAACACAATATAAATAGTTAGATAATTTTGACTAAAAACGATTAACACCAACACTGTCGGGGCAGCTGTTAGAAAACCACCTTACAAAACCTGCCGTTTTGTAACGTCGTGTCTGAAAACGTGACTGCCAGAGAGGAGCCGCCGAAGACACAACTGACGCTAGCCCGGGAGGTACAACTCTCTGACACCGAGGTCTCCCTTCCTCAGTGCTTAAAACAAGACTATTGCTGCTGTGGTGGAAACAAAGCAAACATGTCTTCCTCCCGTACAGTAATATGTTTGCTAAGAAACGACTTGCGTCTCCACGACAACGAGGTAAGAACATGAGTTTGTAGAAAAAAAGTGCGACGTTGTTAAACTTAAATGTTTTTAAAAAAACACGATTACTTCGCATGTTAATTATTTGATTTGTTGACGACATTAAAGAAATTGTTTAAACATGTTAACGTCGACATTAAAATTACAATAACTCCAATATAGCCTGCAGCCACGTTACAGCGGTATTACTACCGGTACAACACCTCCAGAATAAAAGCATGTTCCCCAAAGCTAATGATTACACACTTTTAATTTTTAAACTGGACTGCTTTTTAACCCCTATCCTGTTTTAAGTATCTAAAATAGTGGTTCATAACCTTTTTGGAGGTACCGAACCCCACCAGTTTCATATGCGCATTCACTGAACCCCTCTTTAGTGAAAAATAAAATAAGATTTTTTTCAAATTCAAGACATACATATGTTTTTTACTGGTGCACAAAATGAGCCGTGCGTGTCACGGCGGAGGCTCTGCCGAACCCCTGAGACCGACTCACCGAACCCCTAGAGTTCGATCGAACCCAGGTTAAGAACCACTGATCTAACACTATCGAAGGTTATTTTCGCAGCTGCAAAAATTGCATAAATAAATCAAAATTTCGAGTTAGTATCTTGACTTAATAGCTTAAAAATTCGAGTTACGTATCTCGAAACTTCGACTTACTCGAAAATAAATTCCAAATTTGGACTCTGCCCAATGACTGTAGAAAACATTGGTTCTGCCTGGCATTTCCCCCCCGGTGGTGGAAACAAGCTTCCACAAACTTGTGACATCTAGTTACAATTTAAAAAAAAAAAAAGAAAAAAAAAAAGAAATATATATAAAACTGAACTAAAACCCCCCCAAAACAAAAGCATTGAGCATGCTTGCTAACTTTCAGGGAATTTTAAATATTAAATTCAATTTTCGTTTATTAGGTTTTCTTTTCTTTTCTTTTCTTTTCTTTTTTATAAAGTAAACCATATCTAGGGTGGTACTGAGTGGTTAAATGTACAGCAACTTAAGAAAGCAACAGCAAATAGAAAAAAAATTCAAAAGCACACAAAATGTATTTATTTAACACAATTCAGTGAGTCACATACTCTACTTGGAGGACAGAAACAAGCCCACCTCTACCATCCATATCAATAGTCAAAGGTGTTTCTATCATAAAATCAAATGTGCTGTTTCACATAATTGCTGCAGTATGTTTATTGTATGCTCGATATGCAGCTTTTCCACTGGGCCCAAAGAAACGCTGAACACATAGTCCCGCTGTACTGCTTCGACCCCAGACACTATGTTGGCACTTACAACTACAGCTTACCAAAGACTGGGCCTTTCCGTCTGCGCTTCTTACTGGAGAGTATCAGAGACCTCAGAAACACACTGATCAGCAAAGGCAGGTAATAAAACTATCACTCACAAGATTTTTCTTTACCTAACCCCACTGTCAAGTTTCGCCTTTGCTACACTGTCGCTAACTCACAGTCTCTATGAAAGGTTTATAAGAGATCAGTTTACTTTTCTATCATGTTATTGTTAACTCAGTGAAGACACTGGCCTTGGCTTTCTAGGATTGAATTGATACGTGTAACAGGATCAGGACGCACCTGGACTTACAGCGGTTATGTTTATATTAGCATTGCTTCTGCACACACTGTTCCCATCACTTTTTCCTGTCAACTAGCACTCTACCCAGGATGCAGCTTGCCTGGCATGGAATGAGGCTTATATATGTGTCTCTGTGTTTATTTTGTGTGTGTGTTTGACAGCAATCTCGTGGTGAGACGGGGTAAGCCAGAGGAGGTAGTTGCAGACCTCATCAGGCAACTGGGCTCTGTCAGTAGTGTGGCTTTCCATGAAGAGGTGCTCTCTCATATTACAGATAACAGCAAAAGTGCTGTCTGGTCAATGGAGCGTGGTTTTCACCATCATGTGCTTTTTCTACAGGTTACCTCAGAAGAGCTGAATGTGGAGAAAAGGGTAAAAGATGTGTGTGCACAGATGAAGGTCAAAGTTCATACCTGCTGGGGCTCTACATTGTACCACAGAGATGATCTTCCGTTCCCCCACATGTCCAGGTGTGAAAGCAGATACAGAGAGGAAGCTACCCTTTTCGTGAAAGATACACTGCAGGTTAAGAAGTGCCTTGTAATATTTCCCTCTGATTTTAGGCTTCCCGATGTGTACACTCAGTTCAGAAAGGCAGTGGAGAGCGAGGGCAGGGTGAGGCCGGTCTTCTCAACCCCAGAGAAGCTAGATCCCCTTCCTCCAGGCCTCGAGGAAGGAGCCATTCCTACAGCAGAGGACCTGCAACAGACAGGTGAACAATCCACCAAGACACATGTCCGCGCATTTATTCTATGTGTTTATGATTCAGGATGTTTATTATGTCTAAAGAAGCCTAATCATGAAACGCTTTTCCCCTTCCAGAGGCTGTGATTGATCCTCACTCAGCCTTCCCCTGCAGTGGTGGGGAGAGTCACGCCCTGGCCAGACTTAAACACTATTTCTGGGACACTGTGAGTGCAAAATGTGTTTTACATTAGCTGCTGTTTAGAGAACTATGGAGAAAAAAAAATCCCAGATGATCTATTAAAGATCCTCCATGATGTCTGTTTTAAAGGATGCAGTTGCAACGTACAAAGAGACTCGTAACGGTTTAATCGGTGTGGATTATTCCACCAAGTTTTCACCTTGGTGAGTACAAATGTATCACTGCCTCTCTGCTCCACTTTGCTACATGGAGTTTAATGTTTCATTGAGGTAATTCCCGTGATTCTGTCTAATGGTGCGGCTTTGGTATCCTGCAGGCTGGCAATGGGTTGCATTTCACCCAGATATATTTATCATCAGATCAAGCAGTACGAGAAGGAGCGGACAGCTAATCAGAGCACATATTGGTGAGCACACAGGCTGGTGATATGTGAAAATCTATATTTGTCATATTTTATTTTTTCCCTATCTGATGAGCTTCCCTGCTGTCCTACAGGGTAATTTTTGAGCTTTTGTGGAGGGACTACTTCAGGTTTGTGAGTGTGAAGTACGGAAATAGGATTTTTCAGGTCAAAGGTACAGTAAGCTGATGTTTTTATGTTACTTTTATTATTATTGTTGTTGTCTGCATGAAAAGGTATATTTCATGTCACTGTGACTTCAACTCAGGACTTCAAGACAAATCTGTGCCATGGAAAAAGGACATGAAGCTATTTGATGCATGGAAAGGTTTGTGCTCTTCACTCATCCTGCATGAAATATTCTTTGAACTGAAACAGTACGTATAGTATACGAATATAAAGGTGAATTTATGTGCAACTGGAACGTACAGAGGGACGCACCGGAGTGCCTTTTGTTGACGCCAACATGAGGGAGTTGGCAGCGACCGGCTTTATGTCCAACAGGGGGCGTCAAAATGTCGCTAGCTTCCTCACAAAGGATCTGGGCCTTGACTGGAGGATGGGAGCTGAGTGGTTTGAGTCCCTTCTGGTAAGCAGTAGTTGTTTATTATCTTTATACATTATTTCAAAGCTTAGTTGTTTAAGAATATAATATTCAGATATTAATACAAAACTCATCTTTTTAAATGTTCCTTACAAAGATCGACCACGATGTCTGCAGCAATTATGGTAACTGGCTGTACAGCGCTGGGATTGGAAATGACCCCAGAGAGAACAGGAAGTTCAACATGATCAAACAAGGCCTCGACTATGACAATAATGTACGTTTGACGAAGTAAACACTGTTTCATTTCCTTTTGACATTTGTCTAAAACTTTACCTTTTGCGCTTCAAGACAAAACTGCTGAGTCACCTGTTGTGCAGGCTTTGCTGCTTTATTATTGAGATTAAAAATAGGGCAAAATGTGAGGAAATCAGTTTTGACTCATCGGTTTGCGTTTGTCTTTCAGGGAGATTACGTCCGACAGTGGGTTCCAGAGTTGCAGAATATCAGAGGAGGTGATGTGCACACACCATGGTCACTCAGCAATGCTGCGCTGGCCCACGCTCATGTGACCCTTGGCGACACCTATCCTGCTCCCATTGTTATGGCACCTGAATGGAGCAGACACATTAACAAGAAAGCGGTGGGTGTCTGGGGGAAGGGAAGTAGTTAGTGTGATTGTGTAGTGCTGCTATATTAGTGTTTAATCCATAACTGCTGCAAATAAAAGCGCTTGGATATAAATAGACTTACTCCACTATTGTTTGTACGTTCTAGTTCTTGTACTTCTTATCTACTCCAGCTCTAAGGCCTAATTGCACTTTTAACCCACTACATGTATCTGGCAGATATTACTACATGTTACTCTTCAGCTTTATCTAAACTTAAACTAAACTTTCCATAAATAATAATATACACTTTTATCTCAGTAAATAGAAAAGTGTCTGCTGCTCCAGTCTATTTGGGGCCCCTTGTCACGTTGTCACCAGTTCCGCAACAAGAGAAACACTTCTCCTTAAAGTGTTTCATTTATTAAAATCAGAAGAGGTCGACACTTTCATTGTGTTGTTTTAGAAAATAAAAAAATGTTAATATAATTTGTGACATAACATTGTTTTTGTGTCTTTTCTACCCAGTGAAATATCTTGCCATCCCTCAGATGTATTTGAAAACAAATTCTACATTTCTTTCCTTATTTTATTTTTAATTGTGTGTATTTTCTTTTATACAGTTTTAAAAGTTTTATTCTTTCTTTCTTTTCTTCAGGGTGGCACAGGACCTTCACCAAGAGGAAAGAAAGGCCCGTCTCACACCCCCAAACAGCATCGGGACAGAGGCATCGACTTCTACTTCTCCAGAAGCAAGAACCTGTGAACACGTGGACGCTCCACTGATTTAATCTTGAACTGTTTCCATGAAAATCTGTCTGGCACGTTGATGTATTGATTCAGGGAAGCTGAAGAATGAGGATTTGAGGAAGCACATGTTACGGTGCTTTAACTTCACTGATCAGGCCATCAGTTCTGTAGAAAATTGCCACATCAAGGGCCTTCTATGGATCCTTCGCTGCGTTTCCGGCTATGCAGCGACTGTGAAAAACCACAGTGTGGTTTTTTTATGATTCAGAATCACCTGTAATGACCTCATATGATGTTTTGAACAGATTACTGTTACTTTGTTCTTGCAGGTTTTCTGTGCATTTATACTTTGTTTTTGCTTTATGTGTGATGGTTACAAAACGGCTATATTAAAGTTGCTATCTGATGCACTAAATCTTGACCTCCATTTATCAGAGCAAGGAAGTCAGTCCGCTCTTTCTGAGCAGCTATACAGATGAGAGTAAACGGGAACAGAAAACGTGCGTGTCTATTTATTTTCAGTGGAGCTCGCTCCTGTGAGAACTTTCATTTATCCTTGACAAGCTCTCTTCTCTTGTGGTCGCAGGAGTAATAGTAATAACAATAATGTTGGTGTTTTAAAAATAAAAAAAGAATCGCACTTTGGGTTGTTAGCTCCACTTGGTAAATAACACATCTCCACCCCCCGTCTGTGACGCACTCCGGCGCAAAGACTTCACTTCCTCAGTCAGGTAGGTTGTGTTGTAGACTTCCGACACAACACAGCATTTCAAATCACGTCTATCGTTATAATGTTTAGTCTTTCTTACTTATACAAAAAACTCCATTAACTTAACCGGAAACTTTTGGAACATGGCTTGCGCCGACTCGAAAGTTGACTTGGAGAAGATTCCTCTCGTTGCGCTAAACATGAGCGTGAGGAAAAAGCTGGGACTTTATCTGAACCCCAAGCACACGGTAGCAGCGGACTGGATGGCGCTCGCAGAGGCCATGGGCTTCAACTACCTGGAAATAAAGAACTACGAAGTGTCCAAAAACCCAACCTGCACGGTTCTGGAGGACTGGCAGGCCCGGAGCACAGACACGTCAGTGGGGAAGTTGTTGTCAATGCTCTCGGAGCTGGACAGAGAAGACATCGTGGAGGATCTGCGACCACTGATAAGTGCGTTACTGCCATCCCACTTAGATCCACTTGTCTTTAATAAATAAATGCCTGTCGTCGATTAGGATTGATTTTTTTTTTTTGCATTGATTAGGACCGGTCATAACTTGTGCTTATTCTTAATGCATGCTTGCTTTTGTACCCCACCTTGCCCCTGTCGCCTGGTTCAGGAAATTATTAACACTGAATTCCAATGTTGCTTAAATAGATCTTACACTCGTGACTAAGAGAGTGTCTTTCGTAATATTTGCCCAAATGCGTAAGCGTTAGTGTAATAACTGAGTTTAAACACAGTTATATGTCCATCACATGGAGTCTGCTGCGTTTGTACCTACAATCCCAAAGCATCTCCCTGAACTGACTGCATGTTTGCGCTCATGTGTGCCGTTTTGCGCCGTTTTGTTCCCAGATGAGGATGTCCGGAAGTACTGTGAGAATCTTAAAAAGAAAGCTGAACCCCCGCTCCAGGTTCCTGAGGTCGACAGCTGTGTCCCTCGCACCCCTGAGAGGTCTGGGATCACTGTGGATGATGACCCTGAAGGTGAGCATTTGTATGAACTTACAATAATATATATGCATACACATATGCTCACATTATGTCGAAATATTTTATAAAGAACCTTCCATTAGCATTAACAATAACACTTCAAAGACAGCGTAAATGACTCAGCACATGTCCTCTAATCTGCTCATCTTCAGCATGGGTGCAGTATTACTGCCACTGTCACTGAAAAGCTCTCTTTGCTACATTTGGCTGATATGGTTAAGTTCTGCAGCCCTATATGCATTAGTTTTAACTGATTGCAGCTTAACCAGCTACATCACTGTATTTGCATAATGATTTCCTTCACTTTGTAAATGTAGGCTTCCTTCGAAATTCACAATACTTATTAATATCAACTTATTATAGTTTTTTTCCTTAATAAACAGCACAGACTCATCTGTTATATATTCGAAACTTCGAGACTTTGTAGCTGTTTGTTTGTTCGGGTGTTTTCTGTGGTAAACTATCACAGGGGAAAAAAACACTCCTACTTGTCACTTGTCTCTTCATCTGACCATTTATCTGAAGCACTAATCGTGCACTGCTACACGGCCTCGCTGCTCCTGTTTCCTCCGCAGCCTTGTGGTTTTCTTATTATTCTTATGTACTTCGCTCTAGGAGTTTTATGTTGTGTCAGTGATGCGAGATGTTTCTGATTAATGGCCCTCTGTGTGTGTGTTTGTGTGAAACTTTAACCATTGAGTTGAATCGAGATGTTTTGAATCCAGGGGTTCCCGAGATGTTTGATGCCTTCATCTGCTACTGCCAGAGCGACTTTGCGTTCGTCCACGAAATGATCCGTGAGCTGGAGCAGACGGACTACAAGCTGAAACTGTGTGTGTTCGACAGAGACGTCCTCCCGGGCTCCTGCGTGTGGACCATCACTAGTGAACTCATCGAGAAGAGGTGGGACACTGACACATTTACTAACCTGGTTTTTGTTTGGTCTTTTCAGTTTTTTTGTTTTGTTCTAATTTTAACTTGAAAAGTGATTAAGCGAATAACGTTATGGGGCCAGGTGTGAGTCTGAAACTCCAAGTAGGTCATTATGGTCCAAAAAAAGCAGTTTACATGATTTACAGTTTTTTTTTTTTTTTTTTTTTTTGCAATTCAATTTTGCATTTGTTAGTCAGATGCAACACGAATTCCAACAGGCGCAGTCATGAAGCATGCACTAGCGCAGGATGTGGTTCAGACTTGTTTGCCGTTTGGTTAATAATCTGTGTATTCGTGCCTGTGTGTGTTGATAAAATGTAGAAATGGAAAGTTCAGAGATGGTTTAGAAAGCCAGACATAACTAACGTCAGTTTCATCTGAAATTCAGATATTGAAAGTCACCTGACAGAAGAAATCCAATTCTCAGCCAGTCATGTTTCCTGAAATCTCTGTTTTCTTGCTCTCACAGTTTTTGCAACTGACTATAATATGTGACCTTGCACGCAGGTGTAAACGGATGGTGGTGGTGATTTCTGATGAATATCTCGACAGCGATGCCTGTGACTTTCAGACCAAGTTTGCTCTCAGCCTTTGTCCTGGTAATGCACACACACATATATAAATATTTTATATTAAACAACCCTGTTTTAATTTTTCTGGCTTATGCGTGCAGCTTAATCATTTATATTCTTTTTTTTCTATTTCAGGAGCTCGAAGTAAACGCCTCATTCCAGTGATCTACAAGCCGATGACAAAGCCCTTCCCCAGCATTTTACGCTTCCTCACCATTTGTGACTACACCCGGCCTTGCACGCAGGCCTGGTTCTGGACTCGGCTTGCCAAAGCTCTGTCGCTGCCGTAACTGTGGAGCAGGTGGTTAATCATATTTCAAAGTGCCTTTTTGTTATTCCATTAAAAGATTATGTTGGACAGTGGCCAAATTCAACATTGGAGGAATCTCATGATTACACTGTATGTATATATTTTACTGCTTCAAATTGCACTTCCTTTGGAGACGATACAGATTCCTGCACACTGTCATTATGAAAGTGAGACTGCACAGTAGTATCCAACGCCAGCAAAGTTCTCAGTGCACAGAGTCATTATCATATTATGAGATTTCCTCTTCTAACAGGGGTTTTGTGTGGCCCTATTTTGTGTTTTATGTGTGTTGCATTAAAAAGAAGGGTACATTCTTTTGCCACTTCCTCTTTTGAGCAAACTTGTTCATGAAATTGAAGCTTAAAGAGGAAGAACTGTTTTGGCTCTGATACTTTCACAAGTTCAGTTCTACTGACAGCTGACACCTGCCTTTTTGTGCAGCAATTCTGTTACTGTGGGATCTCTACTTTTGAGTTTGTGTTTTTAAAATGCTCTTTTTAGACCAATTAAAATAATGTTGTTGTTTTTTTAAATAAACGAATAAAGTTAACGTGGTGTATTATTCAAAGTCTTTGTTTGTTTGTTTTTTTTAAATAAAAAATTAATAATATGGAACTATAAAATTAAATATACCTTTAGTTTCCCTGCATTTGTTGTGACTGTGAAAATCCTGTATGGTATAAAATAAACCACCAGAGGTCTCTAATTTAATGCGGTAAGGAAAACTGTGGTTTACGCTTTACAGTAAACGCACGAACACCCAATCAGAAAGCAGTATACGTGGTTCTGTCCAATCAGAGGCAGGCTCTTGCTGGAGAAACGTGCCTCCTCTCACAGACTGCTCTTTGAGAATGTTAATCCCTGACTTTTCCCTGTCAGGTGTTTCAGTTGCCTAGCTTGGTGGTTTGATGTTTTCACATTGTACGCCATTCAAACTATATTATATGATGAATCAGTAGAAGCATAATGTGCTAATTTTAGTGGAAAAGAAGTGGTTTATATTGAGGTAATAAGTTGAACCTAAACCTGTAAGGGCACACTCTGGGGCGATGTCGCATGGGATCCGCCATTAAAAGTGTGGCGGAAGCACTCGGTTTGTTTCGGCAGTTTTCCGAACCGCAGCACTCAGCGTCGATAGTGTGCCACACTCAATATGTCCGCCAGGAAGGGTCACATTTTCTCAGTAGGAATGCGGTAGGCGGGGCTGCTAGGCTAGTGTCAAACTTTGGGAATGACAGGAGTGCTGCAGGATTCGCAAAGAAGGGGAAGTGTCGCTCTTGTTAGTCCTGTTTGGATTACTTTGACTAATTTTTACGCCCGCTTTTTGGATTCACCACCTTTCTACACACAGAGAGTCCTGCCCCAGCGGATCCCTCAGCCATGTCGGAGGACCTGAGCTCCCAACCCTGGTCCATCAACAAAGATGATTACGAGCTACACGAGGTGATTGGTATGTGATCCTTAGCTTGTTAGCTACGTGTAAACCGTCAGTTTGAATTTCCCCGTGAGCTCTCTCTGAACGCAGGGGTTAGGACGATGAACACAAGCTCGTACCATTCAGATGTTAACCGAACAGAAAGAAGGCATCCTCCTTCTCCTGAGCTGCGTTGAGTTCTTCGCCTTTGGTAAATTGGCCAATTCTAGCCGGGCGGTGTTGTGACTTGGGCAGTCAGAGGAATGCCTCCCCCGAGAGCGATGACCCCGTCCGCTGGGGCTATGACGAAGTCGTAAACGAACGTTAATAACGTTGTAGTCTACGTTCTGGAAAATAACTGCTTTCATTGAGCAGCTCTTCATACATGTGAACAGCTAGCTTGATACTTTCATAAATGCACTTTAGCTAGAGGACGCCGTATCTGTGGATAGCAATAGTATTAATTGTGTCACATTTAACCTGCAGGATTTATTTATTTATTTTTTTAATAGAAGTGACAAAGTTATTTTTTTGGAGGGGGTGGGGCAACTAAAAGTAACCCATGTAAAGATACTGTAGCTAGGCTAAAACTTAAACCCACTGTGTTATTATTCACTCCTATCTCATTTTGTAATACACTAAACACAGGAGCTAAAAGCCCCCCTCCTCAAAAAAAAAAATACATAAAATAATAATAATGATGACAGGATGACAAGAGCGTTTACTGAGGACCAATCAGTATTAGAGGGCTTCACAATACTAATCTCATGGCTAACATAAGCAATAATCTTTTAATATTTGCTCTTGTTCCTCTGATACTATTCTAAAGTTTAAAAAAAAAAAAAATTCCTGGAGGCTTGTTTCACCTTTCCTTGCAGCGTTAAGAGGATGACTTAATGAGGAGCTTTCACTTGTGTAGTTATGAAAAGTCCAGCCCCACAAATAGATGACCTGTCCTACCTTTGGGCTGGCTTTGTTTAAAAAAAAAAAAAACTCAAAGGGAGAAGGTGAGGAGAAGAGTGTGAAGAATATAAACAAAGTATTGTTCCCCCAGACTGGTTCATTTGTGCCTCTGGTTCACTTTTGCCCAGGCAGTGCATGCTTCCTCTACAGGGAAATCTGTATGTTTACAGAGGGTCAATTTTACAAGCCCTAAAGCACCCTTTTGTGTATTTTTAAAAGAGCTGAAATTAACTTTGACCCAGTTGTGCCCTCCCCAGTTTCTTGGAAAATTTGTACCGGGTCACCACGCAAGATAACGCCCTGAAATTTGGCATGCCCACAAAGATAAAGCCCTTCTTGTACAGCAATCAGCTCTGCTGTATTTTCCTATGAAGTGTTTTTAACACAAAATTGCTCACAAAAGTTTGAAACTAGTGAGACTGTTTCATTGTTGAACCGATTATTAACTTGGCCTCAGAAAGCGGTTGTACAGTGAGCCTTAGTTTTGTCCCCTCAGATTATTTTCAGGTTGTGCCCCTTAAATCTGAACATGCTGGTTTACTTTGCATGTCATCGAGTTTAAGGAGATAACCATCCGTGTGAGGCTGCATCCTCGGGCTCACACTTTAAACAAGAATATTCCTGTTCCTCCTCAGCTTCAAAATTACAGTCCCCTCTCTCTTTCTCTTTTAAAAGTTGAAGGAAAGATCTAAGATGCTGCAATTTCCTCTCTTGAGACCAACCATGAGAAGAGCTATTGGTTTCTTTTAAAAAAGCTAAATTTCCCTTTCTATTCTCAAAGCTTGTATGTTCTTGTTTAGTCCACGATTACGCTCTTAAAGACTTCTTATGTTCTTAGCACAAGTGGGAATCACATTAAAGCAAAGTCACACATTCAGTCTTGCCCTCGGGAGTTACATATACGTTTTCATGTCATTGTGAAATAACTTGCTGAGTGTCTTCTTTATCATTTGTTTCATAAAACGTCAGGCAGGAAATACAGAAAAATCCTCATGACACCAACTTAAATCTTAAGGTTGATTGTTTTGAGACAAAGGCAAAGCGGCTTGCTATTGCAATTACAAGGTTGAAAATGGAAAATCACAGGCCTTTTTCTTTAAGAACCTCATCTCACTTTCTTTTTAATTTAATAAAATAGACGCTGACTTCTTCGCTGCTGATGGACTTTCAATAGACGGACCAATTGGCTTGGCTTTTCTTTAGTTTGTAGCGCTCAGGTATTCATTAGTGGAGCTAAATTACTACTGCAGACAAGAGCAGGAGCAAGCCAGGCTCCCCTCTGAACCCACCTCTAATCCTCATCCTAGCAGAAAGTGTTGCATAGATACTGTATAAATGGTCTCTTTTCATGGAGATGCTGCACAGCTCTCTGCTCGGCTGGGAGGCTCCTGCGTCGAGGATGGCTCTGTATACACAGCGTGCCCATCGGAGCTATTGTTTTCTGTAACTTCCCTGGGGAAAGAGGACTTGCTATTACATGGTTCACACCCACTCTCTCCCTCTGTTAAGCATTGGATCATACTGGACATGGTCCATAGGAAAATAATACAGCTCTCTCTCCGATCCTGGATCATAATTTGGATCATTCATGTTGGCAAATCTAGACTGGAAACTTTCTGCTTCCAGTGTTTGTATCCACCAGCAACCATGTTTCCTCCCTAATGCTTACTCTGTCCCTTAGATGGCTTTAAAAAAACCTTCAGTAGATACCACAACAGGATCCAACCTCAGGCTAAGATTTCTGTAATTTAATGCCATTTTAAGGCTTTAAGCCTTAGTTTTTAAAGTAGTTCAAGCTGGAAGATGAACATGGAAGAGGAATATGCACTAAAAGGCTGTAAGTGCCGGACCGGTGCAGTTTCTAGTCATGTGTGACATTTCTCGTTGTACCTTTGAATAACTTGTGGAATGTCAGCCAGGTATGCAGAAGAAATGTAATAAAAGACAACTGACGTCAGGCACTGAAATGGCCTGGTGAGAGCAGGAAAGACATGGTGAGAGAGCCGCTGTCACATTGCAGGCCACAGCTGAAAAGGGGAGACATTGACTCAGGCCTTATTTCGTGACATCATAAAGTATTCTTGCATACAAGCTGGATTATTTTGTATGTCATCGAGTTTTAGGATGTATTGTATACAAGTGCTATTTTGCACTTGTATACAGAGAACGTATAGGTACAGGTGAGAATAAGAAACCACAAAAACATCATCCATCTGGAAAACATTTTGAATTGACTTTTTGCACTTTCATGGACAGAATAACATAATTGTATGTTTAAAAATTGCTTTTAATACTTGGATGAAAATCCTTTGCAGTCAATCACTGCCCAAAGGCTAAAAACCATGGACGGCATCCAATGCTGCGTTTCCTCAGTTGCTGCTTGTTTTTTGGTCTTTCCACATTCAGTTGTATATTTAACAACTGAGCAGAGTGCTCTGTTGGGTTGAAATCAGGCGACTGACCTGCTCGTGCTCGTTTCTTTACCCTGAGAAACTCTCGGGTCGCTTTTGCACCGTGAAGTGCTTTCTGATCGATTTTGCAGCATTTGAGCTGAGAATGTCGCCCTGTATGCTTCGCAATTCATCCTGCTGCTTCTGGGAGCAGTCACATCATCAATAAACACTACCGACCCGTTCCACTGCCAGCCATACGTGCCTGAGCCATAACATTGCCTCCATTATGTTTGACAGATGATGTGGTATACTTCAGATCGTGAGCTGTTTCTCTACTTCTTGATACTTTCCCCATCCAGTTATATTGTTAACCTTCATTTCATCTGTCCAAAGATTAAATTGGACTTTTTTAAGGACTGTGCAGACTCTTTAAGATGTTTTCTGGCAAAGTCTAATCTGTCCTTGACTGTAACCTGTGCTTTGCACCTTGTTGTTTAACACTCTGTATTTACATTCCATCGCTTGAATTTAGACCTTGACAATGTTACTCCTACTTCCTTGAGCATGTTCTTGACTTTGTTAGACGTTATGAAGTTATTTTTCTTAACCATGGAAATAATTCTGTCATCATGCACTTTAGTTGTCTTCTGTGCTCTTTCAAGCCTTGGCCACTGGTTTTGCTGTCTGATAAGTTTATTATGATTTTTCAGTCTAATGACTGGCCTCCTTCACTTACATTGACATCTCTTTGGGCTTCATATTTAAAATTGCAGTGAAAGGCTATTAGATAAAACTCAACACTTTGCATCCACTTCAGATATTAAGGAAATGGGCCTCAGGTAATCACGAAACTAGTCGTGCCTCTGAAAATGGTGGACTGTATATATAAATGGGTGTAATTCCTAAACAGTTAAAACAAAACATTTGTAAAAACCCCTCGAATTAAAGCTGAAAGTCTGCTCTTCAATTGGCCATTGTTTGTTTAGTGGCAAAATTACAAAAATTCTGACCCCATGATCTGTATGTTGGCTCTCATTAAACCCTCATTACAGTATTTAGACTCAAATGGTAAATGCTGTTGCCCAAAAAAAAAAAAAAATCTATAAACTGTGATGTGTCATTCACAAATAACAGGGTTATAGTATAATGCTGCCATGCCAAACTCAACTTGTTTTGAGGAAACATGCTTACTGAAAACACTTTCTTCTTCTTCTTTTTTTTTTCCTTCTCCAAAGATGCTTCTCTTACACAAGTTGTTTTCACGCTGTATGCAGCTGTACTTGCTATTTGGAGGCAAGCGGGTTGTTGCACATACAGTGTTTTAAACCTAAATGTGATGAATGATCTTAAACTTCCCTCTGATGGTAATTAAGACTCAGACAGCTTCAGACAGTAAATGGACCCTTTGGTATATGCAAAATCTGTAGGGATGCTTCCTCTTGACTCAGCACTTGGGTAATTATAGATCTTAATTACTGGAAACCAGGAAGAAGTATCCCCACTCTAACTGCGTTCATACAGTCATTTCTTTAGATGTTTTGGCTACAGTTCAGACAAAAAGATAAAAACAACACCTGAAAAATCTTGATTTCTATTAAATCTATATGCGTATGAAAACGCATAGAAATAACCAAGGTAGCGTAACGCCATGTCAACATGTCACATTTTCAGCTGCCGGCTGGATCATCTTCATTTGATTTCGCCTAATGAATTAACTTAATATATGAATTTAATTTTGCCATCAACTTCCAGAACAAGCAAAATGTCGTCGTCGTTGTTGTTGTGCTGCTGGAAATAGAAAAAAAAAAAAAATCTGAGCCAGAACTTTTGAAGTATTTGTTTTCATTTATGTGGTTTGACAGTAAATAAAGTTGATTCATTTATTTATTAATTAATGCACAAAAAAAGGGGGAGGGGGGGGGGAAACAGAAGAAGAAGAAAATCTACTGCTTTCTATCTGCAGCCTTTGTATCTGTGCCAGACTGCTTAGTAGATTAGATGCTTCAAAGCCCTGGCACTACTGCAGTGCTTGCCTTTTGTGAGTATGGCTCTTTTGTGTGCTCTCTCTCATTCGGGGAGAAAGGTTGGTGATGATGTGCTGTCTGTAAGAATGACAGTGATGTGAGTGAGGCTTATTTTGTAAGATCTGGATTTTTTTCTTTTTTTTTGACTTGGCTGTATTCAGTGAGTCATAATAAGGTCAGACTTCTTCTCAAATTGTTATTAGCTTGCTGGCTTTTACCTAATGAGATTTTCTGCATTTCCCTCTGTGTGCATCATAGTATATTTACTTAATTTATGTTTGTTTTTTTTAGAAACTAAAAGATGAGGTATTTAAAAATCCTTTAGATGAACACGTAGCAGACACACGCCTGCTCTGTGAAACTTTGTGCTAAGGTGGGGGAGTTGCAAATAGCAGCTGATAAATTGGACTACATGTCCTGGTGGCTCTTGGTACCCTTTGACCGCGCCTGCTGTTTACCCAATAGCCTTCCCCTTTTCCATGCTCTCCACACACATGCTCTCCAGCCTGTCCAGCCACCCCTGACGACTCACTGTTTGTTTGTGTGGAGGAATTTACACTCCACTGTGTACAGGGAAACTGTCTCTCTGTGGTTCTGCCAGGGGCTGAACTCCCATCACTGGCCAGCCTCCAGAGGTTTGTTTGGTATTGGTGCAGGGAGTGGAGGGGTCGGGAGGGGCTGGAGGATACATTTACAGCACTGTTCAGCCACCCCTCCAGCGTTCAACGGTGGAGTGATCCATGATTACTTGGACGGTGCAGAGTTGTGCAAGGACAACCGCACATTATGACGAGGTTACAATTAATAGATCGCACCCACCCTGTAGGAAGTAGGATTTGATATTTTGTGTATTCAAGATCAGTGAGCACTGCTGTAGAGGGATGGAGGTGTGGCAGCGAAAGAGGTGGGGACAGGACAAGCACTTTTAGTTAGCAATATTTCCTCTGTGCCACTGTTGTTTAAAATACAGAGAAAACATATATTGTAACTTTCTAATGTTTGCAGGTAACAGATTAACATTTGATGGGAACATTTTATTGGAGTTGCAATAATTTGATAAGTAGTCATCAGCTGGAATCGCTTTTTTTCTTTTGTCCTTTTCAGTCACCACATCCTTTGCTCCACCTTGCGTTGTTGGTTTGAAGAAGGCAGATACATTAATTATGACAGAAACTTGTACAGGATAAATTGGGATACACAGATTTTGCCATTTTATCCTGTACAGAGCTTGAAAATACGCAGATATCTTGAACAAAAACAGCTGGATTATGTTAACTTCATGTCTGTCATGTCATTAGGGAGAGCATTAGTTTTTAATTTGAAAAGAGTTGGGGTTTTTCCTGTAATATGCCCCCTTTTTAAACTTCTATAAACAACAGTCTCAATGAAAACTCCAAACAATGAGGACTTTGTTAATATTTGGGCATAGCTTAATATGAGGGCACTAGAGGTTAGAAAAAGCATACTGGGGGAGTGGGCCAACTCACCACTAACTCCTTCACTTACCAAAGCCTGTTGCAAGAGGAGAATGTGCTACTTGCATTGGCAGGCGTCACTTATACACGAGAGATCTTGTGGAAGCAACCTTGTTTGCGCGTGCTTGGTGCTAAATGAGAGCAGTGAGGGGGCAGTGAAATTACTGCGCACTATACAGGGGAACATTTACATGCTTTTAGTCCTAAAGTATCATGTTATTCAAGATAATGATCACCCACTTGTGTTTAATTTGCCATAAACTTTAATCAGATTGCAATCTACATTTTTTTGTTTTATTGTGCATCAGATTAGTAGTAGGCTAAACAGATGTAAGGGTTTAACGTATGCATTACACTGAAAATGTTGTGTATTGCCAGCTAGAGTTTCTGCTCTGTAAGCCCTGGTTTTTCACTTCAGTAATAGAGCAATGTTAAAAAAAAAAAGAGGGAGAGGAAAAAAAGGGACTTGTCAGGGATGAAGCTCTTAAGGATATGTAAGGTCAAGCAGTCACTGGCTCCGATCGAGCCTGCTTCATGAGAGAGGATCTGCATGAGCGGATTCATAATTGATGAAAAAAACAGTTAAGCCGTACCAAAGAGAATTTGGATGACATGTCGGAGTATAACACGGTTTAACCTTCTTTGAACTCTGAAGGAATTTGAGGTAACAGATAAAAGTTATGTTTATTATCCTGCGGTAGCCGTGAATTTTGGATGTGCTGTGCAAAAGGCTTGAGCCACCGTTCTATTTCTTTTTATTTTGCTTCCAAGGAACCAGATTTTCTTGTAGTTTTCAAAGTGGTCTTCAGCAGTAGTTCATTTTCGGTCCAGTCTTTATATCTTTATACTTTATATAAAAACAATAAATAAATGATAAAGATAATTAATACTCTACTGTGAGTAATTTAACCATTAAAAAGTCACCTAACTCAAAGGATTAACCAGTGTTTACACGTAACGGACAACTTCACCAAGAACCAATTTAAACTGTATCTTTAGACGCTTTGTTACTAGCAGCCTGTCACAAAAACGGCCTATTTCTTTAGTTAATCTATGAAAAAATGGCAAAGATAACAGTTTGACGAGCATAAAACAGCATTAAAAGCCTCATCAGAAATGGTCTCAGTGGATGGGTGGAAGTCAAGAAGCCATTATTAAGGAAATGTAATGGAGAAAAGGCTGAGGTTTGCCAAATTACATAAGAACTGGACTGAAAATCAGAGGCAGCGAGTCTAATGGAGTGATGGTGCCACATTTTTGGTTCGTCCTCAGGCGGTGAAGGTTCTGTCATGGATATATATATATCGGTTATTTCATTACATATAAACTCTATGTGCTTAACACAGAAGATAAAGACATAAAAACCTGTGTATGACAGTGCATTGAGGAAGCAATAACAGCAAAACAAAAACAAATCAATCACAAAACCAATGAAATCCCAAATAAAAGTTACTATAGGACAGTTTCCTCCACTGAGTGGCTTGAATCACCGTTAAAGTCGGGGTAAAGAGTTCAGACATCTGGAAGGAGCTTAAAATAAAAAGGAGATGGCTGATGTGTATCAAACGGTGATTAGGATTTCTCTTTGATGTCTTCTGTTGGAAGTTTTCAGGGCACATATAACTTTTGGAAAACGCCACCATCCGTCGGGAGAGGCTGAAAAACATTGCCGGGGAGATGAACTATGACCCACCTTTGAAAGAATGACCGATCAAGGTATTAATAACTTGTTTTCTTGTGCGTTTCAGGGAGTGGGGCCACAGCTGTGGTTCAAGCAGCCTACTGTATACCACGCAAGGAGAAGGTGGCTATTAAACGCATCAACCTGGAGAAGTGCCAGACCAGCATGGACGAACTCCTGGTAAGACACATGACGCTGCTAATTAAATGTATGTCAGACTGAACATTTTTGTGACCTTGTTACCTTTCATGTGTGATCAAAGGCCAGCTACTCCCTTACAGCACAAGATTTCATTTAGGGCTTTGTCTCTGTGATCTGTACATGTGGATGGAGTTAGTTCCACCTCTGCTTTTCATTACTCGTTTTCTCCGAGCCCTCCTCCAATCATCCCTGTCACTTCAAACACTATTCTGATTGTTCTCTGAAGGAGGACTCCACTTATACTGCCAGGAAACTATTAGACCACCACGGGACATCTTCCTCAGGGCTGTATTGGAGCCTTCAATACAATCGTTTGCTGCCGCTCTGAACATTTGCTTTATGACTTGTGGTTCAGATTTTAACGGGAAAGGTAGAGTGATTAATGAAGTTCCTCTGCAGAGAGGGTGGAGGAAAAAAAATGGGATTCTTGCTCGTGGCTCCTGTTCTGGCTTTGTTGATGAAAAGAAGTTTCTCACGCAGCTTATGTATTTGTCTTCTTTTTACCTTTGTTTCCCACTTCATAACAGGAAGATGGTTTGCTGACAGTTCTCCTATTTCAAAGCAGGGCTTTTTAATAGCACACTACTTGGCTTGGACACAATCTAGGCCAAACTGTGTATTAACTGTCAGTAATGTTTTTCCAGAGCGTGCACACACACTCCAGATTTCAGGTCTTTCAGGTGATAAATGAGCTGATGTATAGACCAGAAGTCTGCTCTGCTACTCATCCAAGACTCTGTGGGGGGGAAAAAAAACCTGTGGGAAATGAATATTGTGTAAACCTATATGTGTGCATAGAAGATCACTGTTAGAGATTGCTGTTAGCTCACTTGCAATACAACCTGAAAAGGATCCTATCCCCCTGCTAGCCCTCGAAATTCTGGAGGATGAATCAGGGGAGTGTTGCTCCCGGATTCTCGGAGCAGGCAGTCACATGGAATACAGCAAGATCGGATTTCCTGCCTACAGTTTCTCCCCTAGCTCCACATCCAGCTGGGTGCCCAGTTAAAGGATTTACTCTGTGAAAGAGCTGCTTTAAATTAGGATGCAACAAGCGTTTGAAATTCTTCCTTTACACTCTAGATGTAGAAGGCCCTGAAGTTTATAGTTGTTACTGCTTTTAAAGAGATGAACGTCTTCCTGTTGAGGTAGTAGCTGATTTTATGCTGCTGAGTTTTCAGCTTTTAAAGATGTTTAAACTCCGTTTTGCTCATTACGACCTGTGATCGATATTTTAGAGGTGTTAAAAAAATATAAATTCCAAAAATTAAAAATTGGTATTTCTGACAACAAGCAGTCTAAATTGAACCATTTCTGAGAACTAGATGAGAAGGACTGATTTTTGGTATATTGTGCCTTAGATTTGCAGTAGTTGTGTGTGCACACTGTAGTGACATCGAGTCACAGTGAATGTGCGTGTGTGTAAGGTCCAGAGTCGCTGATAATGACGTAAACATTGCTTCTATAGTGGCTTCTCTGTGTGTCTGCCATCAGTGTGTTTCTGTGGCACCAGTTTGTGAGCCACCACTGTATTCAGTTGGGGACAATAGCTCATTTATTTTTTGTTCCGTTTCAAGGCCATCGGATACTGCAGATACTGAATAGATCATTCCTTATATAGAGAAAATCTAAGTGGCGTGAAGTGGTACTCTGTTTCCTGGAAAATGTAAACTTATTTCGAAGGCACACGCTGGTGATCAGCCCGGTGTCATTGCAAATTTTTAGACCCATCACAAGATGGAGAGACGAGGTCGGTGTCACTTCCTTTCATGTTGCATCACTTGTGTCACAAGGTCATTTTAAAGAGCATCTTTGCTTCCCTATTTTACCCTCTCGTGGTTTAGAAAAATGATGTGTAATTGGCAACCGCTGCTATTATTGCTCTATATATAAACAGTATAATTTCAGTTAAGGAGAGCAGCAGTTTTATTCTTCCGTCAAAGGAAAATCACCAGTATTGAAATTAAACTGTTTTAGCCAAGTTGGACTTAATTTAATTAAGAATTAAATACATTTTTGTTTAACAAATATCAGGAAAGTGCGCAGACTTGCACTCACTGGCCACTTTAAAAGATCTCTGCTCAACTGCATGTTAATGCAAATATGTAATCAGCCACTCAGAGCAATGCAACTCTGCTTTGACCTGATAGGAAGGCGGCAGCAACTTGAAGAACCACTTGTTACAACCAAGGTATGCAGCAGCGCATCTCTGAACACAACACATGGCAAACCTTGGAAATGGGCTGTAGCAGGAGAAGACCACCCTGGTGATAAATAGAAGTGTTATAGCTAACTATGTCCAAGCCTTTCTGGGTATACTTTGTGTACCCACTTTCTGATGGTTGCATCAAGTGTGCTAATTTGCCACAGGATAAGCTCAAATAATCTCAAACTGTTTTCTTGAACATGGCAGTGAGTTCACTGTATTCAAATGGCCTCTGCAGTCACCAGACCTCAGTGCAGCAGAGCACCTTTGGGATGTGGTGGAACAGGAGATTCACATCATGGCTCTGTAGCCAAGAAGTCTACAGCAACGGTGTGATGCTATCATGTCAATATGGCCGAGGTAATGAAGTAGCCAGTGGGTGTAAGATAACCTTAACTACATGCAGAGCAGTTGTACCTCCCGGAGGCCCATTGTGAGTCAGGGAAAGACCCCGGGCAGTCTCTTATTGAAAGATTTTAAAAGGAAAAACAAACCTGAAATATGAGAATTTTTGTTGTTGTCATAATATAATCTTTCTGTAGCGTTGAAGAGCGCATGTCGTGTTCAAAATTAAGGACAAATGCAGGCGAATTTTCTGTTAAGTGAGTAAATCCCAACACAGTGCCACACTACCAGGTTAATGTTTGTACCAGAATAATTATGTAATAAAAACAGAGTGACTAAGTGTGTTTTGGTGTCATTTACAAGCCTGCAGCTTCTGTCCTCTGCTGTCTCTCTGGATGTTTCATACACTTATATACACAAAACGCTATTTATTTTTTCCCCGCCCACATTTTACCAAGACATGCCGCTGTGCTGCCCAAGCTCTGACCCTGAGCTTTTTGTTTAACTGTAATCATTTAAGCATAACGCTACCCAACCCGTGAACAGTAGCCAATCAAACGACGACAGTAAAGATGACAGTTTTTGCAGTGGCACCAGGATTCTGTCAGTAGCATTAAACCAGGAAGTGAGGGGTCTCTGAGGAGATGAATCATTTATTACATATAAGCTAATGTGCATACTCATGCAGCTTATGAATATCACACAGATGGTCATTAGTGTAGTTGATTCGACATTTTGTCCTATTTAGGATACCGAAGGTGCTTCTTCTAATTTCTTCAATGGCTTAGATATTAAAATTATAATTGTAATCTGGTCCAGGTGAACTTATTTGTTGTGCAGAGGTGTGTCAGCTGTGTGCTTTGCAGGTTAGATGCACTGAATGAAACGGCTCTATGCGTTGGCATGAAGTCATCGTAACACCCAACACCCAACAAAGGCCAGGTGAAAGACTGGTTGGAGGAAGTAGTTTTGCAATTTTTATGATTTCAGCTTCAGTAATCCCTCAACAGAAAGCATATAGAACATGTGGATGACAATGAGGTCTATCAAAAATAAAAAGTCTGACAACAGTTTATGTTTAGCACAGTGACTACATTGCTCAATTTAGGTTTAATGTTTTGACCAAGTTCCTTTTATTAAGAGGATTGAAGAAGAATTTCACCTATTGCATAAAGTACAAAGTCAAGGACATTGTAGTTTATGCAGGTAAAGTATTTGGAAGATACTTGAACTACTTTTAAGACAAAACACAACGAGTGAGCATCAAGTATTGAAGGTTGCACAGTTAAAAATATAAAAACTGTGTTTTGTGTCATGAGAGCATTTCCAGGATCATTGCTGCAGAATGGGTTTACAGCCACCTAATCCTCACAACAAAGAGTCTCCCTTTCTCACATCGTCTGCTGGAAAAGATGAGAACTGCCAACTGCCCGAGTACCATATATCCCCTGTTATCTCATTGGTTTTTCTCTGCTGGGGTTACCCTGCCTGGTCCACAGAGCAAAGAAGAGGGAGGGAGAGCCTGTCTCACCCTGATGGGGAAGACGACTCGCATGGCTCACTTTCATTGACAGACTTAAATTTATTCAGCTGCTTGATGATCAAATATAACTTAGTTTAGAAGCCAAGTGTGGGTATGTGGGCTCACCTGTTGGTTAGTAAACTCAAAACATCTGTGAGGTTTCTCAGTGTCTTTTTTCCTTGTTTATTTATTTATTTTCTGGGAAACTTGGGTACTACTACCCTTTACAATCTGTGTGCATTTAAACATGTCTATAATTTTTGTGGTCCAGTCACTTTGATGCACGCCTGTAGACTCCCTTATTATTATGTCACTTCACCTTCTTAACCCTCTTTTTGACTTCCAAGTAGGGCTGCACGATATTAGGAAAACCTACGATGTGCGATAACTGTGATCAATACTGCGATAACGATATGACTTGCGATAAAATAAATACCAAAAAAAAAAAAAAACCCAAATACATAATTTCCGTTTTACTGCAACAGTTTTATTTAAAGAAAGCTGCTGTATTAGCAGTGTAACAACAAAGTGCACTTTAACATTGAAACATTGCCCCCATAAAAAAAAATTCTGAGGCTTTAATTCTGAAAGACATCCTTCCTGGTCTCTAGAATTAGTTTTAAATACATAACTTAAATTATACCGCAAATTATCTCAGTGCAGCTGTTCATCATTTTACCACTCACCAAGTAGTTATGATGTAAGTCAAAACTGGA
Organism: Simochromis diagramma; assembly: GCF_900408965.1. Lineage (NCBI taxonomy): Eukaryota > Metazoa > Chordata > Actinopteri > Cichliformes > Cichlidae > Simochromis > Simochromis diagramma. Next base: position 6,035,587 of record NW_024387040.1, read on the forward strand.
GAGGAAACTTTACTGTAGTGCTTGCGTAGTTTTCAGCTTGGCTCAGTTCAAACATGTTTCGTACATTTGTCGAATGGCGACGTGGGAAAAGTAGTTTCGTGAGGGGATGCGGTATCTCCGGTCCACTTTATGTATCAGACTGGTGAAGCCCTCTCTGCTAACTGTATTTATAGGCATCATGTGTTTGTCAAAAATGTGTAGTGGCCTCTGTTATTTCTTTGTAGCGCTTCGATGTTTTCTCATAAGGAGTTCCACTTGAAAAACTCGGATACAGAGACGGCTGTTGGACTGCTGTGCTCTTTGCCTTAACATTAGCAACCTTTGTTTGGCTAGCCCTATCTTTCTGGAACTCTTCAAACAGTTCTCTGTGGTTGTATTGAAGATGATGGTGGAGATTAGTCGTGTTTCCTCTGGTGGTTGCCACGAGTGTTCAGCAAGTTTTGCAGAGCAGCTGTGTTTGGAGAACGTCGTCTTTATCAAATCCAAAGTACCTCCAAATAAGCGAGGTACTATTTTTCAGCCTTTACAACTCTGACTCGTTGCTGCAGCGTTGTTCGCTCCCCGCCTGCGTAGGAAGCAGGCCTGTAATCCATTTGATTGGTTAATGCCGTGAAGGGCTCTATTCGACTGGTCAAATGTATAAAGGGTTTTCTTTGATTGGTAAATTCTTTAAAGCACATGTGTAAACATTTTAAGGTACCCAATTATCGCAGTTTACGTCGTCTTTTGCGATGGGCCCATCGCGCAGGCTGATATCGTGATGACAATAAATTTTCGATTTATTGTGCAGGCCTACTTCTAAGGACAACACGGCATCGCTCACCAACCCCAGCAATTCTTAGGCACTAACTGAAGGACCCAGAGTCAATAGTGATGACTCTGCAGCAGATGCTTGCTGCTGCTAATGCACATTGTGTAGCTAAGCATTTATGCTGATTGAATATTTGACTTTGATTGCTTACTCTTTGGCTCACAGGCATCTATTGATTGATACCTTAGCTTGAGTGTTAAGGCTTCTCCTTTAAGCACCTTACGGGGGCAACCCAATGTCGTAATAGGAGGGTGTCGTAATTGTGATAAAACCCCAAATCATCTTAAAATGTTGTTTGCACCTTTTGTATCAACAGTATATTTATACTAATAATATGTTTATACTTGTTTATACTATATGTTCAGATGAAATGGTGTCTATTCTGAATCTGAATCAAAATTATTAGCCAATCACCTAGAAAATTGTAAGTTTTGTCAAACTTTTTTCCCAAGGGTTTTTTTTTCCTTCAACATGGCTATTCAGCGTTCTGCAGAAAGCATACATTATTTCTGTTTGCACACAACAACGGAATTATTTAAACAAAAGTAAACTAAAATTAGCATGAGTTTTAGCCGTCTGGAAAAACTGACTGATGGGAATGATGAATGATGGGCTTTAACTTTGTAATACTCAAAGATTATAATATTAAGTTAAAACTGAGGGTTGTCTTCCATTTTTCACACAGTACAGAAACTTTAGCAAAGGTTTGAGCTGTCGCTTGATAAACCAACCAAATTAAAAATATAATATAAAATGCTTAAATTTCTTTTTATTTCTTTTTTGGACACACAAACCAAACTTTTTGTAATTTTTATTATTTACTCAAAACTCATACCAGGGTTGAATGGTGTTTCTCTTGTCTTTACTGTTTAAATGTTGCCTTTATCAGCTGTTGTGAAAGCTGATATCAACAGATGAACAACTGGCAGCTGATCATTTTGGCACTATTTAACTTAAAACTAAAAGGATTTTAAAAGTGGTTGGTGGTCTTCTGACACTCTTCTGCTCGAGTGGTTAATAAGAAATAAGTTGCGGTGGCTCTGCAGCTACAGTTTCATTCACTTGCCGAGCCTTCAAAACCTGCGTGAATCAGTGGTTCCACCCGCGAAGTCGGACAGATTTTATTCCTCTGAGGAAGCTTGTCTGTCCTTGAATGAATTTGGGACTGGTGCTGAAGTGATGGATTAGACCTCTGTGCCAGCCTTACCTCAGCTCCCTTCTTTACACACACACACCTACACACACACCTACACACACACACACACACACACACACACACACACACACACACACACACACACACACACACACACACACAGCTTTAAAGCTGTATAAAAGGCTGAGTACAGACTGCGTTGTCTTTTGTTTTTAATCTTTGCAGGGATGTGCATTACACTGACTGTGCCTGTGTCTCTTGTTAATACTGACATCATTAAAATTTTAAGGATCACGCTAAATTGAAAGAATAGCAGCAGCATCAATGCATTTGTCGTGACTGTTCAAGCTTTTCTCATCCTTTTTGGATGAAGTGAAGTTATTATAATTGGCTATTAGGCTCTATTTGTTTTGGTTTTGTTTTTGAGATGAAATCACAAGTAAGATTTATTGAGTCTTATGATAGCTCATCTTAGAGCCGACAACTCTGTTAAGAGCTCTAAAAATGTTTTTCTTGCTCTTCAAATCATCGGTATAGAACCTTTTGGCTCTGAATATTTCAAGCCATTTTAATGAAATGATGATGTTACAGAGTGTTTGTGTGTGTGTGTGTGTGTGTGTGTGTTAGCAGATTAACATATATTTCATTTTTCTTCCTTTAACAGAAAGAGATTCAGGCCATGAGCCAGTGCCACCACCCCAACATTGTGTCTTATTACACCTCCTTTGTGGTAAAGGATGAGCTGTGGCTGGTTATGAAGCTGCTCAGTGGCGGTAAGTGATGCTCCCCCCCCCTTATTTATAATCTGTCAACACCTATCAATTTAAATATTTTGATTCCCCTCGGGCAATTATATGTAATCTTGTTCTAGAAAGAAATTACTGTCTGAGAGGAAGATGCAAAGGATCCATTTGTTTGTCCTGCCCCCTTAAGTTATGTTATCGGGGTCCACAATTCTTTGGCAAGAGTGTGAGTGTTAGGAAAGCTGGGCTTCTTGCTGTCGGTGATGTTAACTGTGATTGTGGGGAATGTGACAACACTGATCCTCATTGTGTCCCCTGTGAGCTGCAGTTCTTTCCGGGCTTTAATTCAGTACAGTGCTGGAGCTAATGACAGGGCAGAGGTAATAACAACCCACAGGCTGGCGTCATGGCATCCATGTGGCAGTGCTACAATTAACTAGTGAGAGGAGCGTGAAGAGGAGGCCACCATGGAAGAAGAAAACCTCAGAATACAACTGTTACATCTGGAACTGATTATATTGTTCAGGTTTAATTTCATCAACAACATGTATTTGCGCTTTTCCATCAGGGCTGTGAGGTAGTCGAGATTTTACCTTGGACCTTGCAGAGACAGAAAAGGCATCCAGAGAAATGTGTTTTCTGCCAAACTTTTGTCATCTATGAGAGTAATGAGAGTGATGGTGATTTGTTTACAGTGATGCAGAGACCACTCATCTGCCTCTTCAACCTGCTTTCCATCTCAAACACTTAGCTGTTCAAGCACAAATGTACACAAACACACTAACATACTAAACATTTACACTCCCTTGGTACTCCAGTCCCCCTGTGTAAACAGCGTCCCACTGTAACGGATAGTGCCCAGGTGGCGTGCTTGGCGCACTCAGATACTCGAGTCAGGAGTCCCTTGGCAGCCGTCTTGCAGCTGTGCCCAGAGCACTGTGCCCGCCAAGCGACGCTTAAGCAAACGGCCAGCTTCACAGCAGGAGCAGACACCACTCAAGATGGTCTCTCTCGTTCGCCTTATCCCAGTTTAACAGAAGGCCTTGATGTTGGGTTTTATTGTGCAGAGTAATTAAATGATGGCCATGGCGACGTCTGCCATGGAGACGGACCTGAAATGAGGTCGAGTTTATAGACCATCACTCCACAGGCAGAGCATACCAGCCCAGAGGAAGGCAAGCTTCTGTCTGCAGCTGCTGTGGCTTGATGGAGCGTAAGAAACCCTCCACCCTACAGCTCCACCCTGATTTCTTTCTTATGCGTCTGGAAGACTGTTGACAGCTCAACAATCGGTCAGATAAACACTGGACATGTTTTGGATATTTTTTTAAAGACATTTTAAACAGTTTTTGGCTAAAAAGTCAAGTTCATCAGGTGTCATTGCTAGTAGAGAAAAATGTTGTATTACATACTGCAACACCTATTCACACATTCAGACATAATTTATGTTTTCTGAAACTATAACATTAAGAATAAGATGATTTCTGACTATTGCTTATGTTGACTAACACAAAAGGAACTCTAAACTGGGGTACTTTTAGCTATGGAATAACTTGGTTACTTTAACTATCTTACAGTTAGAATTATAATGGTGTGAGACTGATAATACAGACAAATGTAATCAGCCTCTCAAGTGAGTCTCTTATCCTGCTGACAAACTCCACGGTGCCCTTCTTGGACTGCAGGTGGTGATTATAGTTTTTGTTCTCTGCAGCGTCAGGCAGCAGAGCCCATGAACCAGTTCTCCACCTGTGCAGTTTCTGATTAGTGCTGCCTGGCTGTCCACACTAGTGCCCGACCACATTAACAGACACTAAAGTTTGTCTGAATACAGGAGAGGATGCTGTCTGAACAAGCAGCTGAATAATATTGAGGACCTCTTTGATAGGAGCTTGGCCAATAAGGCAATAACTTAAACCAGAAAGAGCTGGGCCTAGCTGGTTAGCTTAACTTTATTCATGTGTGTCTCTTAGGTAGGTGAAAATGAAAATGCAGAACATCTGGGACTGAATGCCTTTGGAAAATCTGTGTATGGGAAAAGGGTACTGCAAACTATAAGAGACCTGTTGAAGTGGACACTAATCTCAGTAAGTCGTCGAGATCATAGACTGTGATTTGGAGAATGTAAAAGCCAACGAGCACAGAAGCAGAAAAAATTAGATCACTAAAAGTAGTTTGTAAATTGAAGTCAGAAACCTTTAGAACCTTTTGAATGCCAAGTGTCTGACTTGGCATGTTCAAGTGCCATTTAGGGGTTTTCTACTCCTAACTGGCAACACGCCTGAGGACTAGCATGTGCTACTGGGATAAGAGTGGCACGCTGTTAGCCACCTTTTGATAAGTAGTAAGTTGGTGATGATGCTTCTTTAGTATATGTGCCACAGTGTTGTAGATTTAATGTTCCCTTTAATGTATTTGAGGTCTAACCCTAACACGGGACGGATCTCTTATCTGACTCTCCCATTCAAGGCTTAACTTGCAGAGTTGAGTTTCAAAGTAGGTGCGCTGCAGGCATAGTTTTTCAGGAAATTCCTGTTCTGAATGTGACATGTGAAGGACTGTTTCATTACAGCGTCGCTTAACCTGTCACTGACTCAACTCTCAACGAAGATACATCTTCGGAAACCCACAGGGATGGAGTGAGTCGTGCCAAAGCAAGAAAAGGAATGCGTTTCCAGATCAATCGGCAACTTTTCCCGGCCAACTGTACCTGCGCTGCTGCTGAGCTCAATGCACTGCCACCTAAAGTAGAGCCCGGCTGACAGCAGATATGATTGAATTTAGCACATGAAAAAGCTCTGCCGAGTTCGGAGCCGGTGGATTTCTCAGATCATAGTGTGGTCCTCAGCTGCTGCTAAAAGCTGATGGGGAGCTTTTCAAGGCATCTTCAGGTTCACGTAGAGAAGACTATGAAATCCAACCCTCGTAAAATTTTGCATCTTATTAAAAGTTTCTGACAGAGGCTTCTTTCAGTCTGAACCAGTAACCATATTTTTACACCACCCTTACCTTGCTGCAACCCCTCCCATGTGCTGTCGTCACTTTCTTCCTCCAACTTTACTTGGCATTCCCCATTGGCCTTTAGCACAGTTGGCAACAGCTCTCACTTCCCCATACCCCTCCTCCCCCTTTTTTACTCTCTCATCCTCTCTAGATCTCAAAGTTCCTGCTCTGATCATAAGAATAGTCTGCAAAGGTGATGTTCATAGATAAAGCAGAGAAATGGAAAAGTGCTGCCGCTTAGTCACTAAAAATGTGCATGAATGTAATTGAAATAATTATTTTTACAGTGTTTATATTCTCCACAGTGCACTCCACTGTGAAGGCTTAATTTATTCCATGTGATTTGTAAGAACTCGTCCTCTGGATTTCTAATCCATCAGGTGTCTTTCCCATGCAGAATAAACCTTTGGACTGTTAACCTGTCAGTCATTGTCAGTTTGCTAAAACAACCTAATGAGGCATGAAGAGTTCAATCAGATGAATCTGAAAGAGGCTGACAAGGCTGGCATTTAGTAATCCTCCAAAGCCTGCATCATGCTGTGTGTGTTTGCACTTGCGGGACCTTTTCCTCGGGCCACTTTAGTTTAAAAGAGACTTGTCAGCAGCCTTGCCAGGCAGTGGGATTCTTGCACAATTCATGAGATCACAATCACAAGAGAATCAATCTCTCCAGATTTCAAGCTATTCACTTGTAGCCAAGCAGTCAGTTACTCACCAAGCAGTGTTCCATGAGAAACTACTGGACAACACCTGAAACATGCAGCTCTGAGCATGTTATAAGTGAGATATAATAGCTGGTTTGTCCAGTCACTTGCCAAAGCAGTTCTGTGAACATGCTTTCCTGCAAGAATCTTTTTTAAGGTGCAAGTTTTCTTTACAAAAACAGCAACAGTTGCCTAAAGAGATACGATCAGCGCGGACAGTCGCACAGACGGTGCTCGAGGCCCTTGCGACCGATCAGTTTAAAGTTAGCCCACTGCATGGAGTGATAGAGAACTCGTACAATCATCCAACCACCTGTCAAGTATTGTTTTGAATGTATGTGGTGGTTTTTCTTTCCTCTGTAAAAAACCATCAGGTAGCAAGTAAATCTTACCATAGGAGATTATTGATATTTGACATCTTTAACAAATAAATTAGATCAGCTGAAGTTAATGGACCGCTACTTATAAATTGCTTTTCTACTGTAACTGCACTCAAAGCGCTTTTTTACTACAGCCCAATCAAATACACTCATCCTCATACAAGTGCTTTTTTTAAATACTTAAGTGCTTTGTCTAACATTTGCACACACATTCGCACAGGGGGTAACCAGCTTGCCCAGGAATACTTCAACAAGCAGACTGGGGAATTGATCCTTTGGATTGGTAGACCCTCCCACTCTACCTACTGAGCCTCAACAGCCCTGTTAGTGGACTTTAGAGGTTCTGGTCGGTGTGTGTTCTGAAATAAAGACTTTTAGTAATGATCTTTTAATCTACCTTTTGGCAAGAAAGTGAAATACTACATTGCCTTATAATAAAGTGATGCTTTTATTTAATAGTATAAAGATCAAGTGGAGTCATGACTTTTCAAATTCTCTTGCGTAAAAAGCCTGTAAGGTCTGCCACATTAGCTTCATAATCATCCTATTATTCATCTGCTAGCTCATTTGGACTACATAACCCCTGATTTGGATTTGGCTCTGTTCACCTAGCCTCCTTTTCCGCAAAGCTTCCCTCATTGTCAGCTGTCACCTCTTTCCTTCTCTCCTCCATCGAGCCATTTCACATATGGAGATGGAAAACAGACTGAGCAGAAGCTCTGCGAGAGGAAGGAAACTATATACGAAGGAGGGGAGAAAAAATCAAACCGGCTGCCTTTTCTCAATGAGCTTCAAAGAGCCGTCACATCAGAGAAGCGAAGCTGCACTCTTCTTTTACTTTCCCAGTTCACTCCTTCACATGCTCACGTACACACCTATTATTTCACACTCAAACACACATCTAGGATGCATTTCCTGCCGATCCTCATGTGTTTGTTTTTTTTTTCCTTGAATTTTCGTTGTTTCATTCCCTCAGCGCTGGCCACATTTTCTGCTTTGCACCGTCACTGCGCGATAAACCTGTTGAACTCATCGCCTCTCCCTCGCTCCCCTCTTCCTCTGCCTTTCTGTCTCGCTGTGTGTACGACTCTGTAATAACACTGTCTAGTCTCAGGTGGCCCATCATCCTCTGCTCCTCTGGGGTAATGCAGCGAGTGCTCGACTAAGTGCCGCAGGCGAAGACATCCTGAAATGATTGAGCAAATAAATATCTTTGCACCTCTAGTCTGGCATTGTTTGTTAAAACACAATCAATTTAACCTGGAATTGTCATGAGCCGTCGCCAGACCTTAAAGGGACCTTTTTCCAGCTTCTGTTTTAGAGTTTCAGGGACACATGCACAGTGTGGCTGTGTGACGTTTGTGTCTCGCTGCAGCACAATAAAGGTTGTCAGGCAAGTGGCTTTCTTTTCGCTTCTCTGCTTTGTTACCACTCACCAGTGTCGCCCAATTTTCTGTCACACAGAATGCAAATAACTCGACCTCTTTTCAGAGAGGTATTTGGGTTTTTTTGTGTGTTTTTTCTTTTTTTATTTTGTGGAAAGCTGCACAAAGGAGCTTGTATACTGACAGCAGTCAGTTATAGCACTCTTTTATGTAACAGGAGCAAAGCAGTTGGAGACACAGTGACCTGTCTTTTTTGCTCTAATCAGGGCAGGTCAGTTAACACAGCTACTCTGGTTCTCCATTCACTGAAGACAAAAACAACTGTTTGACTCGTACCCTCAAATGATGACATATCCCCCCCCCCCCGTGTGGATTTTGATCCATTTCCAACGCCATTCATGTCAGGTTGTGCTTAGTTTTGTCCCCTTTCATATAAGATCAATAATCAAGACTCAAATCACTGAGCTGTGCTGAAATTGATCTTGAAATGTTCCGTAATTACTTGCATCTCTGAAGATATTCTCTGCATATTTTCTGCACATGCTGTACATATGGTGTTTACTTATTGGATGTGATCAAGCATATCATCTCACGAGGGGAGCACAAGACCGGCGTCCTGGATGAGGCCAGCATAGCCACAGTGTTGAGAGATGTTCTTGAGGGCCTGGAGTACCTACACAAGAATGGACAGATCCACAGGTAACCAGGCCTGTTGTGCTTGAGGGTTTATTGAGCAGAAACGCAGCCCCTGATATTCTCTCCTCTGTCGCTCTAATAAGTGTCATGCTAATAATATGCTACCCTAGGACATTATGTTTTTATGCTGGGCAGTTTGTATTTGTATTGAAGCATATGTGTGAATATGTGTGTAACTGCAACATTAAATCACATCATGCTGTCTGCATAGAAGAGATTCCTGTATAAATTTATGGTAGGCCACCAAAACTTGATGTTTTTGACATGCAGATTTAATTATTAGTCCTTAATATTAATGAATACATAAATCAAGCTCAGACGTCTTTCCTTAAAAGCCATGGTAATGGCTGCTCTTACTGGGCTCATTAAAGGTTTTTATAATGGACTATATCAATCACACATGTGTAGTAGAGCTGTTCTGGTTTAAGTTTCTTAAAGAAACAGAAAAACAAATGTAATTAAAAAAACAGGCCTAAACTTTGACTTAAAGTATATTAATAAAATTTTAAACAGCCATGGCTGAATTGGTGTGTGAGATGATTAAGGAGGTTAAAAATATTAATAAAAAAAATTAAGGTTGTGCAAATCTGGTAATTGAACTCAATGAAGTCATTTCTCATAATATAACAATATTGCTAGAGCCTGCTATCCTCGTGCTTTGTTTTTGTTTTTTAAACCACAAGTGGCACAAGTTTATGCCCCTTCTCCATCATCATGGATTTCCAAGCTAATGGGCTTTTCAGAGTCTTTGTACACTGCACTGTCCGAGGTAGCTAGGAAGAGAAAACTTAAACTCGCAAATGCTAGTTCTGTTTCCATAAACACGCAGATGGTAACTGATCTCAGAGCATGCTAGTCTTCCCATCGATCTTCCATCAAAGACCAGAGGTTTATCCACAAGGGGCATGAATAAAGAACCAGAAAAAGCTGGTGACATCACAGCTTGCCCAGCTCCAGCTTTTGTAAATCGGACACTGCCATGAAAATGACACATGCTACAGATTCCAGTGGCTCATACTCAAATAGTTAAATTAATAGCCACCCACTGATATAAATACAGATATAAATATAAAAAATATATTTATATCTACATTGATTAGATAGTTTGTTAAAGGTTGCAGCCACCTGCTGTTTGAACCTTCTGTTTTGAGGGGCAGCCAATCAGGAGAAAGTTTTCTAAGTATGGAGTTGAAATGGTTTCTTTCCCACAGGATAAACAGATATGCTACAATAAGGTCCAGTGCTTTAAGATAAAGAATCATTTTGAACTTGCTTGATTTTGTTTTAAGAAAATGATATGTTAGTGGTTTGTATCAGATTAGTCATCAGATGAGGCATTTGACTGCGCACTAGTAATGGACACATTCACTTCTAAAGGTCAGGGTCATTGTTATGTATATTGTGACGTGGCAATACTTCACCAGTGGGATGCAACAAATGGGGGGAAAAGCAGCAATGATTGCTTTGTGGCTTACCACTTAAGAATGATTGTGAATGAAAATCAGTCTGTTCAATTTAGATGTATCATCTTAGTTTAAAAACTGTGAAGGCGTAATTACTGTGTTTTTAATAGGTGCTGAAAAGCATCTGAAAGCAGACTCACAGCTTTCACAGGCTAATGATGATAAAGAGTTTCTCTATGAATATGCAAGTTAAATGTGTCAATGACAGATTTGCATGCCACAGGAAATACCAAAAGCTCCCCTTTAAGCCAGTTCAAGACCTAGCTAAGTCCCTGCACTCAGGCTGTTATAATGAACTCTAAGCCACCACAATATTTCCTACGTATGTAATATTCATTGCTCACTTATTCACACTCCTCTGTTCTCCCACCGGCATTCGCTTAGCCTTGGTCAGGCTACGTGCGTAAATAATGCATAGCTTTTTGCCATGGATAAGTGCTCAGCAGTAATCAGAGTAGAATGCCAATGAGAAACGGAGAGAGGCTTGTTCGACCATGAGCTCGGATGAGGAATGTATTGTCAACAGCTGTGTAGCTGAACTAATAGACAATGATATCATCAGCTCATTAAGCTGCTAATTAGAAAAATACTCTGTCATATAGAAACTGCAGATGGAGGTAAAAGGACTTACAATAAACACTGTTTAAATTACTGTGTTAATTAAAAGAAAACTCCACCGCAGCGGTGCCTCTGCTGCAGGATTTAAGTGTCAACTTTCAGCATAATCTGACAGGGTTATCAGTCAGTGCCAGAGAGGGGAAAATGTTTTTGCCTTTTTTTACTGGTGTCTGTTGGAAGGAGACAATATAGAATCGCGACTAGATCGTTAATCCTCCACGTCACTCCAGCCCTGGACTGCAAGGTGCGATTTGTGAGAATGAAAATGTAACGTAACTCCAGCGTTGAAAGTTCTTGACGTGAAGAGAGTAAAGGGTGACGAGTTGACGAGCGCTTGCTGATGTAAATATCCACATACGGCCCTGTTTTCACCCCGTGTAAGCTGGATCATATGAGTCGGAGCCTCGGGGCAGGGGTGAGGAAAGAGTCAAGGGGGTGAGGCTTTATGAGACAGGAGGGGAAAACAGAAAGTGTCACATGATACGTTCCATGCAGGCCAGGACTGCAGGAAAGCAATTAGAGTCTTACGACCTGAGCTGTGGGCTGAAGTGGAGACATTTATCACAAGACGGTGAATTGCTTCACCTTCTCATTCACAGCAGTCTGAAAAGTCCCTGATTCAAAGGTGACACTTGTCCTCTAATTTTAACAGCATTCAGTCACCAAACACATAAGAGAAGAATAAAACTTGTGCTTGACTTTTTTCCAAGTTGATTTGTTGGAGTTCAGTAGCTAAAGCCTCCTGGGCAGCAGCGATCTTACTGTCGTGGTGAGCTCTTGGTGTTACGCATCTCTTAAACTTCACTAATGAGGTACATGAGAGGGCTTTGCCGAGAAAATGACTCACTGCGTGGTTTGGGTATGATCAAGTCATGGTGGTCTCTGGGACCAGAGAGGCGTTTGATTTCAAATACAATGTGAAATTCAGGGATATGGAAACGGCAATTAAAGTGGATGCAGAAGAAAAATCATTTTGTTGGGATGATGGTATTCTGGAAAGAGGGTAGGATGGAAAAATCTGCAGAAGACCCACAAGGCACCTAATAAACCTTCTTTTTACTGCCCTGTTAGGGCCACTGTGTGCCTGGCACCGGGATGTAATGTCATAGGAGGTGACCTGGTGGAGATGCAAGGTGCACAGTCTGCCAGATGAGAATGATAAATCTTCTTGACAGTTTCATACCATGGCTGTTCCCACCTGACTATTGCCCAGCTATAATTTCAGCAGGTCATAAATGTGAAAACACCACATGTATCTTGTTCACCATTTAGTATCTTTTGCTCAGATAACACCTTTTAAATTCTGGAAACATTTTAGAATTTGGTTACACTGGATATAAGGGGGCGAAACACTCTACTGAACATATGTCTCGATAACTCTAAGAGTTCATTTTTTTTTCTCATTTAAATTTACTCCCCCCACCCCATATCTGCTCCAGTATTTCTTTGAACTTGCATGGTGCATTGTGTCACCAGCTCCTCTCTCCTCCTCCTCCTCCTCCTTTTCCTTTCCTGTGAATCTTAATGACTGGCCACATTCTGCAGCCCTTTTTCTCAGAGCATCACAATCTACTGCAGTGAACCACAGCCTACACAGTTCCTGAATGAATGCAGGAGGTTCAATTAGATCGTCTTCATCACGCTTTGTGAATGATGGAGAGCTTCACGTGTTTTTCTTTCACAGCAGAGCGTGTTATAAGTGAAAATCCTCATACAAAATTATTTTCGAGGGATTATTTGTTTTCGGTCAATTTCAACACGCTGAACAGGAGCATGTCACGACTGCAGTGGTGATGATGATGTCATATATGGAAATGTAGATGCTGAAGTCACTCTGAGGACATGAGAGAATCATTGCTAACATTACGGTTTCTTTATAAAAGAAGCATTAAAGTTAGGACTGATGTACCTTGAAAAGAAGCTGTTTTGAGAAACAAAGAGTATTTGTCCATTGGTATCAATACATCAACAGTGGTTTTTTGGTTTCATTTTTTTTCCCTGTTTGAAATACCTAAGCAGCTGTATAATATTACAATCACACAAGGAAAAACAGTGGTTAGTGGTTGGAGAGCTAAATTATTGCAATCATGTGTAATAAACGTGCAGTCTCCTTGCCTTTTGAAATAGTTGCTTTGAAGACAGGGACCAGGTCTGCGATCAGTAACGGTCAGTTGTTGTCTTCAAAGTGACTTTGGTGCATCAATACTGCGACAAACTGGCACTAACACTGACTCAATCTGCTCTTAATTTGCAGTTGAATGTGTTGAAATTGAGAAATTACATGCAATCTGTTTATGATTAACTATGATAAATTGCAAATTTGTTGTTGTCTGCATGCAGAGAAATCCACATTAACTCCTTACATTCAACCAGAACCTCACAGATTTAAGACAAATTCAAAAATTCTGCAAAATGACATTGCATGGCAAGGCATGGTTGCCCTTGTTTTTATGTAATAACTGGTTGCCACCTGGTTTTATTGAGTCGAGTCCCCTGTTGTAAAGAGACACAATGCAGACGAGTTTGATTCACTGGGACATAATGACTCAGATTGCAACTTCTTGCGGCCCTCAAGTACTTCTTTAAAATTTTCCAATCCTCCAATTTTGAATCCTGATAACTTTTTTCCCTTGTTGCCTCCAGCAGGTTGAAATTTTAATGTCCAGTGAAATATCAAAACAGTTAGGCAACGTTAATGGGCTACATATAATTTAATGTCATGTGGAAAGAACCATTAAAAAAAAAAAAAAAAACTGCTTAAAAACCCACCTTATTTCAATATAAGGAAGTACAAGTAAAAATGTAATCTAATTCAAATATAGAGTTTTTGAACTAAACACCTCTGTTTTGCTTCTTAGGTCAGTTCTGTCTGCTTTAGCTGTAGTCTGTTTTTTAACTCAGATTAGCAAATGTAGCATGCCAATGCAACAGTCAGCATTGCTAGCACCAACATATTTGACTTGTAGCTGTGAACATGTTAGCTTACCAGTGTTTGTATTTTGCTCAGAAGACTATTGTGCCCAAACTACTGGCTGTACACTCTTAGGCTTAGACTTTAATACTAAAAAGAACCTACTAAGATGGCTAGAATAAATGCTGAATCACAAGCATGAAAAGACACGACTGGACCTTCAGAGAAAGACGGTGACTGTGCAAATGAGGAGAGGTAATCTGAGGATACCTCCAAACCTTCCTTTTAGCTTAGTTGGTCCACTCAGCACCACCCTTCCAGTCCTGTTTTAAATAGCAACATCTAACTATCAGACGTAAAATATTCCTATCCTAATTTCTGAAGTAAAAATGGTCGTCTAAGAAAAAGTAACAAGTGCGGGGAACTATGAGATACTGTGACCTGATGTCACCGAGCTGTTATGTCAGGGCGGCGAAGTGACAGCGGGACAAGCTGGAGAACCACGAGCTCAGACACTTGTATGACAGAAGACATTTCTAACAGTCTGTCTCAAAGCCAGTAGCAAACACTGTCATGTTCACTTCTCATCCACCCTTTCTGTTCCTCTGCATCTGCGTCCCTACAGTGACTGTTACATAATTGGGCTCCCCTAGATATAAAGTCACATTAAAGTATTGAGCACAATCAGCTCTTTCTGCCTCAGCTGTAGCTTAGAGAAGACATTGGTGCAACCAGCATGCTTAGTATCCCAGCCTGCTTCTCGAGAGCTGTTTAATCCATAAAGTCACTTAGCCCTGAAGTAGGGATCCCCATCTTTAACATTCCTAATGTCCTAATATTGTCACGTTCGCTGCCTTCCTTCCCTCTGGTACTCAGCATTTACCCACTCCCTGTCACTACAACATCTTTTGGCTGTGTGGTGTTTTCAGTGAAGCACTCTTACTGAAAGTGGCCTCTACACTCAAGTATTCATCAGCATTTGAACCAAAAATCTAAAGCGTGGCCTACAAACTCTTGGCTCCCTTATGCACACTTTCTTGGGTAAAACTGTGCACCGAGCTTGTAGCTGCAGGAGAAAAGGCCTGAAGCCAAACTGCCTTCTCTAGTTCCTTGAGTAGTTTTTGATAAACTGGAACCTCTGGACAAATCGGAAAATCTAAAGGTGTAAACGTGCTTCAGCACTCGTCTTGTCTGACTATCTTTCATCAAGAATCACAAGAATCCGTGCAAACACCACATTTCTCTCTGCAGCGTTTTCCCCTCCACATATTTGGTATTTGGCTTGTTCTTTTACAGTCTTTCTGGATTGAATTATATTCCTAATTAAGTGGTGAAGAGAGCCTTTGTTTCTTGGAAGCTGTGTCATTCTCATCTCAAACACTGTGCTCTGAAGCCTATTCTATTTTTACATTCATTCAGATGCATTTTAGTTTGCAGGCTGGATCCTACAGCATTCGATTTCCAGGCTTTTTACTGCACTGCCTCCATCTGGTAGCAACATAAACTGCTCCGTGACTCAGATTCTGTCTCCTTTGAATCGTTTGTCTGCTTGCCGATGCAATTTAAAGTGCAGTCTTGGGGTGATTTCTGGAAAGCAAATCTTTCGGGTGTAGTAATCTGTACTTGGCATTCTGTGAGCTTTTAGTGTTACAGTGTTAAAATGTACATTGATTTCCTGAGAGGCTGGACAGCACAGAGCACTAGCTGTGGTCCTCAGTGACACTGCTGCTATCCTTTATTTATTTTTATTTATTTTTTTTATATCCTCGCCTTTCGCTTGACCCTTCGTCATTATCTCTGTTGCTATGACAACTCTGTGTCTGGCTGGTGAGGTGGCAGTATTCGTTCAGTGTGGCAGACAGGCAGCCGTCCCTGCTGAATCCTCTTATCGCCACCAGGGGAGGCTGAGCAGGGATGAACAAATTAACCACAGACTGTGTCTGTAATGAAGTCTTTCAACAAAAGAAATGGTGCTAAAATTATAAGAGCTAGTTGCTTGATGATGCCTCCTACAAATTGTAAGTGGGTTTGAACTGAAAGAATTCCTCAATACTCAAATTATTCAGACTTTAAATGTCTTTGCAGTTTTGATGTGACAGCTGTGTGGGAAATGTTCATTTCATATACAAATTCTTGTCTTGTCTTCGCAGAGATCTTAAGGCTGGAAACATTCTCCTCGGGGATGATGGTTCAGTGCAGATTGCAGGTATTTACCCAGAAGGCAACAGCGCCTTTCCTCTGCTGTCATTAGTGATTGGAGTTAATGTGCCGCAGCCTCATTTATTGCTCCCCCGTTCGACATCTGAATGTTTCTCGGTGTATTTATGCACATGAGCTGCAGTCTGTGGAGGGAAACACGCTCTCTCGACAATAACATTATTGACTCGCTGCTTTGGGCTATTTGTCTGTGTTTGTCTCACTTTCTTTTCATTCAGACTTTGGCGTCAGTGCCTTTCTAGCCACGGGAGGTGACATCACTCGAAATAAAGTGCGCAAGACTTTCGTGGGAACGCCATGCTGGATGGCCCCAGAGGTCATGGAGCAGGTCAGTCCTCGTCTAGGAAGGAAGTAGCAGAGTTTCTTGGAGGCACAAACGGCCAATTGCAAAGCAGATATTTTTGTTTTGACCTAATTTTAGACCGTTTTAGAAATCTGCCATTCTGCTGCACCACCACCAGTAAGGCAGGAGGAATTAAACTAGCAGATTATTATTATTATTATTATTAAACAGTCTTATTTTGCATTTTATTTTATTTTTTTTTACTGCAGTGCAGAACTAGCTGGAGCTAGTGAGGAGTCTGATGTATCTTTTGACTTGAATGAGGTGATGCGGTACAAAGTTGTAAATCACTGTGTCTTTCTTGAACAGGTGAGGGGTTATGATTTCAAAGCAGATATTTGGAGTTTTGGGATCACGGCCATTGAGCTCGCTTCAGGAGCTGCACCTTATCACAAATACCCACCGATGAAGGTACAGTTTAATATGCCTAACAAGCTAGATTATTACTATTTTACCGTAGTGATGAATAGACGTGAGTCAAAGTCTTTCTCGTGTCTTTTAGGTCTTAATGCTGACACTGCAGAATGACCCTCCAAGTCTGGAGACCGGCATCACAGATAAGGAGATGGTAAAGAAATACGGCAAATCCTTCAGGAAGATGATCTCACTGTGTCTACAGAAAGACCCTGAGAAAAGGTGCTTTTATTATAATTTACTTGTATACATTTCTTTTTTAATCAAATGCAATTTTTGCTCATCTGCGGTAATTACAAAATCGATTTACAGTCTGTCAGTTTACACTGAGTAGAGCGGATTTACATGTGAAACAAAGCAACCTGTAATTGGAGTCATACTGAGCAGACTTGTTGTTCCAGCAACATTGTTTCACTAGATAAAAAACCTAGTTGTACAACATTTACAAATTTATTATTGGCAGCCGCAAAGCCGAATCAGTCAGGTTAACAGAACTAATTCAGTGTCGCTGTTCTTTTTCAGGCCAACATCATCAGAGTTGTTGAAGCATAAATTCTTTCAGAAGGCAAAGGTAGGTGTTTGAGCTGCCTCCACAACTTAGACCGAATCTTTTGCACAGTGAGTCAGCAGCATCTCTGCTTCAGGCAGCTCTCGAGGCGGTTGATGAGTAAAGGTCTGTGTCCGCTCTAGTGTTTGTGTGTGAATGGCCTCAGCTCAGACTGTGCTGTTCATGACTGGATGGATTGTTTGTTGCTCGCAAAGTTTTCAGTTGATAGAAGCAGGGGGTGTAATTGATGAGTCACAAGATGAAAATAAACCAATAACAGTTTGTGCACTTTGGGTACTTTTTCAACTTGTCAGTGTGTCTGACCCAAGCTGAGATCATTGCAGCCTTACTCTTATTATTGTTATGTTTCTAACAAAGGCAGGGATAAGCGGTCTAACGCCAGTGTCTGGCTGCCCAGTACCCAAGCAGCTGGAACAACCAGAATGCTGGCTCAGCAAGTCACACAGCCCAAATACAACCTGGTTGGTTTTCTAGCTGTGATCCCTGTTCGCTGTAATTACTACAGTACCGTGAGTGGACAGCAGAGGGCAGACTTTGTCAGTCTTTTATAGCTGGTGTGCTGTTGAGCATGCAGGAACTACTTTTAAACAGCCATTTATGAATTTCTTTTCTGTTCATCTTGTTAAATGTTATTTGTTGTTATCTTGCAAACAAGGATACTTAACAAACGTGCTGCAACTTCAGTCATCAGTAAGGCATCTTATTGATTGAGGCTTAGTATGAGATTTAAAAAGACTGACTTGACTCTCAGAGTGAGACTTTGATAACTTGGCAGCAAAACGTTGCCCAGTAGAAGTCTTGAACTCATCAATGTAAAATTAGAGGCCCTTATTTTGATGACCTCAGTGGACTCGTGTGCCATGTTACACCACACTAGTAGGCGGTTGAATCTCCTTTTGCCACCAAAACTTACTCAGTTCTTTGCAGCGTAGATTCAATAAGGCAACAAGCAGTTTAAGAGGTGTACTTAATAAAGTGTGCGTATATGATTCAAATCTAGGTCAAGCTGTCATGTTTAAAGTAAAGTAACTGCCCTTTCATGTGCAGTCTGTAACCATGTCAGAAAGACGGTGGATACTTCCCAGCTTTGAATGCACAGTTGTCTTAGTGATACCTCTGGAGTACCTAATGAATTGACCAGTGAGAGTATACAGGGTCATTGGATCCAAGTGTTGCATGTTTTTAAGACGGGTGTGAAAGATTTTGAATTCAGTCCTAAATTTGACCAGAAGTCAGACCGACCAATGATAAGCTTCCGTTTGTCCTCGTCAAACATGTGTGAATAAATACAAATGTTGATGATTTTTGAGTATGTTTCTTTCTCTCCTGGCAGACACACGAGTATTTACACGAGAAGTTGCTTCAGAGGGCGCCGACAATAACGGAGAGGTCAAAAAGGGTAAGGCAGCAAAGCTTTAAACCCGCTTCTCTACTGCTATGAAGATCAGCTCAGATGTGTTACATGTGAATGCATCAGGTACGTCGAGTGCCAGGCTCCAGCGGTCGGCTGCATAAAACAGAGGACGGCGAATGGGAATGGAGCGACGACGAGCTCGATGAAGAGAGCGAAGAAGGCAAAGCAGCTGCTGCAGCCATACGGGTAAATGGAACTTCCTCCTTTTTTTTCCCCCTCACATGCACATATTAACACTTTAGCTGTAGTCCACGTGTTGTGTTGTGTCCTTTGATCACTGTGCTCTGTTTAAATTGTCATTCTGTGCAGTAGCATGTTTGTCCATGTGTCTCACCTATATGTGTGTGTGTGTGTGTGTGTGTGTGTGTTCTGTCTGATGGCCAAGGAGCAGCAGGTGAAGCCTGTTAGTGCCCCCAGGCGACAAGTGCGCTTCTCCTACCCTCTCGAGCTGCCTGCACCCAGGGTTGTTCACTTGCCACCCTAATACAGATGGCATTCCCCTAACAAGGAAGGACTCTCACATGTTAGCTGGGTTAAGCCTGATGAGGGGAAAAAAAGCTGGATTATAAAGTTTATCTTTAGAGCTGTGATGAAACCGATTAGCAGGTCTCGTTTGAATAGAAAAACAAATCTGCACATAAATAAGCTGTTATCCTTGAGATAATGCTTGGTTTGTTTTTAGCTTTCTGTAACTTTACACTAGTAATTAGCAGACTGCAGGAAAACTTTACTGCTTTGTTTCTGAGCTGAAATCTGGACGTGCTGTAGATCATATGTTTGTAGAATTTGACCCACAAGTCATTCTCATCAGAATCTATTAGTCAGGATTGCAGGTCTGTCTTTAAACAGGGAAAAAAGATATATATTTCACAGGGGAGGAAACCAACTGTAGCTCTCACAGAAGTGTTAGATTTTAATTGGATTCAGAATATCAGTAGCGCTTTGCTTTTGGAGAGCATTATTTAAATCAAAGGCGTGAGAGTTACTGTTCCTGGAAGCCATCTGTATTTTTAATCTGTCTTTTTAAAGTAACTTTCTTTTGTAATTTCTACTGACCAAATCACATTTAATTAAAACAAGGCAGGTAACTTATTAGCCGTGGAAACGATCATTAAGTGCACTAATAACCATCAAGGGAATAAAACAGTGTCTGCTCCTTTCTCGCTGCTTTGTAATTGGCTGCTTGATGGCAAACTGAACTTTCACTGGCTCAGGCTTTAAAGCTCGTTATATCTCCAGACTCCATGAATTGGCGGTCAGTTATTTAAACTCTGCATATTTTTAATACCAACCTGAAAAACTCCTCTCCACAGCGATGTAATTAAAGATTGTTTGTGCTGTGCAGAGTGGCTTTGTGTGAGTCCGAACACAGAGCAAATGTGATTTCTGGCATCAGTCCAGTCCTTATAATGTCCTCCCAGTGAAGTCAGTTTGTCTTCATTTGGTCTGCAAGGCTTTTGTTTATCGCCACATATTTTTTGGAGTTGGATTAAATATGAGGTTTTCCCCTTTATTATTCACAGGTATGCAGTTTGACTTTTAAAAGCTTTTTTTTTTAATGAACTTATTCCGCTTCTCTGCTTTGCAAATACTGAAAAATATAACTGTGAAATATGTTACCACTCGTTTATACCTCAGTCATGTTTCAGTTTAATTTCATGAGGTTTATAGTGATGATGTAATCTTTCTGGGAAATTAAGCTGAGAGGATTTCTGTGGATAACACAGGTACAAATTAATTTATTGCTGGGTATAGCTGTAATACAAACCGAAATAGCAAAGTGTGGACAAACTTGCCTGAATCCAGACTTTAAATCACTCTGCTCCACTGAGTGGACTGAAAGTTTTTTGTTTGTCTGGTTCAGGCAAAACGGCAGTTTCTAGGTTTAATAAGGAGTGACGGGGAAAATCAAATCCACTCTTCAGTGTCAGACTTGAGGAGTCAATAGAAGTGAGACAGAATACGTGTGTGAATGAGAAGGAGTCAGTGAAGCTGCAAGGAACAGAGGTAGCGAAGGTAGACGAGTTTAAATACCTGGGATCAACAAGAGACGAGTGTCACGGGTGATTTGTGACAGACAGACAGACAGCAAGAGTGAAAGGGAAGGTTTACAAGATGGTAGTGAGACCTGCTATGATATGTGATTTGGAGGCAGTAGCACTGACAAAAAGACAGGGGGCAGAGCTGGGAGCAACCGGGATGGGCAGAATTAGAAATTAGTACATCAGAGGGATGGCTCAGGTTGAGATGAGAAGTTGAGAAGTTGGAGAGGCAAGGCTGAGATGGTTTGATGTGTGCAGAGGAGGGATAGTGGATATGCTGGACATTGCATTGGTTTTCGAAAAGAGGAAGACGACATAAGATTACAGGATGTAGTGAAAGAGGACATGCAGAAGCTTGGTGTGACGGAGGAAGATGCTAGGGATAGGGTGAGATGGAGGCAGATGTGGCAACCCCTAATGGAAGTAGACGAAAGAAGACAAGTGTCAAACTGAGGAAGGACACTGAGTGCAAGGAGTTAAAAATTCTGTGTGATAGGAGGGAGGTTGATGGGTTTCTGTCAGCTTACCTAGAAAACAGAAAAGGCTGTTTTCAGTATGTCTGAGATGGGATTAAAAGTCCTACAACTCATTCCCAAAACCTTGCCTGACTAAAATTTGAACCCACCCTCTCCTTCAGTGTAGTCACTGTTGCTGTTAGAAGTTCTGCTTACTGAAACCAGATAAATCAGCCCTTTTAGCATCAGCCACAATTAGCAAGTATTGTTAGCACTGGTTATTGCTTTTCCCAGTCTAATGATATCTTAAGAAAGTTATAATTAACTGTGCGGACACATAAAGGAGGAAAGTAAACGAGTGAGCCTTTTTAATGAGTTTACTTCTTTTGCTTCCAGTGTGATTCTTTGCATCCATGTGTGCTTTTATTCTTTTTAATTAATTTAACTCCATCTTGATGAAGTTGTCGTCCTGACTGTTGCTTTCTTTTGTCTATTTTTAACAGTCACCAAGAGTGAAGGAGGGATCACAGAATTCGGAGGTGAGTTTAACCATTTTACAGACTCTTTAAATGACCGTAACTCTGTTAGCATTTGTGCCGGAGACAAAATTCTAACAGTTTCAGAAAGAAGAGAAAGACAAGCTTTTTAAGGATATTCACTGTAGTCATCTTGGGAGTCCTGCTTTATTTGGATTGCTTGCAGAGTCCTGTTCAGTTGCACAGACCACAAGCTTCAACATCCAGCACATTAATCTGACTCAGTTTCCCGTCAAAGCTTATCCCTGGAGGTGAGAGTTGGGCTTTCACCTACAAATCAGATCAACCAGCAGTTTTCGGTGGGATACTCTGCAGATTCCAAGCTCAAGGGCGTTATCACACTAGGTCATACTGTCAGTGGATTTTTCTCATTATCTTCTGAGGCGTCTGAGGGACGAACATTTTGCACAAGTGATTTAAACTTTGCCCTAAGACAGCTGGGATAGGTCCCGTGATCCTGAATATGGATAAGTGGAAGGAAATGGATGGCTGGTTTTGGCCACATCAGGACAACCATTACTCACTACGCTATAGACTCGCCAGATTTGGCTTCATGTAAGTTTTCTTGAAAATGAAATTCATAGGGTCGCCGTCGTGACACAGTGGATGTGGGTACGTGTAGCTGGTTAAAAAGGGGCTTCCAGAGAGTGATCCAGGGGTGCACGAGAGGGCCGCTAAAAGCGGGGTAGTGGCCGAATTTTAATCGGATAAGTTTCCAATTCCAGTATTGACCTGTATATGACACAAAGGTTTGAGATCATCAAAAGTTTTGGCATGAAATCATCCTGAGAGTGACAAATCTTTGTAGCCAGTTTGAGTACGTCTAGTGGGTGTTAACATTTTGACTTTAAACTAAAAATAAAACCTCATAATCTTCCTTTAATAATAGTCAAACATCACCAAAGTCAGCGACTATCTTAATATACAGACCAAAAAAGTCAATCAACCAATTTTCCCTTTAGGTTTTCCAGACTCCTGAGCCTTTAAGTAGTCATCTCCAGCCTATGGCCGCAGGTCTGGCTGAACTACCTCAGGCTGCAGGTCAAGTTCCGCTGCAGCCCACACCAGCCACCGCTCAATCTACTGCCCAGGCTGCATCTCCCCCACCAGGAGTACCTGCTGCTGCTGTTCCCCCTCAGGCTAGTCTCCCTAACTAATACTTCCCATCATAAGCTTTTATTTAAATGCTACATGTTTACCTATCATTTTTTTTAAAGAGGTAGTTTGCTCATCTTTCTTGAAGGTATCAAAATATAGTGTGAAAGTGCAATTTTAGTAAGATTTTTCCTTCTGTTTCCACAGATTTCAGCTGCCTCAGGGGATGTTCAGGCTCCCATTAGTTTGGTATTAAGGTTAAGGTATGTTTGACTCATTTCTCATCGTATTTTTACCTTTCGGTAAACTTTGCGCCTCTCATTTGCATTCTTTCTTTCCATCATCCCTTCAGAAATTCAAAGAAGGAGCTAAATGACATCCGCTTTGAGTTCATGCCAGGGAGAGGTAAGTGTGGATGTCACAAAGCAGTATACAAAATGTCCTGTGGCAAAGAGTTGACTGTTCGGGGTGTCACATTTGTGCATAATCAGTAGGAAAACCGACAGTTTAACAAATTGCATGAGCTGTATTTGGTAAATTGGCTTTTTGTCATTGCAGCTAGGAAAGCACATGGGTGCAACAAAGCACAAACGAGCTCATTTAGAATGTAAAGTGCTGAGAACAGAAGGTGCTTTTTTTGGTTTGTTTGTTTGTTTAAGCAGGAAGAGCGTGAGTGTTTTGAAAATTATTAAGCCGCGGTCGTGTTCTGTTTAATATTTGCTTTTATTAAACTCTGTTGTGTTGGTCCACCTGTCACAGTCGTCGTCTCATGCTCTGACTTTTCAGACACAGCAGATGGTGTGTCTCAGGAGCTGGTGTCAGCAGGCCTGGTGGACGGGAGGGACTTAGTAATAGGTCAGTGATTTCAAACATTCCCCTGCCACGTTAACAAAATCGCCTTTTCTCACTCAGCATGTTTTTGCTCAAGGCTGAAAATGAGCCTTTTAAAGGGGGATATTTTTAACTCAAGCAGGTCTGCTTTACTGCACATTTACTGCATTAAGCAGGCAGAATAAAAGCCTTGCTGTGCAGCCACACAGGCCAGGGATTCAAGAAAACCTAAAAACAAATAAGGAATATTCTCTCATGTTGAAATGTAGTTAGTTGTATGATTAGTTAGTCTAGTTATAAGGTTAGACACTGAAGAATATGTTTAGCTTCTGCTTCCACTACGCTAATTCATACTTATGTGAACAACTGATGTAGAGCCTCTTGTATTCCTAGAGAGATGCAGGTTACAGCGCAGGGTTACAGAAGGGTTTGAGATTACAGCATACTTGTGGTAATTGATACAGAAGTGTAAGATATTTAAGATATTTGTATTAAAACACTCCAAAAAGCAACATAACTAATTCAAATGAAGTCTAGTTGACAGCAATACTTGGCTAGTAATGTTGGCACCCATCTGTGGGTCAGATTTACAGTGTTACAGCAGTTTGAACAGACGAGTTATTTAAAAAAAAAAAAAAAGAAAGAGACAAAATATAAACATAGCTTTAGAAATCAAAACTGTTTTTGATAATTGGGTATTTTAACACGGCAAGGTGGAGTGTGCCTCAAGTGGCTGTTCCAGGAATTGCCATTTTTGGCATTTAACTCAGTTTTAAACTCCAAAAGTTGCAAATTAGATCAAAGAAATTGAGCAGGTAACAGCATAATGTTAAATCTCACAAAGGCCTATTCTTGGTTTCCGAGTATAGACAGTGATGTTAGGATGTATTTCTTTTCATTCAACTTAAAGATTTCTTCTTTCTTTTTTAGTTGCTGCAAATTTGCAGAAAATAGTCGATGAACCTCAAACCCATAAAAATGTCACTTTCAAACTGGTGAGTGTAACATTTTTCATACTGGTTAGAGATCATATATAGTTTAATCTAAATAAACTATAGAAGTTGTGTTTTGGAAATAATTTTCAGCTCTGTGGTGTAGTGGATTACACACTCGCTTGTGGGTTAGAACCTGTGAGGAGAACAAATCTCCTAGCATAGGTTTGGGCACTTAATAAGAGACTGGGACTGTTGTGGATTGCCACACTAACCGGCGTATAAAGAGATCAAATGAATTGGTTCGGCCATCCACAGCAGTCCTAGTCTCCCATTTAGACCTCTTGAAAAAATGTCAGAGATCAAACATTAGAAGCTGCCTCACTTGATATAATATAACACATAACAAATGTTTGGAAATCTGTTCAAGTTTGTCGTGCGGGAAAGAAAAAAAAACGTCTGCTATGTCGGCATATTTTGGTATCGGTCTTAAAAATCCTGTATCGGTCGGCTTTAATTAAAACAAAAAACTCTTTAAAGGAAAACAACGTTATTGCTTTTCTGCTTAAAGATGTTTCTGCTCATCATTTTAAATCCATGTATTTATCTTTTTCAGGCTTCTGGAATTGAGGGATCTGAAATACCAGACGACATCAAGTTGATGGGCTTTGCCCAGCTCAGCATTAGTTAGATGTTCTACCTGGGACCGTGACTTGCCTAAAAAATGTGAAATTAAAAAAAAAAAAAAAATAGTTTGAATGCATTTTTTTTTTCTTTCCATGGCTGTAAAGAAACCACTACTGCCAAAGAGAACAGTACCATTATTTTCTTTTTCTTTTTTTTTCTTTTTTTTTGTCACGTATAGGATTATAAAATGCCACCTGTTGAATTTTAGGTGGTCAGCTGAAGTATCAGAACGTACAGTACGAGAATCACTCGAAAAAGTTTACAATGTACATGTAGAAGGATGCAATTATCCACAAGAAATGTTTTCATTTCCCATCCCGGTCTCCCTCATCCTGCCCCCCCCCCCCCCCCCTTTCCTATCTCTAATGTGACGCATTTGCACAATCTGAACTAACACCCTTGAACCCTGACAAGTGTAACAATGCCTTATATATTCATCAGAACTACTGAATGCACATTCTTTTGGGGGTGGGGACATCCCCGGTTACCGTATGGAGCATTACGTTGTCTGAAATGCACAAGTGTGCTTTCAGGTGCAGATGCCAAACTTTTTGCTGCAGCTTCACACGCCAAATAGAAATAAAAAGTTTCACATACTCTTGTTTTGACGTTGCAAAACAAATTACTTCCTACAGAAAGAGATGGACGCATCTTAGTGTCTCGGAGTCTTTGCATTTAAAGGTTTTTCATATTCTTTATATTTTCCTATCATCAACAAATCCCATGAAAGACCAGTTACTTCCTGAAACATCTGAGCAGCAGCTTTTTTTCAACAAAGTAAATGATACAAGTCTGTGGGGACTATTCAGCACTTAACTGATAGACATTAGCTCTCTGTGTAGCATGTTTGCATTAATTTAAATTAAATACCAGAAGCAAAGTATGCGTAAAACTTTGGATGTGCAGATTAATATTATTATTATTATTATTATTATTATTATTATTAGTATGATCACGTCTTGGGTTATGTTATGGGATTTAATGACAATAAATGACCCAATAAATATAAAAAAATTTAATGCCCTTCTTTAAAAAAAAAAAAAAAAAAAGCATCAGTGCTTTTCAAAACTCGGCCTTCGTGTTGTGATTGATTGAAATACATGTAAAGTAAAAAGTTTTGCAGCAGTTGAAACCACATGTGCTGTCTGAGCAGATGCGTCCCTCTTGGTGTTTGTTTGTCTGTTTGGAATTGGTTTTCACAAATTCTCAAAAAGAAAGAGAAAAAGACTAAAGTGTGTATTTGTTTATGTGAATGGATTCTAAGTACTTGATTTAACCTTTAGTATGTAAATAATGACATTTGGCTCTGATTGGTTTTTTTTTTTTTTATACTGGGTGTTTCACTCTTGGCCTTCTTTCTCTTAAGACACGATTGGGGTTGTTTGGCTGCGTGAAGGATGACGACGATGACACTACACATCAGGCTTTGAATTTGCTCGTTTCTTTGCAGGATGTATTATTGCTTAATCTGTCACGTGTGATCATTTGCGCATCAACAGTTTTCAGCTTTTAACTTTCTCGCCTTTTGAAAATGTTGAATATATTTTCCCGTGGCGCTGTCCCCATGCAACATTTCCCCCCTCCAAAAAAAAAAAAAAAAAAAAAAAAAAGATTTTTCGCTGGGCAACAGAAAAAGTGTCTCTTAGTAAGCACCAAGTGTGGGAGCTGTTTACAGTAGCTAATCCTTTTAAGACGCATCTGAAGTAATACAGCTGCTTTGCCATCGTTTCTGAAAGTGTCTTTAATGAAGATTTCCGTCACTTTTGAAGATCTGAGCCGTGATTGTAAACGTGTTGAATGATCAGAACTGTTCGACCGCGCTCTGGATAATTTTGTGCATTTATGTCCACCGATGACGTGGCTCGATGATGAATGTGCATATCACAGTTATTTGGCACCGACGGCTGCAGAAGGTTCATTTACCGCTCTGCTCTTATGTGTGGATCTGAAACGCCAGCGAGGTTTTAGTGTTTCATTTGATGATGTGACAACTTCGTAACCAGATGCCATAGTGAACCAATCTGAATGCATTCGTTTTTCTTTGCTTGCAGATGAAATGTTACAAGGAAATATTTGAACACGTTTATAGTCAAAATACAATTTTACGCTAGCCTTAAATTGAAAATGACCAAGTGTAATTTTTTTTCTGTGTGCGCGTGTGAAGTTTCTCTCTGGTTTTGAGTTAGACTTTCGCTGTCCTTGAAATGTACTTCCTGTTACTTGTGAAGCTACCTTAAATAAAGATGTACAGGCGTGTCGACCCAGGTTTCTCCCCTCGGAAGGGAAGCGACGAAGTCAGCCACGCAATGTTGTGCATACGTTTTCAAACTGCAGTATTTGGTGCCATTCTCCCGTTATAGTCTGCAGACTGCAGAGAGGATTGGTCTGTATGAGCCCTGAGAGACGTGTGTGTGTTACATAGATTGAGCTCTGCTTTCGGCAGAGTTGAAGATCTAATGGCTTTCTCATCCTTTCTCCAACAGTCCCACTTACACGCAGTCTAACAATAAACTGTAGCAAATGAACAGATGACCGGTTAAAAAAAAAAAAACCTAAAACAACCCATAATACACTTTTGTCCAGGCAATAACTAATCAAGGCTGTAATATATTTGAAGTTTGCACCTGTTTTCAGTTTAGTTTCTTTCCATTCTTTCATTTCCTCTGATTTTAATTGTTTTGGAGTTCAAAGCATGTTTCTCTTGATTATTTTTAATCAATAAAGAATGAGCATATCAGCCTCCTTTTAGAGGTCTGTCGCTTCTTTTAAATGCACCATTCGCTGTGATTTTTGCAGAAGATGTGGGCAAATTGCACACAATAAACAAAGGCATCAGAACTGATTCTAGATCTGTGCATTGTCATTTTCCTCACGTTGCACCTGTTTGTTTCAGACTGAGCTTGCTCCTTTGGTATCAGTTCCTCCAGATTTATTGTCCTTACTATCAGTTTTATTGTGTTCACTTTTGCCTCTCTCAGCATTAAAGGGCTGCATCAGCAGACATGTTTAAAGCAGGAAAGCAGGGGGAGACGGATTCTGTAAGGCTTTGAAAACTTTTTACATTTAGCATAATAATAATGGATTGGATTTATATAGCACTTTTCATGGCACCCAAAGCGCTTTTACAATGCCACTATTCATTCACTCACATTCACACACTGGTGGAGGCAAGCTACAGTTGTAGCCACAGCTGCCCTGGGACAGGCTGACAGAAGCGAGGCTGCCATATCGCGCCATCGGCCCCTCTGGCCAACACCAGTAGGCAAGTAGGGTAAAGTGTCTTGCCCAAGGACACAACGACCAGGACAGAGAGCCCGGGGATCGAACCGGCGACCTTCCGGTTACAGATGCGATTCCCAACCCCCTGAGCCACGGTCGCCCCATATGAGTTGACCCTCCTGTCTGTGTCTGTAACTACGAAAATACAAATGCTATCTTTGACCTATGTATAGGAAACACTGTTGAAACAAGGGTCAGACTGGGCAAACATCTAGGTGGACTTTGTCTCTAAATCGCCACTTTGCCAGTTTGGGATGGCACATTGTTGTGTAGGATGAAAGGCAACAGAAGTTATCAAATTCTGCATTGCTTTCTTTTGAGGAAAAAAGCAAGAAACTGAGAATAAATGTGCTTTTTGCTCACAGAATTTCACCATATGTGCATCATTATTAGCCCAGAGACAGATCTTGCCCCTCTGTGACCATTTATTGGATAATCAGAAGAAAATAAATGGATGTTAAATGTGAACTGTTAACTGTCCTGAGCTATATATTTAGATCATGACTTTTATAACATAACTTGTTCAGTTTTCCTGTCTAATATTACAGAAGTTTAATGAGTTTTAAGAGGCTAATGCTGCCATTAGGTGACAAATAAGATGGCATTACTACTATCAAACGTACTAACTAAAAAAAGAAAAACTAATGGAGTGTTGTTATATACCTTTATCAGATGTATGCAGCTGTCATATATCTCTTAAAGGGAAAGCGACATTTTAAAAAAGATTACTACATCAGAAGAGACGGGAGATTTAATGAAGTTAAGAAGTGGCTTAATCAGTCTAACCAATGGCCTGTTTTAGTGTTGAAACATAATCAAAACCTGATACTAATGGATCACATTTGGCAGTGTACAGTACATCAGCAGTCTGTTTAGCGAGTTGGGAGGTCGTAAAAGCACAGTGATTATCAGTTTAAACATTAACCAAGTCACGTTGATTACTTGTGGCTGAACCAAATCTTTTCTCATTTTCACATGAAGCTCTGAGGACTTAGTTGTAAATATGAGCAACTTTGGGGAGATTTTGAAGGAGATTAATTCATTTGGTTTATTTCAGAAACGTTTGGTGGTTGCATTATGCATCCCAAGCATATTTCTAGCTTTTGACGTTATTGGCCAGGTGTTTGTCGGCATGAGCTTCCCACACAACTGCAACACCGACTGGATCGTGGAGCGTGGGCCCAACCTGACAGAAGACAGGCAAAAAAATCTGACCATCCCAGTGAAGGAGGATGGAGGATTTGAGAGCTGTTTGATGTTCACGCCGGTGGATTGGGATTTGGAAATGATTGAAAAATATGGGCTCAACACCACAACAGAATGCGTTAATGGAACAGATTTTGAAGCATCTGGTGGTGCCTCCAGCATTGTGACAGAGGTAAAACGTCCTTAGTGTTCACAGGAATGTACCTAGTTGTTCCAGGGATTCT
Source organism: Simochromis diagramma (assembly GCF_900408965.1). NCBI lineage: Eukaryota > Metazoa > Chordata > Actinopteri > Cichliformes > Cichlidae > Simochromis > Simochromis diagramma. Next base: position 6,065,700 of record NW_024387040.1, read on the forward strand.
GTTTGCTTGCTCTGTATGAGCTGATGATTTGACCATCAGAAGAGTAAATCACAGCAAAGCATTTCAACATCTTTTTTTTTAATATATAAATGTCTCCTCTTGGGTTGGTCCTTTACAAAAGAAAGTTGGTGTTTTGCATGACAATAACACCGACTTCTTCTCTGCTGCCAGTTTGACCTGGTGTGTGACAGGAGCAACTTCATTGAAGCATCACAGTCCATCTACATGGCCGGTCTTCTGGTTGGAGCACTGGTCCTGGGCTCCATGGCTGACAGGTATGGATCATTATCCTTACGTAATGACACTGATTAAATGCAAATCAACACGGAATAGTTTTAGTGTTGATCTTTTAACCCATGTAAAAATAAACTTGCAGTAGCTTTAATAGTAGTCAAACTGTGTAGTTGTAACTTATTGCTTTGATTGGGACGTTAATGAGGATGCACAGAAACAGCTCATCCCAATGAGTATGATTTGTTTTTCATTCTTGTCAACAGATTTAGTCCAGATTCTTTTTACACGCAGTGATTCAGACTATATCTACACCGTTAGGGTTGACTGCCAAGTGCAGCATATTAAATCAGGTCACCCACTGGACATAATAAACATGTTGGTTTATTTTCTAAATTCTGAGGAAAGACCATACACATCATGCTTGCATATTAAAGTCCAGGATCAGTGAAACAGTTCTTTCTTGTCTCTGTAGGTTTGGTCGCCGCTTTGTTGTCCTGCTTTCACTCCTCTTGCTGATGGTTTTTGGTGTGGGAGTTGCTTTCTCACCCAACATCTACGTTTTTATAGTTCTCCGATTTTTAGGCGGAATCTCGGTCTCCGGCATTGTTGCTAATGCATTTGTAATAGGTAGGTACGATGTTTAGTCACAGCTGAATTTAATGCCACAGTGTACCCCTGCATCCTCCCTGCTACCACTGAAGAGTATCTACACAGGACTGTACATGCAAAAACCCCCAATAGTTTCTTGGTTTTTTTGTATATTTTTTGCACAAGTTAAATGTTTCAGATCACCAAACAAATGTTAATATTAGACAAAGATAACGCAAGCAAATACAAAATGCACTTTTTAAATGGTGATATTCATTGTTTCTGATGCAAATAATAGTACACACACACGCACGCCAGCAGTGAATCTAATAGATTTCAGCTTGATAATTTAATTGTATCTAATAATCCAGGTGTATGTTGTGTACAGAAGTATAAATGAGTTTAGCATGATCTTGTCAAGCGACACACGCATGCTAAACAAAACTGTAAACCAGAAATCATTCCTTTTCCACATTTTCTGTTGGGCTGAAGGAGGAGAATGGAGTGATTCTTCCAGGTTTGCGTTGTGCACCATTATCTGCCACTCCACTTTTCCTCTTGGATTGATGCTGATGTCTGGTGCTGCCTATTTTATCCGCAATTGGAGGATCCTGCAGCTGGTGCTCTTCTGCCCACTTATCCTCGTTCTGGGTATTTTCTACTGGTCAGTTGCCACTCCTGTCACATTAAATATTATTACCAACATCGTGTAGAATAACTTTATAAATAAAATTACGGTTTGTGATCCTTTTAACCAGGATTCTCCCTGAATCAGCTCGCTGGCTCATTACCCAGGGCCGCAAGAAAGATGCTATAAAGGAGATCCAGAGGGCAGCCAAGGTGAACAAGAGAAAGGTCTCCAAAGACCTGTTGGAGAAGGTGATCAAACTCTTTGGCTTCAACCAAAATCAAAGAAAATATAATACTGAACCACACTCACGTAAAAATGTAATTGTTTAGCTGGAGGATGAGACTACAATCAAAAGAGGAAACATGTTGGACATCTTCAGGATATCATATCTGAGAAAACGTGCTCTCATCATGAGCTACGTCTGGTGGATATAATTTTTACCCTCTAAAAGCTGCCACATTTATTACCTTTCCTTTTTGGGTTGACTAAAAATATCTCTCATGCTTAACAGGTTTGGAACTAGTCTGATGTACTATGGACTGAGCCTGGTTAACTCGAAAGGTAAATACAACCTCATTATTACTTTAAGATTCCCTAATAGACCCACAGTTAGTTTAAAGGGTAAAAAATTCAAATATTTACCGATGAAAGCATGTGTGAAAAATATCAGGGTTTTTATATATTTGTAAATACAGCAAATATTCCTTTCTTCTTTCTTGAAGTGCAAAGATGCATAAACAAAGCTTTCATTGATTTCGCTCCAGAAATTCCAGCTTCAGTCATCTTGAAGTATTTCACACCACCACCTTTTCACTTTCAGTATTATGCTGCCGCTAAATACTTTAAGAAACTGAAGCTGGAACTTTTGGAGTGATCTTTTGTGTGGAGATGAGTGGCAGGGGTCATTTGTGACAGAAAGATAGTAGCAAGAGTGGAAAAGAAGGTTTACAGAGTGGTAGTGGGAAAAAACTGGAGCTGGCAAAACTGAAGATGCTAAGACTTTCATTGGTGGATAGGTTAAGCATTTTGGAAACAAGTTAGGGAGACAAGGCTGAGATGGTTTGGACATGTGCAGAAGACCCCACCAAAGGATGCAGTGAAGGATGAGATGCAGAAAGATGTTAGAGAGACGGTGAGAACCCTAAAAGGAGCAGCCAAAAGAAGAAGAAGAAGAAGAAAAAGACACATGCATTTAGAATTTCCCAACATTTGGTGGAATCCATTCTCTCTCCTAGCTGCACAGCGTTTCCCTTGCCAATAACTACCACATGCACTGAAAACACTTCATTTTCCTGTTTGCTTAACAGTTAATAAGGTGTTTTCAGCTGTTTGTGAGAAAAATCATTTTGAACATCGTTTTGAGCACTTGTTTCACAAAAGATCGGCTCATCCATCACACACTTCAGTGGTTCTTGACTTGCCTTAGGTCTAATGAATCCTTACTTCTTTCTCATTCATGTAATAGCATATTTTTTCTAGTAATGCTTAGATTTTTCATGCAACTGTATTGACACATAGAAAATATGATGCACAATGAGTTTACTTAGCAGCAGTGATGTTTTATTGTTTCTCTCTATAGGTAGTAAATCAGCACTGGCCAGAGAGGAGAAGAACAATAGGGGGTATTGATTTTGAAAAAATTGCAGCATCTCAAGCTGGTGAGTATCTTCTTTCTAGCTCAGCAAAGCTTTGGTTGTGTCAGCCTGAATATCATATTACCCTGCCTATACTATCATGTGAAAGAAACGGACAAAATTAGTTTTTTTAAAGCATTCAGAACAATAGTTTCACTTTTCTAAGATTAAAGGACTATCTCTTTATTGAGTAGTTATCAGCAGAGCTCAGATTTAAACTTTTTACAGTTTGATTAGGGATACGTGAGTAGCAACATAAACAAACAACGCGAGTTCATGTCATAAATTACACGTTGCAATAATGAAAGCAGCTACAGCGAGCTTCAAAGTGCAAGCTTCCAGGTAAAAGACCGGCTGATAAAACTGGGAAATTCTGCGCCTTGATTTAGGTAATGAGTAAACAGTGAACTATGATGAATATGGTTTGGTTCTATAAATTCAGGGTCAAATAACAAACTGCTGAAGACGATTCAGCTTAAGATGAAAATATCAGAAAGAAAATAAACAATCAATCAATAAACAAAAATAAAAGAAACTTCTTTGGGCACAAAAACATAACAAAAATAAACAAAGATGTTAGACGTGCCTTGGAGAGCTGTCTTCAGCGAGTTCAGTCAAAGCTTTGGATGACTCAACTTGGTGTAGGAATAGTAAGCCACTCCACAACCGGACAGAAATAGCTGGTGTGCTACAAGACCAGAATAAGTGCAGGAGGGTGAAAGGGTCAGCTGTTTCCGGGAGAGGAATGGGACAGAAAGAAGGAGCGAGTGGCAGAGGCTCCATGACACAACACAAACCAACAGACAACTAAAGTTTGGAAGAAACCAAGAAGATAGGGAGGAAGGAACTGGGAATATTTCTTCTTCTGTGAGTAGAGATTTGTATTTTTGAATGAAAGGAGTGGCACATGCACTTAAAGAAGCTTAATACAGTATGTATGGTAGAAGCTGAAAACTAATGGCTATTATTCACATTTTTAACAGTTGCCCAAATCTGAAATATTAGTAGCTATTAGTAATATTAGTTAACGGATACTGCAATGAGTTTTATGTTTCTTCTTCTTTGGTCACAGAGCCTTTTTTGCAGTGTTTTCCAGCTTGTGGACTCATGATTTCATAAAGTATCTGTACTTTCATAAACAGCTTTGAGACACGTCTGTTTACCTTTGAACTTCGATGCTTAGTCAACCGTTGTTGCAGTGACTTGCCTGTTTTAACTAGTATGTGTGTCAGCAGAGTCGGGTATCTCTCCTGCTCCACAACAAGCGGTACATTTATAACTCGGCCACATGACAGCTGTTAATATCAGCTTCGAAAGTGCTGGACCCCGAATTGGGACCTGTGTTATTAACAAACATCACGAGCCGTTTGTTAATAACACAGATGTCAGCCGTATGTTGTTAAACGAGCCACGACTTATTTCAAATCTGGCTGCATGTCGATGATGAAAATGTCACGAGACAACCCTGATCACTTTGACTTCTTAACAGAGCCATAACAAAATTTAACATTAAAGCTCCCGTGTCTGATGTCTCTGCAGATGAAAAGAGGAGGTCAGCTGCAGACTTCAGAGACAGCTCTTTCGTCCAAACCAAGGAGAAACTTTCTGTCTCGGTGAAAGCAATATCAGCTCTCTATCTGTCCAAAGCGGGAACCAAGGAATCAGCAAACAGTCCTGTAAAATTGGTACATGTCACATCTCCCCTTCTTTTTAGTTCACCGTTAACTATAGAAAGTAAACTTGTTTAAAGTTTACACACTGAAAGAATTATCTCAGAGATTTTTATGCAAGGTAAAAAAAAAAACGAAATAATTTTTTGGCAATGAAAGTAAAGAGTTAAAGGTTTATTCCACCAGCCTTTATAGTGTAGATTTTCAGCTACACATTGAAGTTTGTTATCTATATGTCATCATAATATATCATAAATTAATTATTGATAAGTGAATTTCTGGCAGCAGCCAAACAATAATGCTGATGTAATTTTTTAATTATTATTATTTCTTTGCAGGAACGAAAAGTGTCACGTGAGTCTGGGAAAAGAGTAAACCAAATCAAGGTAAAGTGCAATGTCACTGTGGTGTTGCATGATGTTGTGATTGATGCACATTGTTCTGTGCACACTGGATTTGCACAGCGAGCAGTATCGTGCTCCCTTTGGCTCAAAAATCCAAAATATGCTGCTTACCTGCAAAATAAAGAAACAGATTCCCTTCACAGACTTCCTCACGCTTTTATTTTTTACTCATTTTGTGGTTGCATTTGTGGTTGTACTTGCTGGTTGCTTTGGAGTTCAGCTAACCAGCTAACACGTGGCATGAGGAAAACAAATCACCTGGCATGGCTCTCATTCCTGTGAGTAGGTGTGACTGCTCTTGAGCATGAATTTCTCTGAATGGATGAAACAGTAAGAAACATTCCTTTGTTCTTCTAAGATGTCAGAAGACTCAAGTGTCCAAGAAAAGAAAGAGGATTTACCATTACCTCCTTCAGCAAGACATCAGCCAGAATTAGAAGAAAGCTGTAGGACAAATTCTCCGCAACCTAATCTGCCCCAGCTTTCCAAAGAAATGTTATATCAACAGAGGCAGAAATGTGAACTGAGGCGTCTCCTGAAGCACACCCATCCAGAGCTGAAGATGCTGGATGATGTTGTGGATGAAGAGCTTGCTGAAGTTTTGAGCTCAGAGAGGATGGCAGCTGACGTAACCGGATACGAGGGAGAGGTCCTATCGAAACGCTTGATATTTGAGAACTGTGGCTCGAGTAACAAAGTGTCTCACTACACCCCCAAGATGCACATGGAAGGGGGACGTGAGAAACAATGTGATTTTAGTAAAACGCTGGCTGTTCTGGAGGAAATAAAAGAAACGCCTCGTGCAGAAAGTGCTAAAGAGGTTATGGAAGCTGAAAAATCTCTTGGTATTAGTCCAGACACTGACAGAGAGTGTGAGGAAGAGACGGTCAGACTAGACGTTCAGGCTACCAGAAGGATATTTGAGAGTCAGTCTGTGAACATGTCTGGGCCAAATCTGGGTAAAATCCAGGGAAAGGTTTCTATTAATGGGGATGAGACAAAGGAAGTCCAAAAACAAAAAAAGCAATTTGAAATGGCTTGCAGTGAGAGTATACACAGAAAAAATGAAAGCACAAGCAATGATTTAGCAACAGAGCCCCGTGAACAACCATGTCCTCATGTCAGTCAAAGAACTGAATGCGACTTCTCATGTAATGATGAGTTTTCCACTGAGGAAGCACTCTTTGAAGAGGAGTCTATAAGCTTATCCGATTTGGAAAAGAATGATGAAATTATTAAAACAAGGGCAGCTCTTTTTCAAAACAACCCCTTTATCTCCACCAACATACAAAGAGAGCCCTCCGTTGTGCATACATCAAAAACTCAAATCACAAGCGGTAGCGGTGCAAGTGAGGACAACATGACCACCAATGTTAAAAACAGAACCCATCTTTTTGAATCAATGCCATTTGACAAAATTAGACATCAGAACGAGGATGAAATTGAGACAATGGTGGAGA